>NW_020954557.1:12992633-13449440 GCF_900497805.2 Vombatus ursinus
TAACAGTTAATTTACCCAAAAATGGAATGTGCTGCCACAGGCAGTAATTAATTCCCCTCCTCTCCCCTCCACTGGATGCCCTCGGAGATCCCTTTCAACTCTGAGATTCTGATTCTGTAGATAAAAATCGGGAAAAAAAAAGTTATCAGTCCCAGTGACCATAGGGAATAAGGAGAGCAAAAGGCCTTACAGATTCCAAAGGTTGGGATTTGAAAGTAACAGAATGTCCGCATGATATTTCTCCACATACCAGTCTGTCAACAGGCATTTATGAAGTACTTAAAGTTTTTCCAGGAACTGTGCTAAAAATTGGGATACAACGAAAGGCAAATAGAGTGACCCTGCCCTCAAGGAGTTCACATTCAAATAGCAACAAAATGCCTACAAATAGCAACAAAATGCCTATGTAATTACAAGTTATATTGAGAGTAAATGGAAAGTATTCTTAGATGGAAAGCTCTAGTAGTTTTGGGGGAAGAGAGAAGATTGGGGACCTGCAAGACCTCCAGCATAAGCTGAAATTTTAGCTGTGACCACAACCCCCTATTCAGAATCAAGACCTTTTGAGTTTGAGCACTGTGTACCCTATTTCTGTGTAAAAGATGTGAGTGCATAGGTGTATCAGAAACAATAGTCATATGTCATTTTGCATTAGACAGCCTTAGCCCATGTTTACGTTCTATAAGTCTGTGTGACAGTGGAGGAAATGAATCTCTTGTTGAAAGTGTTTTCAAGTGGAGGTTTTAAATCCTTTGTGTTTCCAACTTCATTTGTTCCTGGCCCGAGTCATCCCAGTGATGCTGATCACGGTCTTGTGACTCAGAAAACTTAAAACGTTGAATTTTGGAGAAGGGGTTATGCTAGTTTAAAGGGTAATTAAAAAGGGGGGGGGGAAGGGGAGACCCAGAAGACTAGATTCCAAAAAATTCCCAGGTGTTTTTCAGTCAAAAGGAGGTGCCCACAGGTTGAATTAGATGTGCCAAGATGAGTCTTACTGAATCGAAAGGGTCTGAACTCAGAAAGAACTGAGTCAGAAAGAGTCCAGTTTGCCTGAGAAGTGAAGTTAACCTTAGTCTAAATTAAATAACTGTCCATGTGTGGAATTAAACCTAGATAGTTTGAGGATACTCCAGAGGGAGAGGGCCTCAGAAAAAAGGGAACAAGGGGAAGATTCTGAGGGAGGTGCCTTGTGGATGAAGATAATGGGAAGGTATAAATTCAAGAACCTTTCTGGGCTTCCGTTTCCTCACCTGTAAAAGAAAGATAATATTTTGACTACCTGCCTTAGAGGGTTGCTGTAAGGATTAGATAAGATATCTTTAAAGTGTTTTGTATATGTAAATGTCAGCTTCACTTTAACTTTGCCTTCCCCTCAAGCTGTTCTGTTACATACTTTTTTCTTCCTTTCTCATCCAAACTCCTAGAAAAAGTTATCTACACTCTATGTCTCTATTTCCTCATCTCCCATTCATTTCTCACTCCCCTCAAATCTGTCTTCCAGTTCACCTGAAATTTCTTTGTCTGCCTTGCCTGTTCATCACCTCATACTTGGACAAGATTGAAGTATCCTTCTGGTTTGTCTCTGTCTCCTTACCTCAAGTGTCTCCTCCTTCCAGTCCATGGTCCATTCAACTGCCAAATCTTCCTAAAGAACAGATCTGACTCCCCTATTCAGGAAACTTCTGTGACTGTCTTCCAGGATCAAATATAAAATCTGTTTGTTTTTTAAAGCCCTTCACAAGCTGGCCCTTTCCTACCTTTCCAACCTTCTTACACCTTATTCTCCTCTACATACTCTATGATCAATGGTACTGGCTTGCTTGCTGTTCCTCATATGCTACATTCCCTTACTCCATACATTTTCCCTGGCTGTCCCACATGCCTGTAATTCTCTCCCTCTTCACCTCAACTTCTTGGTTTCCCTGATTTCCGAAGACTCAACTAAAATTCCATCTTCAAGAAACTTTTTTTTTTCTAGTTTGCTATTTATTTTTATTCTGACCTTAAATAAAACAAGATTTCCATAACAAAGTAGAATATAAAAAAAGAGGGCTACACGTGAAACTGCAAATCTATTATGTACAACTTGCTTTTCCTTTTAAATATATAATGAAGTTATTGTGTAACTTTTTTCCCTCCCCCCCCATGGCTACCATTAGATGCAAATATGTATATAGGTGTAAAACCATAGGTATTATACAAACAGATACCGCTATCAGTTCTTTCTCTAGATGCAGATAGCATCTTCCTTCATAGGTCCTTTGTAGTTAATTTGAGTATTTATAATAGTCAAAATGAATTGGTCACTCAAAATTATTTTTAAATATTGCTATTAAATATTGCTATTATTGTATACAATGTTCTCTTGGTTCTGGCTCATTTCATTCTGCATTATTCCATGCAAGTCTTTCCAGGTTTTTCTAAAATCAACCAGCTCATCATTTCTTATAGCCCAGTACGGCTATAAGATCCATCACGATCATGTACCACAATTTGTTTAGCCATTCCCAAATTGATGGGCATCCCCTCAATTTCTAGTTCTTTGCCACCACAAAGAGAGCTGCTATAAATACTTTGGAACAGGGATGGGGAACCTGTGGCCTCAAAACCACATTGTGGCCCTCTAGGTCCTCAAATGCAGACCTTTGACTGAATCCAAACTTCACAGAAAAAAAATCCCCTAATCAAAGGATTTGTTCTGTGAAACTTGGACTCAGTCAAAAGGATACACCTAAGGACCCAGAAAGCCACTTGTGGCTCCAGATTCCCCACCCCTGCTTTAGAACATATAGGTTCTTTTTCTTTTTTCCTGAGATTAGGCTTGGGAAACAGACCTAATAGCTAATTGCTGGATCAAAGGGTACACACAGTTTTATAACTCTTTGGGCATAATTCCAAATTGCTCTCCACAATGTTTGGATTAGTTCACAGTTCCACCAACAGTGCATTAGTGGTCCAATTTTTTCACATCTCCCTCCAACATTTGTTGCTGTCTCCTTTTATCATTTTAGCCAATCCAATAGGTATAAAATGATACCTCAAGGTTGTTTTAATTTACATTTCTCTAATCGATAATGATTTAGAGCATTTTTTCACATGACTATAGATTGTTTATTTCTTCTTCAGAAAACTGCCTGTTAATGTCCTTTGACCATTTATCAGTTGGGGAATGACTCATATTCCTTTTTTTAAAAATTTCTAAATTTTTATTTTTTGTAGAACTAACATTTTTTAAATTAATTTATTTTTAGTTTTCAACAGTCACTTCCATAAGCTTTTGAGTTTTAAATTTTCTCTCCTTCCCTCCTGCCTACCTCCCCAAGATGGTGTGCAATCTGATATAAGCAGTGATTCATATTCTTAATAGATTTGACAAAGTACTTTATATATTTGAGATATAAGACCTTTATTGAAGAAACTGTCTGTAAATCCCCACCCTCCCCAGTTTTCTGCTTTTCTTCTGATCTTGGCTATGTTGGTTTTCTTTGTAGAAAACCTTTTCAATTTAATGTAATCAAAATTATCCATTTTATACCTCCCAGTGTTCTCTATCTCGTCTGTTAATAAATTGTTCCCCTATCCATCAACCTGATAAGTAATATGTTCCATGTTCTTCAAGTTTTCTTATAATAATCTCCCTTTATATCTAGGTCATGTATCCATTTTGACCTTATCTTGGTAAATGGTATAAGATATTGGTCTATGCCCAGTTTCTGCCAAACTACTTTCTACCTTTCCCAACAATTTTTATTAAATAATGAATTCTTACCCCCAAAACTCGAGTCTTTACACTTGTCAAACACAAGGTTACTATAGTCATTTCCTGCTGTAAATTGTATGTTTTCTCTGTTCTACTGATCTACCTTTCTTTTTCTTAGCCAGTAGTTTTGATAATTATTACTGCTTTATAATATAGTTTAAGATCTGATACTGCTAAACCTCCATCCTTTATATTTTTTCATTAGCTCCTTTAATATTCTTGACCTTTTGTTCTTACAAATGAGTTTTTTTATTATTTTTTTCTAATTCAGTAAAATAACTTTTTGATAATTTAATTAAGATGGCATTGAATATATATTAATTTAGGTAAAATTATCATTTTTATTATATTGTCCCCGCCTACCCATGGACAATAAATACTTCTCCAGTTATTTAAATCTGATGTTATTTGTATAAAAAGTTTTTTATCATTATATTCATGTAGTTCTTATGTTTCTCCTGGCAGGTTTGCTCCCAGGTATTTTATACTGTCTAGAGTTATTTTAAATGGGGTATCTCTTACTATCTCTTCTTGCAAGGTTTTTTTTTTTCTGGTGATATATAGGAATGCTGATGATTTATATGGGTTTACTATATATCCTGCTACTTTGCTAAAATGATTGTTTCAACTAACTTTTTAGTTGAATCTCTAGGATTTTCCAAGTATATTATCATATCATCTGCAAAAAGAGATAGTTTTATTAACTCATTGCCTATTCTGGTTCCTTCTATTTCTTTTTCTTCTCTTATCACTATTCCTAGGATTTCGAATACAATAATGACTAATATTGGTAACAGTGGGCATTTTTGTTTCATACCTGATTTTCCGGGAAAGGCTTCTAGCTTATCTCTATTACATATAATACTTGCTGATGGTTTTAGGTAAATACTTCTTATCAATTTAAGGAAAAATCTATTTATACCTATACTTTCAAGTATTTTTCATAGAAATGAATGTTATACTTTATCAAAAGTTTTTTTTTTCTGAGTCTACTGACATAATATGATTTTTTTGTTGCTTTTATTATTGATATAATCAGTAATGTTGATAGTTTTCCCTACGTTAAACCATCCCTGCATTCCTGGTATAAATCCCTCTTGATCACCACATATAATCTTTGTAATATATTGTTGTAGTCTCCTAGCTAGAATTTCATTTAGGTTTTTTTCATCAAAATTCATTAATGAAATTGGTGTATCATTTTCTTTCTTTGTTTTTGCTCTTCTGGTTTAGGTATCAATACATATTTATTTCATAAAAAGAGTTTGGTGGGACTCCTCTGTCTATTATCCCAAATAATGTATTTAATATTGGAATTAGTTGATCTTTAAATGTTTGATAAAATTCACTTGTAAATCTGTCTGGTTCTGGTGCTTTTTTCTTAGGAAGTTTATTAATGGCCTGTTCAATTTCTTTTTCTAAAATAGGTCTGTTTAGCTATTCTATTTCCTCTTCTGCCAATCTAACCAGTTTATATTTTTGTAAATAGTCTTCATTTCACTTAAATTGTTAAATTTATTGGCATATAATTGGGCAAAATAACTCCTTATAATTGCTTTGATTTCATCTTCATTACTGGTACATTCACCCTTTTCATTTTTAATACTAGTGATTTGGTTTTCTTTCTTTTTTAAGTCATATGAACCAATGGTTTATCTATTTTATTGGGGCTTTTTTTCATAAAATCAACCTCTAGTTTTGTTAATTCCATGGTTGTCTTACACTCAATTTTATTAATCTGATCTTTAACTTTTAGGATTTCCAATTTAGTGTTTAATTGAGGATTTTGTTTGTCTTGTTTCTAGTTTTTTTCATTGCATACCCAATTCATTGGTCTGCTCTTTCTCTGTTTTATTGATGTAAACATTTTGAGGTATAAATTTTCCTCTTATTACTGCTTTTGCTGTATTCTATAGGTTTTGATATGTTGTCTCATCATTGTCATTCTCTTTAATGGAATTATTGTTTGTATGATTCATTCTTTAATATTAGGTTATTTAGTCTCTAGTTTTTATTCTATATTTCTGTTCCTTATTAAATATAATTTTATTGTATTATGATCTGAAAAGGATGCATTTAATATTTGTGCTTTTAACTATAAAATATTTATGCCCTAATACACGCTCAATCTTTGTAAAGGTACCATGTACCACTGAGAAAAAGAAATATTCCTTTCTATTCCCATTCAATTCTCTCATATCATATCTCAGTATCATACCTAGCTTATCTAAAATTCTATTCACTTCTTGACTTCTTTCTTATGCATTTTTTGGTTACATTTATCTAGTTCTGAGAGGGGAAGATTAAAGTCCCCCACTATTATATTATTATTGTCTATTTCCACCTATAATTCATTTAACTTTTCTTTCAAAAATTTAGATGCTATAGTATTTACATATAGGTTTTGCATTGATATTGCTTCATTGTCTATGATACTTTTTTTTAAAATTTTTTTCTATCTATGGTACTTTTTACCATAATGTAGTTTCTGGGCAGCTAGGTGGCACAGTGAATAGATCTCTGGCCTTGGAGTCAGGAGGACCTGAGTTCAAATCCAGCCTCAGACACCTAATACTTACTAGCTGTGTGACCCTGGGCAAGTCATTTAACCCCATTGCCTAGCCAAAAAGCAAAAAAAAAATGTTTAAAAAATATCAATGTAGTTTCCTTATTTGTCTATTTTAATTAAATCTGTTTTAGCTTTAATTTTGTCTGAGATCATAATTGCTACCCCTGCTTTTTTTGATCACCTGAAGCATAATAAATTTTACTCCAGCCCTTTATTCTTTTTTATGTATTTCATTTTTAAATATTTCTTGTAAACATATTGTGGGATTCTGATTTTTAATCCGTTCTGTCATTCACATTCAAAGTTATAATTACTATCTATATTATCTTCTCCATCCTATTTTTCCTCACTGTTGTCCTTTTCAGCCTCTCTTTTTACCTTATCCCTTCTCACAAATCTAGTTTACTTCTAACCACTACCTCCCTTATCCACAACTTTTTAAAAGAATCCCTGCCTTATCCCCTCACCTTCTCCTTTTCTTTATTCTGCTCACCCCTTTAAGAGTCCCTCCCTTATCCTCTCCTCCTACTCTCCTAAATCTTAATCTACACACTCTTCTATAAGTCCCTGCCTTATCTTGTCCCCTCACTCTCTTATTTATAAATTTAGAAGACTTTTATACCCTTCTAGATGTATATGTTGTTCCCTCTTTACCCCAGGTCCAGTGAGAATAAGGTTCTAACACTACCCCCACCTGCTTCCTCTGTATCAGTTCTTCCTTTCACACCTCATTTATATGAAATAATTACTCCTTTTTACCTTTTCCTACCCAATTTTGTTTTTTAGAATCACGCCATCATACTCAGCTCAGCCCCAACCTTTCTTCCTTTTTTTAAAAAATGTTTTTTCAATTTTTTTGTAATTTTTAAAAATTTTAAACTTAAAAAAATACAAAACAAAAAAAAATACAAAAAAAATACAAGAACAATACAAAAATACTTAAAATACTTAAAAATACTTAAAAATACTTAAAATATACTTAAAAATACTTAAAAATACTTAAAATACTTAAAAATACTTAAAAAATACAAAATAAAACAAAACATTGCCATGTACACAACAGACCATAAGAGAGGATTCAATATAAAACAATAAATTTCCATTTCAAGAAACCTATATAATAAATACTACACATTGTTTTCAAAGTTGTGCAGCTTTTCTTTGTTTCCTCGTTGGTTTTCTTTTGTTCTCTGTTGTTCACTTTTTACTTTATTTCCCCTCCCTCCCCCATTCACCCTAAAGAAGGCTAAATTAAGTGTGGATACATTTACACATACATAGATATCTATAAACATACACATATATACACATACACACTCATGTACATATATGTAAGACCGTACTGCCACAGAAGGTGGATAGTAGATAGCATCTTTCTTCACAAGCCCAAGTCTTTCCTTGTTATTTTAAATCAACCAGCTCATGATTTCCTGCATGACAGTAATATTCCATCCCAATCACATCCTATCTGAGAGATTGTCTGCGAAAATTTTTTCCGCATTTTTCTGCATTCCTTCTGTTCTTGGCTATATAGATTTTATTTATACAAGAAAATACTCATTCAAAATAATCAAAAGTATCCTTTTTACTCTTCAACAATGCTCTTACCTTATAGTTTAAGACCTGATACTACTGAATCTACTTCTTTACATCTTTTTTCCCTGGTTTCTTTGAAATTCCAGACCTTTTGTTCTTTCAAATGAACTTCATTATTATTTTTTTCTAACTCAGTAAAGTAATTTTTTTAGTAATTTACTTGGGATGACATTGAATAAATAGATTAGTTAGGTAAAATTGTCATTTTAAAAATTATATTGGCATTACCTACCCATGAACAATAAATATTACTTCAATTATTTGGATCTGAGTTTATTTGTATAAAAAGTGTCTTATATTTATGTGCATATAGTTTCTGTGTCTGTTTTGGCAGATATACACTCAGGTATTTTATACTATTTAGGTATTTTAAATGGTCTAAAACAATATTGAATAATATTGCTGACACAGTGTATTTTTTCTGTTTTTCACCTTTTATTATTCTAAGAGCTCTTTTTGTGGTTGGGACCATTTGATGTTTCTTATTGAAAAAGGAGTGACTTTTTTAGCTCCATTATCTTCCTCTGAATATGAACCCAGATCTTCTCTATCCCCATAGTAACTGTCTATGTTTGAGTTCTGAGATAGCTGCCATGTAATAGAAGTGGAACTGGGTTTGGAATAAAGTATTTGGGTTGTCTTTTCTCTCTCCCTCCCCTTCCTTGCAGACTATATGACTTTGAACAAGTTATTTTATATATACTTCTATTTTCTCATCTGTAGAATGGGAGGGAGTTGACCAGATTAGAGGTTTTCAAACTTTTTGGTCTCAAGACCCATTTACACCCTTAAAAATTATTGAGGACCCCAAAGAGCTTTTGTTTATATTGATGATTGGTAAATGTTTAACAACTGGCTCTCTGAAAAGGAAGGCACACTTTTAAGTTTAGTCTGCATTATTAAAATTTTCTCCATCACTTTCTTAAGTATAGATAATCAGCAAATTAATAAACCAAGTACTGATCTGTAGCATTTAGGAGGTATAAATGCACGCACTGAAAATCTAACAATCAGCTCTCAGTAAGAGCTCCATCATATCCCAGGATATCTATTGATGTTTACCATATTTGAAATTAAAACAATAAATTGTTTAAATATTAATTCAATTAAAATTTCAAAAAATTACATGTTAAACTAAATAGCATTTTTATGAAAAATAACTATTTCCCAAAATAAAAAATTTAGTAAGAAAAGTGGCATTGTTTTACTTTTTTTTTTTCACATCTCTTTAATGTCTGACTCATTTGAGGACAACTGTATTCTCATATCTTCTGCATTCACTGTGTTATGATATGTTGCTTTAGTTGAAGTATATGAAGAAAATCTGGCCTCATACAGATACATAGTTGGAAAAGGGAGGAATATTTTTATAGGCAAATAACATAAATATTATTATGAAAATAGTTGTGACCTTGAAGATCCCCTAAAACGGTCTCAGAGACCCTCCACACTGATGATCCTCAAGCTCCATTGCAGGTATAATATACCCATCCTATAACATTCCCCTCAGAGTATACCTACCAAGCAATACCAAGTCTGAAGTAGCATTAGGAAATATCACTTAGCCTTATAAAACAGAATAACAGAAGTAAATGGAGTTGTGTTTAGAGGGGGGTGAGGTGGAGATGGGGAAGGATAATAAAGATAAAACTCTTCTGATGTAAATCCTGGCCTTGTTTACAGGAATAACCTTGTTCTCCAAGTATGAAATGTTTCTAGCCCATACTCTTTGCATTTATGTTGATAAGCTTTCAGGGATAGTTTTGAAAAAGAACATAAGCTACTGCATCAAAAATGCCTTGACCTCCTGACAACTTGGAGTAGAGAAATGGCATGCTATTTTTAGAGATGACATATGAACTTTTTTCATATTCAAGGATCTTAGTTTTGATAGTGACTTGGAACAAACCATTAGACCATGTGAGTCTTAGATCTCCATTTGTAAGAAGGATTCTAATATACTTCCTTTTCTTTCCTTTGTGGAAAGGGCATTTTCAAGGATAAAATGGGATAATGGAAGTAAGTTGGCAGGTTATAATAAAAGATAAATAAAATAAAAATAAAATATGTCAAATAGAGGAATTATTGAGTACCAGATTGAGAGCTGGCCTCTGGGTAAGAATGACTTAGGTTCATCTTATATCACGTTTTGCACAGTGACCCCAGTAAAGTTAATTAATTTCTCAATGCCTCAGGTAACTAAGATGATAAAATTACAGAAGATTTGCCTATCTCCTGGCAAGAAGTTGTTCTCCTCCCCTCTCCCCACCAGCTCCCTAAATCAACATAAGACTGGTTCAAAAAAAGAAAAAACTGCTACCAAAAGTTTAATTATTAGAACCATTTATGTTGCCATTGGTGACAGTGCTTCTATGTTGGGCTTGGAAAGAGAGACCAGGATTATCGTCCCAGAAATGACTTTAACAAGTGGCATGACCTTGAGCAAATTATTTGGCTTTTATGAGCTAAATTCAATTTCTTCATATGTTAAATAAGGATAATACTTATTATTATCCTTGAATTTCCTAATTCGAAAGGTTGTTGTAAGAATCAAATTTAATATCTTTAAGGTGCTTTATAAATCAGCTAAATTTCAGTCTCACTTTGACCCTGCCCTCAAGCTTTCATCCTACATAATTACTTTTTCCATCCATAGACAAACTCCTAGAAAAAATCATTACACTCAAAGCCTCAGCTGCCTTATCTCCTATGCATTTCTCATCTCCCTGCAATTTGCCTTCTATCTTAACTGCCTATCTGAATTCTGCCATACTTTCTTAGTCCTCACCCTATTTGACTTCTCTGCAGCATTTGACATTTTCACCTCTTCCTGGTTTCTCTCCCCTCCTTTGGTTTCAGTGAAACTTCTCTTTTGGTTCTCCTACTACATGTCTGAGCCCTCTTCAATACCCTTCACTCTATCCTCTGTCCTGTAAGGATGAGTTTTTCCCAAGACTTTATCTTGGATGATTTTTTCCCCCTACACTCTCAATTATTTTATCAGGTCCCAAACGTTCAGTTGTCATCTCTAAGTAGATGATTCACAATATATAGCCAGCTCCAGTCTTTCTTCTGAGTTTATTCCTAAATTATTAACTTTCTGCTGTTCATTTCCACCTAGATGTCACTTGGGAAGTGCAAAGGCAACATATCCAAGAAGAAAAATGATTATCTTTCTCCCTAAACCTGCTTCTCTTCCAGACTTCCCTATTTCTTTCAAGGTTAATGTCCTACTTGTAGTTTCCCAGGTTTGAAAACTTAAGAGTTATCTCTGACTCTTCACTCTTCCTCACCTCCTTCTCATATACAAACAGTTGCTAAGTCTTGTCAACTCTACCTCCCTGATGTCTCTCATATTGATCCACTTCTGTTTAGACCCTCGTCATTGGACTATTACAGCAACCATCTAATTGGTTTTCTGGCTTCCTTCTCCCTCTCCAGTGTAGAATCCATCCTCAATACAGCTACTAAAATAATCTTCTCAGGTCTAAGTATGACAATGTCACTCCCCTATTCAAAAACCTTGAGTAGCTCCTTGTTGCCTCTAGTATCAGATATGAACTCTTCAGCTTAGTATGTTCAATCTGACTCCAATCTACCTTTCCAGCTTTATTTTATATTGTGATCCTTCATGTATTTTATATCCCAAACAACTAAACTATTAGCTATGTGTGGGACAGCAACCCTAACACAATGAAACTCAGAGACTTCTCAAGATAGAAGCAAAAGTTACTCTTTATTACAATCTCGTGAGAAGGGGTGTCTACTCCTCCAGTACACTACCAGCAGGAGAGAGGGGAGGCACAGAGGACAAAGCGAAGTTGTATATCCTAAAGCAAACAAACCCCTACCCACCGCTATCCCTTCTTCCCATTGGCTGGGAGGCGGGCTTACAATCTAGGCGCGAAAATTCTTTCCCAGAGACAAAGAACAAGGAAACAGGGTATAGCCAATCCAAACATACATGTCCTTATTTAGCAAACCTAATTCTGATGTGGCAGTGGTGTGGCAATCAAGGGGGGGGAGGCCAGAAAGCCTGGACAAACAAGATACTTTCGGGGGGACATCATCTGATGTACTCCCTTATCTTTTCTTATCAATTCTGTGGGAACCAAACTGTTAGCATTCCTCATAACTGTTTCACAAACTCAGCCTTCACATAAGCTTTCTGCCATGCCTGCAATGGTCACCCTTCTCTTCTCTAATCCTTGTCTTCCTTCAAAGCACAACTCAAGAACCACTTCCTTGCATAAAGTCTTTCTTTATCCACCCAGCTGTTACCTCAAATTAAATTTGTCTTTATTTATATGTGTGCACATTAAATTCTTGTTATTGCACTAGAAAGTAAGCTCCTTGAGGGCAAATGTTGCATTGTTATTTTATATCCCCAGTGCATAGCAGTGTTTGACACATACATACTATGCATGACATTAAATTTCTTTTGCATTTTCATGGAATATAATTTATAATAACAGTTCATGTCTTAAATGGTAATTTAAAGTTTGCAAAGTGCTTTCTTCATAACAAGGCTTTAAGAAAGGTGGAACAAGTGTTATTGTGCCCCCTTTACGGATGGATGAAGAAACTGAGATTGAGGTTAAATAATTGACCCCTGGTCACAAAGCAACAAAAGTGTTTGAGGTGGGATTCAAATCCAGGCCTCTTGACCTTGAGTCCAACACTCTTTTCATGAACTATATCTATACAATGGTTTTTCATGATAAGAACATATTGTTTACAAATTAATCCACTTGTATGAAAGTAATAATCAAAATTATCATTGTTTTTATCGATAGAGATTCTCAAACTTCTTAAGGCATCTGATTACTTTCACTCTCCTTTATTCTAGCCCTTAAGCCTACTTCTGAGGGAAGAAACTAGGTGCTAAACATAAGAAACTTAGTTGTAATGAAGGTAATTATAAGAATGAACAACAAGGATCTCATTGCTTTTTAAGAATCTCTTCCCTTAAACAAATGATTAGCCTTCAGGTTAACAAATTTAAAATACCATTATTCTAAATATGACCTATGGGCCAAGAAAAATGAAAAAGCAAGGAGGAAATAACCTAGTCTAATGACAAGACCTAGATTTTTCTCTAAAGATTTTCAGAGTTGAATGGAATCTTCACTGGTCATCTAGTACAACTTCTACCTGGAAAAAAGGTCTCTCAACAAACAATCTTTTTGTCTCTGTCTCTGTCTGTCTGTCTATCTCCCCCCCCCACCTCTCTCTCTCTTTCACTCTCTCCCTCTCTTACTTCCCCTCCCCTCTCATTTTTGTGTGTAGTCCAAATTTGATAAGTGATTCCACTCTCAGTTCTGACCCTGACTTACTGTATAACCTTTCTATGTTGTAATTTCTCCCTTTTACACAATCATTTCAAGAATAGTTGTCATAAGGATTATTGGAGAAGGGGAGTGGATAAGATAATGGCCAGAAAATGCTTTGTGAGTTAATGGTCCTAGCTTTACTATAAAAATGTAAGTTTGATATTTATTTCTTTCCTAAAAAACTTTATCTTACAAAAATTATATTCTACCCTTGGAAATCACAAAGGAAAAGCAGATATGTTTAGTTAGAATAGGTAAATGTGTTTGAGCAGAATATAATGTGAAGGAAGACACCACAGAATTGGTTGTCTTGTGGTGTTTCGGTTTATTTTTATTAACATTAGTTCACTAATTAACAAAGGTTGGCTTTAATGCTAGACCACTTAGTATATCTTAGGATACCCTTAGGTTCACTCCAATGCTTGAATATCAACCTGTGGACACTGGAGGTATATTGAATAGAACTGAACATCCCTATGCCTGACAAGCATTGTCATTTTGATCTTTGATCACCAAGAAAATGGGCAGTATGCTATAATGTAATAAGTAAATATAACTTATGAATACACACTAATTTTCACAAATATGCATTCTAGTTTTTTAAATGTGTAGATCTTGCTATGAATTAGTACAATCATTTTGAAAAGCAATTTGGAATTATACAAGTGAAATGGCTAAAATGTCCATACGTTCTGACCCAGAGATCTCACTGCTAGAAATGTACCACAAGGAAGTCATTGATAAAAATAAAGTCAACTTTACACCAGAAGAGTTATAGCAGCACTTTTGTGGTAGCAAAGAACTAGAAACAATGTAGATGCTCATCAAGTGGGGAATAAATAATAACTAAAATGAGTAATGGTATGTGAATGTAATAGAATATTACTGTGCTATAAGAATGACAAATATGAATATAACAAACATGTAAAGACTTACATGAACTGATGTGGAGTGAAATAAGCAGAGTCAAGAAAACAGTATACACAATGACTTGTTCAGTCATGTCCAACTTTCCATGAGTTTTCTTGGCAAAGATACTGGAGTGATTTGCCATTTCTTTCTGCAGATCCTTTTTTTTTTTTTTTTTTGGCCAAGTGGTTGAGGTTAATTGACTTGCCAGGGGTCACACAACCAGTAAGTGTTTGAGGCCAGATTTGAACTTAGGTCTATCCTAACTCCAGGCCCTGTGCTGTATCTGCTGAGCCATCTGGCTGCCTCAAATACACAGTGACTACAACCATGTAAAAGAATAGAACAACCACCACAAAATAATAAAAAAAGAATGTTGTGAAATTACAAAATACAAGCATGGCCCCCAAGAAGGATATAAGAAGACACTGACCCCACCCAGGTAGGAAGTCTGAAGATGTGGAACATTGCTTATGGTTTCAGATTTTTTAGGTGTTTTGATTAGTTTTGTTGATTTTTTTTCTTCACCTTTTTGTTGTCTTTTTAAAAATTTTTTTGTTATATGAGATGGCTTTTTGGAAGTGGGAAGAGGGATATAGTGGGAAATTTAACTGAGGTAAGAACACAAGACATTAATAAAAGTTATTTTTTAAATGTATGTAAACCCTGTTGAGGTTAATAAAATAAAAATTCATTTAAAATATAACTGAATTGATAGTAGATTTTTGGTGCTCTGTCTCTTCTCAATGAAGAGGTAATAATAATACAACTACTACCCTGGGGGGATCCTCAATAGGTTTTCATTTAATTTTAAAAAAACAATTGAAAACTTCTGTTGAGACCTAGACTTGCATCCATGTAGGGAACCCTCCACCCCTGTAGAAACTCTCCCATGATGCACAGCAGCAAATCATCTGTAATATATTCTTCTAATGCATATTGAGGAGGTAACATAGCACAATGGATGGAGTAATGACATCAGAGTCTACAAGACCTAGGTTCAAATCCTGTCTCTTGCCCTTGGGACCTATATGACCATGGATTAATCATTCAATATCTCTGAAACTCAGTCAACTCTCATCATCATCAGCATCATCATCTCTTGATTTCAGGATCAAACAAGATAATACTTCTAAAGTACTTAGCACAGTGCCTGGCACATAATAAGCACTTATTAAATGGTTTTTCCCTTCCTTTCTCCTTTCCTCTCTATAAAGTATAGACAGTTGCTATCTGCCATAGTTGAAGGATTTTCCATACTGATGAAATCACAGTTCTCTCATACAGTGTTTCCTGTATATGTATACACACACATACATATTCAAATATTCAATTAGATCTGTAAGCTCTTCATTTAGAGTATAAATTTCTTGAGGGCAGAGACTGTCTTTTGTGTCCTTTTTGTATCCCCAGCACTTAGCACCTTGTGGGCACATAGTAGGTGCTTAATAAATGTTTATTAAAGAATTGATTAATCTGGGGTCTTATTGATTATTTACTCCAACGATTAGTTGTGTTGAACTGCTTTTCTTTTCTTTTGTAGTCTTTGTTACAGGAGATGGTTTATTGTATAGGAGAGGTGGGGAAAGTTATATACATAAATATAATATAAAAATAATAGCTAGCATGGTTTGCAAAGCACTTTACAAATAATTCCTAAATTTTATCTTTTATATTTATTTATGTATTATTAATATCATTATACAATAACTCTGGGAAGTATCTACAAGTAGAATGCCCCAAGAAACAATGAACTCCCTTTCCCTGGACCTCTTCAATCCAAGACTGCAAAATCCCTGGGGTGTGATATTGAAGAAGAAATTCCTGTTCAGATAAAGGTTGGACTAGATGACCACTGAAGTCCCCTCTAGTATTCTATTAATCTGAGATCACCTAGGTGGTGCAGTGGATAGAATGCCAGATCTGGAATCAGGAAGACTCATCTTCCTGAGTTCAAATCTGGCCTTAGACATTTACTAGCTGTGTGACCCAGGGCAAGTCACTTAGCCCTGTTTGCCTCCATTTCCTTAATCTGTAAAATAAATGAACTGGAGAAAGAAATGGCAAAATACTCCAGGATCTTTGCCAGGAAAACCTCAAATTAGGTTACAAAGTATCAGGCACGACTGAAACAACAAAAATTAGTCTATGAATGAATAATTAATCTCTCATTCTTTTGACTCTCCCAGGGTGTTTGTTAATCAATAAGTATTTATTATGTGCCAGGCACTGGGGATACAAATAATAAAACTCCCTTCTCATCCAGAGCTTATATTCTAATGAGAGAGACAAATATACATATATATTATAAATATATATCAATGCACACATACATAATATACATAGCATAAATACAAAGTGAGTAAATACAAATATATATTAAGTTAAATATAAATCATTTTGGATTGGGGACACTCAGTTGTGGGGATCAAGAAAGGTTTGGTGGAGAGGATGGGGCTTAAAGGAAGAGAGGGACTCTGAATCAGAGTTAAGAGAGGAATGCATTCCAAGCACATGGGAAGGCTATTGAAAAGGCAGAGAGACAAAAGATTGAGTGTCTTTTGTGAGAAATAGGAAGAAGGCCAGTTTGGCTGGATTGCAGAGTTTAGAAAGAGGAGTTATTTACAAGGAAATAGAGGACTTTCAAGTATTCCTGATGAAAAGACTGAAGAAAGCTGAGTAGAAACTTTGAAATAAAAAAAAAAGCACAAAATAGAGAAAACCCCAATAACCACATACCTATATGCCTATTTTTCCATCTACATAAAATCTTTATAAAAATAATGTACACATATGCTAAGGACATCTTTAATGGGAGTCTTAAAAGGGAACAGGCAGCCTTTTGTAAGCAATATTCCACAGTGGATATCTTTATCAATTGACTGGAAGATGTAGAGAATAAAAAGATCCTACTGTGTTTATTGTTTGTTGACTATGAAAGAACATTTCATTTTGCAGAGTAAAACTCTACCTTAAAGGTTCTTTTGTAATAAAGTAATTCTTAGGCATATGGTAAAACTGTATGTAAGGGCTGGTCACTTCAGACCCTGAATGGCCACATTGAGTAGTTTGTTCACAGATTTTAAAAGATATCTACCTTTCAGACTTTGAGCAGTTACTTGTTTTGGAGATAGCAACCCATGGAGTATGTGTGAGAATGGACCAACAAGGACCATCTCATGTACAATATTCTAGAGCTGTCTTGGAAAATTTCAGATATTTCACAGATACATTTGGCCCAATGCTGAATAAATTGGTGCCTGATGCAACAGCAGTTTGGATGGTCCTTTGATCTTTTCCCTATGAGAGTGGCAGAGGGACAGGATGCTACATCAGCTAAAAAGGAAAAAAAAATGTTTTCTGTTTACTATCTAAAATGAGCTGGACAAGGAAAAGGTAAACCACTCCAGTATCTTTGCCAAGGAAACCCCAAATAGCACAAAGAGTCAGACATGACTGAAAATGACTGAACAAAAACAGCAACATTTACTATTTTGCTTTGAATACCTAAGGTGTGTAGTGAATAACTCTCCCACTCGATGTGGGGGAAGGGACTGCCCTTCCCTTGCCACCCAGTCACAATGTTTCCAAGACTGCACGGCAGCTAGAGCATATGTCTTACCTGGGTAAGCCTGAAACTGGATCTCAGAGCCCTAGCTGCTCTTTCTTCTGTTTCTTTGCCTGATTATAAGTGATCACATAGTAATACTTAAATGGACATTTACAGCCTTGAAGGAACCTTGTAAATGCAAGAGGTTTGAAGATCCTGGGTCCTCAATCAATGTGCTAGGTATCCTCTCTTCATCCATTACAACAGCTCTTGGAGAGGAAGACAACCACCAGCCAGAGGATGAGCCCAATCTCTTGCCTGGCTTGTCATAAGACATAAACCTTAAGAGAATTCTTTGGACAATGCAAATGAAATGCTCTACAGTCACACAAATTACTACTTGTTTTGAAGTTTGTCTCAGATGCCTGGGCAAGCATAACAATAATTATAAGTTGCTGTGTCTTGGTCAATATTCACTGTGATGACTCTGTGGATTTTTAGCATTTCTTATGTGTACAGGAAAAATAACTGTCCTATGCCTAATTTATGGCATACATGAGTACCCTTCTACTCTGCTTTTTGGAGAGACCCTAGATATGAGCCTAATATCTGATCTTTAAGTAATGACTTCCAGGGTTCCAGGGTAGGGATGTAAAGAGCCAAAGTATGAGAAAAAGCTTGACCCTTCTTTTAAATGATCAGACTCCCCTAGGACTGAACTTGGTCTAAAGCCAAAAATAATCCCTTAGTGAAGAAGGAAAAATACAGCTCTCTAGTTCCCTTGGCCCAGCAGAACTTCTTACTATTACATACTGTATTTGTAGATGTGAAGAAATTCCTTAATCAATTTGAGAGAATTATAGGACCTTTATCTCTGGATGAAGACACACCACACAGGAAACCTTAGTGATTGGCTGAAAGGATCAGCTAAAACCCCCTAGGCTAATATTTTTAAAAAGCAAGCTAAGAGGACTTATGGTGGAAAATGCTGTCTATCTCCAGAGAAAGAACTGATGGCATCTGAATACAGATTGAAACATATTTTTTTTAAACTTTATTATTCTTGGGGTTTTTTGGTCTGCATTTTCTTTTGCAACATGGTTAATATTGAAATGACTACATCTATACCAAATTGCTTGCCTTCTCAAGGATGGGCAAGGAGAGATAAGAGAGAATTTGGAATTCAAAATTTTAAACAAACAAATGTTAAAATTTTTTGTTTACATTTTAGTTGAGGAAAAAAAAAACCAAAAAACAAGCTAGCCAGCTCTCTGGTTATTGAGACAAGAATCAACTACGGAGAAAACCCTCTGCTCTCGGGAATCATTCTGCTTTTCACCTGAGTCTCTTCCAGCATACAGCAAGGTGGAAGAGGAGACTTTTCTCTCCTCTATCTCTTCATCAACAATTGCATCTTGCCACAGAAGCACATAGCTGTAGGAAATGTTTTGCCCAGCTGAGAGAAGGCCCAAAAAACTGAGCTTCAGGGAGAAGGCCCAAAGAGTGGGAGGAACAACCAGCCCAAAAGAAATGTGGTCGGATAGGAACAGTAGGAGGACACCGAGAAAAAAAGGAAAGCTTACATCAGGAAGTCCCCACACATCCTGCCTCTGACACATTGCATGCTGACAGTGGCCTGTAGTCCCTCTAACATGTCATTTTCCTTATTTTTGTCAACTTTGCCAAACTGATATATGTAAGGGTTGGTATAAGGTATAAGGTAAAGCCTCAGAATTGCTTTAATATGCATAAATGTTAGTTATCATCATCATCCTCATCATCATTTGTCTGGCTATTTGTGATCTGAAGCATTTTTCACATGAATGTTATTAGCTTGGATATTTTTCTTTTGAAATGTCTTTTCATATCTTTTGACTATTTATCAGCTGGGAAATGACTTGTTAAAAATTTAAATCAGTTCCTTATATATCCTGGAAATGAGACCTTTATCAAAGAAATTTATTGCAAATATTGTTTTTCTTTATTGCCTGTTTCTCTTCTAATTTTAGCTATATTTGGTTTTGTTTGTATACATTTTTACAATTTTATGTAAACAGAATTGTTTGTTTTATCTTTTGAGACCCTGTATGTATATCCTTTGTTTGGTCCTGAACTCTTTCTCTATCCATAGATCTAAAAGGTAATTTCTTCTTTGTTTCTCTAGTTTGTTTATGTATCACTTACTATGTTCAATTAATGAATTTGGAGCTCACCTTGATATATGTGAGATATTAGTCTATACCTCATTCCTAGTAAACTACATTCCAATTTGCCTGGCAATTTTTGTCAAATAGTGATTTTTTTACTCTGGGGCTGAGGCCTTTGGGTATGTCAAATACTAGGCCATGGTGTTTGCTTCTCTGCATGGTGTTAGTCAACAAGAATTTATTAAATACTTACTATGTACAAAGTACTGTGCTAAGCATCGGGGATATAAAACATGGTTCCTATCCTCAAGGAGTCGAATTCTAATAGGGGAGACAATATTCAAATAACTACATACAAGATATATACAGTGTAAAATGAAAGAAAATCTAAGAATGAAGCTACTAGCAGTTGGGAGGAGGGGAAGGATGAGGGTTGATGACCAGAAAAGGCCTACTATAAAAGGTGATACTTGATCTGAGTCTTGATAGAAGCCAAGGAGATAAAAAGCCAGAGGTGAGGAGAGAGCATTCCAGGCATGGGGAACTTCCACTGAAAAACCAAGGAGTTGAGATGTAGTGTCTGTCTTGTTCAAAGAACAGAAGTGTCAATGTCACTTCACTGTAGAATGAGTAGAAAGAGGTGTAGTGTAAGATAGAAAGTGTAGGAGGGGGTCAGGTAGTAAAAGATTTTAAATATTAAACAGAGGATTTTGTTTGATCCTGGGGGTGATAGGAAGCCACTGGAATTTATTGAATAGCAAGATAAAGGTCTCAGACCTGTGCTTTAGGAAAATCACTTTGGCAACAAGGTGGGGCATAGATTGGAGTAGGAAGAGGCAAAACAAAAGGCTATTATGAAAGTCCAGCTGTGCGATGTTGAAAGCTTACGCCAGGATGGTGGCTGTATGAGTGGAGTGAAGGGAAGATGAACAATGCAGTCAAGACTTGGTAACAAATTGGCTACGTGGAGTGAGTTAGAGAGAGGAATTGAAGTGATACCAAGGTTGTAAATCTGGGTGACTGGGAAAATGGAGCTGTCCTCAAAAATTATAGGAAATTTTGGAAGAGGTGAGGGTTTGTGAGGGGAAGAAAATGAGTTCTGTTTCAAATTCTGTTGAATTTGAGATGTCAATGGAATATCCAATTCAATATGTCTAATAGGCGATTACTGATTCAAGACTAGAAGTCAGGGAACTCAAAGAGATTAAGGCTGGATATATAAAATTGGAAATCATCTGCCATCAAGATGATAATTAAACCCAGGGCAGCTGATAAGATCACCAGAAGATAGTATAGTAGGGAAAGAAAAGAAGGGTCAAAACAGAGCCTTAGGATTAGAGGGGGTAATATGGATGAAGAACCAGCAAAGGAGATTGAGGAGCTGTTGGAGAGATGGGAGAACCTGGAGAGAGCAATGTCATGAAAATCTAGAGGAAGTATTCACAAGAAGGTGATCAACAGTGTTAAAGACGGAAGAGATGATAATAAGGATGAAAATTGAGGGAAAAAAGGCTATTAGATTTAGTAATTAAAAATCATTGGTAACTTTAAAGAGGACAGTTTCATTTGAATGTCAGAAGTGTACCTAATGAATTCCATTGATAAAACTAATTTTTAACCAGTACCAAATAGTTTTGGTGACTATTGTTTTGCATTATAGTTTGAGATATGATACTACCCCCACTTCTTTCCCACTTTTTTCCCCATCATTTCTCTTGATTCTTGATCTTTCGTTCTGAGGAATTTCCTTACTTTTTTTTCTAGCTCTATGAAGTAATCCTTTGGCAATTTGGTTGGTATGGCCCTGAATAAAGTAATTTAGACAGAATTGCCCTTTTTATTACATTAATATGACCTACCCAAGAACAATGACTATTTCTTCAATTATTTAGGTGTATCTATGATGTGGATACAAACAGTGCCCTAGGGATTAAAAAGAATATAAAGGGTTGCTTTTCCAGTACTTTGTGAGGTCCCTCCTGAGGGGGAGCTCATTCTGTAGCTCATCCTGTAACTTGAGAGCATCCTAAAGTCCTTGTCCTCTTATCTTAAAATACCATAAAACTTCTCAACTTGTACCAAAAGAATTGCTTTTGTCTCCCTTATCCTGTGTTCCCCGTCCTTAATCTTTAACCTGTGTCCCCCCATCTGTCCTTAATCTTTAACCATCATAAGACCCTAAAAATCTATAGGCTGTATAGCTTTGTCTATATAAGCCTATATAAGCCCCTCCCCCAAAATATCAGTACCTTTTACTCAGCCCCGTGGCTACAAAAAAGGTCTCTGTGCTTTTCATGTAAATAAAAGCTCTCGATGGCTAAAGAGAACATCTAAGTGAATTCTTTCATACTCCAACTGCTCTCCTAAATCTGACCTCAATATCCATATTTGTCATCTCTGGGATAAAGATGAGGCATTATAATTACAGAATTCTACTTCACTTTAATGTTCTTTTGTTGACATTGTTATAGTTGATGTGTATATTTTCCTGGTTCTGTTTATATCAATTGTATCTTCCCATGTTTCTTTGAAATCTTCAGATTTATTATCTAAAAAGTGGGAATAACAATACTCCAACTATCTGCCTCCCAGGATTGTTGTGAGGGCAGAACATTGTGCACTTTAAAGTGCTATATAAAAGTGAGTTATTATAATACTAGAGAATAGCATTAGCTGGAATTCAATGTTAGTCTTTCCCAAATCCCCTAACCTTTTTTTTTTTTTTTTTTTTGCTTCTTTCTCTTGGATTTTCGTAGGTCTAATATCTGAGTTGAACTAGATCCCCTACTTTTTGTTCTCTCTTTCTGAGCTTATTTTTTAGAGGTATTGGTCACTGAGAAGCTTTTGTATTATCTTTTTATCCAGTAAACAATTGTTTATCATCCCTACTCCAATCCCTGTCTCATTGCCTTAGGTAATTCTTATGTAGAACTACCAGTGGTAGAGTAGGTGCTGTTCTATATTAGTAAGAGTTTCCTTCAAAAAAAAAAAAAGGAGTTTCCTCAGCAGGAATTCTTTATACCAATGAAATCACAAATATTGTCCAAAAAAACCCAATCTAAATGAATACAAGGTAATTGGTGGAGGAGGTGAAGAGGGGTGGAACCATAGCTTGGAGGGAGATCAGGAAATGCCTCAAAGAAACTCCTAAACTGGAAGGGATCTAAGTGATCTGGTCCAATCTTTTCATTTTATAAATAAGAAAATAGTCCTCCCAGAGGAATGAAGTAACTTGTCCAGGGTCACACATATAGTGAGTAGCAGAGAGATTTGAATCCAGATCTTCTGACTCCAAATCCAGTGTTCCTTTTGTTGACATTATTGTAGATATACTTTCCTGATTCTACTTACTTTTTCCCCCTCTCAAATCAATTCATGTCTTCCCATGTTTCTTTGAATTCTTCAGATTTGTTGTTCCATTACCTTTTACATACTACAGTTTGTGCAGCCATCCCCTAATCTATTGGCAACTAGTTTCTAGGGTTGTTGTTGTTTACTACCACGACTTCAAAATATTTTGGTATATAGGAGACTTTCATTTCTATCCCTCACTGGTTTGGGGTATATATCTGGAAATGGGATTGCTAGATATAAATAGTTTAGTGACTTGGCTCACCTGATTCCAACTTGTTTTCTAGAATGGTTGGATCAGTTTCTAGCTCCATCAACCGTACCTATGTTCCTACAGTTTTTTCCAACATTAACCAGTTGAGTCTTTTGTTATCTTTGCCAATTTGCTGGATGTGGGGTGAAACCTTAAGTGTTTTAATTTACATTTTTTATTAATGATTTGGAACAGTATTTCATACAGTCAACTTCCAATTCTGGGGGGGAGAATAATTTATATCCTTTGCATATCCTATTTAGAATCCTTGTTGAGGACAAAACCAAATTCAGTGAAAGAATTCTCTGTTCTGTTCTTATCCATATATTCTACCCCCATCCATCCTAGGGAAATTTCTTGAATTGGTGGTAAGTTATAAGATAGCAGTAGATTGGGAGAGCCTTCCATTTGTTAACAAAGTAACAAATGAAGACACTAGGGTGGAAGTTAGTAGAATTAGGTTCTAATCTTAGCTCTGTTCATTGTGTAACCTTGGGGCAAACAATCTAACCTCTCTGGATCATAATGAGCTATTTTGAATCAGAAAGTCCCCCAAAATTCTACCTCTAACACATTGCATAATGATAGAGGGTGTCCTTTTATCATTTCTATATGAATGAAACCACATATTTCAGTCCTAAAAGGAAATAATCAAAATTATTATTCACTTTATATGTTTTACAAAGCATCTGCCTCATATTTACCTAGAAGGAGGCATAGCAAATATTTTAAAAGTAGATTTTGGTATCTTTTGTTTTTACATAGCTTAGATTTTCCCCATCCTCCTGCCAGAGTCATCCCATATAATTAAGAATTTTTTAAAAAAAGAAACAGAAAAGAAAAAAATAATTCAGTAAAACCAATCCTTTAAAAAAAATCTGCAGTCTTTTGCAATGTCTCACACTTAGAGATGTCTTACATCTGAAGATGGGGGGAGGGCGTTTATTCACAACTCTGTTCTTTGAGGCCCAGCTTATTCTTTATAATTTCACAACATTCATTTTCAATCATTTTGTAGGTATTTTTCCATTCACATTGCTATAGTCATTGCGTATATTGTTTTCCTGGCTCTAGTACAAATAATATCTACATCTTAGATGAGGAAATAGGCTTAGCAAGATCAAGGACTTGCCCATGGTTCACAAACCCAGGCTTCACAATTCTAAGGTCAGTGGTGTCCTGCACTCTACTGGTTTGGGGGCAAAATATTTGCTAAAGAAAAAAAAAACAACAGGAAGGAGAGGGGTAGAGATAATATGTATAAAGTTATTAAAATTAGTAATATATTACAAAATTAAACTAAAATTTATTTAATTAGCTCTGTCCTACAAATGATTTCATTATATGTCATCAATATCAGATTAAACTCATTCCTAAGCAGTTTGGTGCTCTCACTGCATTTCTTGCATTAAATCAAAAGTCCCATAATCACTAACATAAATTTTATTTCATAGCTGGTGCTCAAGGTTTTATAACATTGCAACATGCTACATGATGTTCTGAACCATCCTGTTATCTACCAAATAAAGCAGGCTGAGCAATGCTCTCTATGAGTAGATTTTCCTATAGGCAAAGATTACATCAAAACTCCCTTAAAACCTAATGAAATAAATGAGAAATTGCTTGACAAGTTTTCCCTTTATTTTTGCTATTCTACGAGGCTAGAAGACAACACTCTTAAGAAATGATTTGTCATACCCCCAATTTCTAATGAATATAGGTAAGTTGGTCATAGCCACGGTTGCCCTGGTTCTGTTCTAAGTGCATAGATAAAATTGGAGGCTACAAGGGAGACAAAGTCAAGAAATAGGAGAAATTTCCATCACTTCTAGTACTAAAACCTGTTCAGCAGGCCATGTATAGTAGTGACTTGCTCCTAGGCTCCACTATGGTCCTCCTACACTAATTACAGAATAAATCACAGAATCAATCTCTCCAGCAATAGCTTTAAAAAAAAAAAGCACATTATATATGTCAAACAACACTTTGCCCCATTTTAAAAAACTTTCACTGCTCTATACTCTAATACTTGTATCTCAAGTTTACTTAAAATTAATCTTCCAGATTATTTGTGGCAGATAATTTTTTTATGCCTTTTCCACCTGTAAAATTTAGTAAATAGTTATTAAGTGTCAGACACCATGCTAAGAGGTGAATACACAAAAAGAGGCAAAAGATAGTCTTGCCCTCAAGGAGCTCACAATCTAATGGAAAAGACAAGCAGCAAAGAAATGTATACAAACTACATACAGGATAGATAGGAAATGATATAAAAACAGAAGGCACTAGAATTAAAAGAGGTTAGGAAAAGCTTTCTGTAGAAGATGGGATTTTAGTTGAGACTTAAAGGAAGCCAGGAAAACTGGAAGGTGGAAATGAGAGTATTCCAGGCATGTGAGATAGCCAGAGAAAATGCCCAGAGCAGAGAAATGAAGTGTCTTGTTTGTGGAACAGCCAGTAGGCCAGCGTTACCGGATCAAAGAGTATGTGGCAGAGTAAGGTATAAGAAGACTTGAAAAGGTAGAAAGTGGGTAGGTTATGAAGGGCTTTGAATACCAGAGGATTTTATTTAATCCTGGAGGCAATAGGGAGCAGCTGGACTGCAACTTTAGGAAAATCACTTTGGTGGCTGAATAGAGGATGGATTGAAGCGGAGAGACTCAAGGCAGGATGACCATGAAGTGATGAGGACCTACACTGTGCTGGCGGCGTAACAGAAAGAAGGGGGCATATTCAAGAGATGATGCAAAGGTGAAATTGATAGGCCTTGGTAAATACGATGAGGGGAGAGGGTGACAGTGAAGAGCTAAAAATGACACCTAGGTATAGAACCTGAGGAACTAGAAATAGAAAGATGGTGTTGCCTTCAACAGTAATAGGAAATGTAGAAGCAGGGGAAGACTTAGAGGGAAAGATGAGTTAGGTTTTGAACATGAATTATGATGTCTACTGAACATCTAGTTTTAGATGTCTGAAAGGCAGTTGGAGATATGAGATTGGAGGTCAGCAGATAGGATGAACAGGGATAGTTAAATTTAAGAATCTTAAGTATAGAGACGGTAATGAAATCCATGGGAGCTGGTGAGATCACTAGGTTAAGTAGTACAGAGGGAGAAGAGAAGGTCCAGGACAGAACCCTGTGGACCACACATAATTAGAACATATGATCTGGATGAGGATCCAGCAGAGACTGAGTAGTTAAAAAAGGTAGGAGAACTAGGAGAGTGACGCCTCCAAAACCTAGATAGAATAGAGTATCAAGGAGAAGGTTATCAATAGTTTCAAAGGCTATGGAGAGGTTAAGAATGCAAATGAGGAAATAGATAAGATTGCTTGTTCTCTATTCAAGTTTTTAAAAATAAGATGAATCACATTTAAATACTTATACCTCTTTAGAGGCACTTAAATGCAAGGTATTAACAAGACTTAAAATAATTTAATGAAAGCTTGTATGCACAAATGTTTTAAGTGGAAAACCTATTTACTACAATTGAAATGACCCTTTAAATAATTTTTTATCCAATTTTTTTTCTTCCTTCTTTTCAGATAAAATGAAAATACCAGCACACTGTTCTAGAACTAAGGGTTACCTCATCTGTCAAACAGTCCTGTGTTAAATTTTGCCTAATCTGCTCTACTCAAGCAACTTGTGGAACTTTCTTCTCATCATTAAGTACCAAAAAAAACCAAAAACAAAACAGAATAAAAGATATCAAACCTCTATGACTATCTTCTCTTGCCTAGCTAATGAAAAACTTAAGTGTCTGAAACCAGATTTTTAAGATCTGGATAGAATTATGTGACTAAGTTACCATTAGACCTAAAAAGTTTAGAAAATGAGAGGGAATAACTAATGGGCCTATGAATTCAAGTTGAGAAATGAGTTATAAAAATGAGCCCCTTGCACTTTTGGATGGAAACACATGCATTCATGTTTTAATACTTACAAGGACCTTAGTAAGGAAAGAGTTAACATACTATCATGGAAGTTCTGAAATTGAGGATTTCAAATGAAATCATTTTTTATTGACACCAAGGAAACTCTTATTAAATTCTCTAAACTGCCCTCCTTCTTATTGGAATGCAGCTGATCCAGATCATTTTTATTCACAGGGTCAAGGACGGCATTCCAGTCCCATTTAGTCATCTCACACTTGGCTGGCATTGGTTAGATGTGCTTCTCAGCAAAAATTCCTTACCACTACCATAAGCAAACACCTTATTATATCAACTTCCATGAACAGGACAGAATGTCTAGTATGCTAACCCAATAATTATGCAAAATGACACTACCAGAGCAGTGCATAACGTGGCCCATTTTAGCCCCACTAAATACCACCTTACCAAGAAATAATTTTCCTGTTGGTTACACCACTATCCTTGGTAGTTAAGCACACAGAATAATAGCAGTTAACATTTACATGGTACTTGATGGTTTGCAAAGAACCTCATTTGTTATCTCTAACATTCCTTACAGCCTTGTGAAGTACCTTTGTCATCCTTATCTTAGATGAGGAGACCAAGGCAGGGATTAAATGACCTACCCTGGGTCACCAAGCTAGTGTCTGAGCAAGGATTTGAACTCAGGTGTCCAGTCCCAGTGTTCTATCCACTACACCATTTAGTTGCCCCTCCCCCCATTTATTTATTTAAACAATCTAATGATAGTTTCAGTATGTTAGAACTATAGAATTACTCCTAAGAGACTGAAATAATTGCACTCAGTTCACCAAAAATTTAAATTATCAAATCTTAGCAGATAATTTTCCTTTTCTTTCTTTCTTTTTTTAAAGGCAATTGGGGTTAAGTGACTTGCCCAGGGTCACACAGCTAGTGTCAGTGTTTGGTCTAAGGTCACATTTGAACTCAGGTCCTCCTGACTCCAGGGCCGGTGCTCTATCCACTGCGCCACCTAGCTGCCCCTAGATAATTTTCTGAAAGTAAATCTACCTAGGAAGTTTGCTTTTCCTAACTAAAACCTTTTGAGATGAAAACTACTTTGCTCAGTAAAAATAAGTTAGCAGTAAAGATCTACTACTTAAGTAGATCCTATTTCAACAATGTAAACTTGCGATTTTTAGAAAGTTAAAATGTTGCTATATAAGACTTGATTTACATAATCACACTAAGAGGAATGTTACTGTTTATTCTTGTTTTTAATCAAATACAATTATAACAAAGCTAAAGGCAAAACCCTAATCTTTAAGTCTTTTAAGTCTTACTCTACAGAAGTATGAGATTAAAATAACATTTCAGAGAACTAACACGTGAAATACAGTTAACTATCCGTTTTTACATTTTTTTATTTGGAAATGTTCATATTGATGAAGAAAAATTGGATTTTAGAGACACAAGATACTCATTTATTATAAAACAAGAGACCTGGAAATTATTTACATGATGAAACAAAAGATTTCAGAACTTCAGTGGAATGGGTAACTTTCATGACGCCATTTCATTAGTGATTTCAATCCACATATTTCCCCAGAATGTCACTATCTCTAAATAAGAAATAGTCCTGCAAATAAAAAAAAAAGGCATATGTTAGTTAATTCTGCTAGTAACAACTACTTAAATCATTTAAAGTTATATTAAACAAACCTTGTCTTCTATAACAACTTTGGTTCCACCATATTCTGGAAGAAGAACTTTATCTCCAACTTTCACACTAACTGGTTGAATTTCTCCACTCTACAAAACGGAAAAAAAGAAAAAAGTTAGTAAATACATCTTATTTGCCCAACTCTTGCATTAAAGTTATTAAATCAATATATGAAGATACTTTTGTGGCTAGCATATTTTAATTTTACAAGATCTGTGCTTTCAAAACTAGTTCTTTAAACCTAAAAGCCAAAGGATTTATCTTTAACATGAGAACTATGCACTTTAGTCACACAAAAACATTTAAATTTCAGAAGCTCTCAATGAACTTTATACCACAAGTTAAACATTAAGTTAAACAAACCTACTCAGGCTTCTCTGAAGTACCCTGACCACAATTCTCTTCTTTCTATAACAGAACTCAAGAGCTTAAGAACAGTTAAAAATTCTGGTGACAATTTTAATCTGCATTCTTCTTCAAACTTAAGGAACCTATTTTATGTAAAATAGAATACCAATAAAAGATAGGCAATGGGCTGAATTCACTACTTTTCTTATTTAGCTATAATAGCCTGAAATAAGGTTAAGGGAACAAAGGAGAAGGAAATTAAGGGTGCTATCTTCTGATAAAACAGAAAGCAAGATTATAAAATAGATTTCAGTAGGGAACAATAAGGTTGTGAAACACTAGCCCTCTGGCCTTCTGAAAAGCTTGCCAGCACTTTCTTTTTGTAATCAGGTTCTATCTGGAATCTTGGACAAATAAACTTCTCTGAATCTGTTTTCCCATGTATAAAATAAAGGGGTTCAATTACATGATTAATTTAGATAGTAGTCTAGTTCTTGGAGTCAGGAAGACCTAAGTTCATATCCAACCTCAGATACTTGTTGTATACCCTGGATAAATCACTTAACCTTTTTCTGCCTTTTTTCAAATGTAAAATGTGTTTAATAACAGGATTTACCCTCCCAAGGTTGTTGTGAGGATCAAATGAGTAATATTTGTAAGGTACTTAACAGTGCCAGACACGTAGTAAGTACTTAAAAAAATGTGTGTTCCTTTCCTATAAGTCTCCAAATAGCCCTAAAATCTGAGATTCAATGATGTTTCAAAACTTAGACCATTTGGACTTTACTACACTCTTTTGAGTATAAACTTATAAAAATTAACTCTTTCTAACCAAAAAACAAAAAAACTAGATTTCCCTCTAAAGACAGCTTGGAATAATAAACTAACACAAAAATCGTAATTAAAATGCAGGTCACATGGCATAGTGGAGTTCTTCCTCAGGACACCTGCAGTCTCACTAGCTATAATTCAAGTGCAAACCACAACCTCTATGAACCTCAATTCAATTTATTTATCTCTAAGTAGGGGATAATAGTTATCTGGTCCATCTTTCTATAATGATGGAAAAATTCCCATCACTCTTTTATACTATTTAATCATTTTTATTAGTGTATGCTGTGTAAAAATATGCTACCTTTGAAATACGGGTGTAGTATAAACATAAGTAATGACAATTTTACTGGAAGAGTTGTGGTTCTCCAATAAAATGTCAGTCAACAAGTATTTATTAAGAGTATATTATGTGCTGAGCAATGAGAATATGGAGGCAAACCCCCAGTCCCTTGACCTCAAGGAGCCCAGTCTTTAATGGGGGAGAGAACATACAAAAATTGTACCAAGAAGAACTATGTTAGCAGAAACTGAGTACTGAAGGTACCGGTGAAGAGACTGAGAAAGGCCTCTTCCAGATGAGGAGATTTGAGCTGAGTCTTGAAGGAGCAAGGAACTAAGGGAGTCTATTCACAGATTCACAGGATCAAGTGAAAAAGAACTGGATACCTAATTTTTATCAAGATCAGAAATGAGAGAAACACTATAACCACAACCTTCTGGGCTATTTCCTATGCAGTGACAATCTACATATCTCCTCGTCATTTAAAGGAAACTCTACTCAGTCTGTTAAGATTTTTTATGGTAATTTATTTGGATGAACTGAGGAAGATAGGAACACAAAGGGCTAAGTAATTAATACCTGAACTAGCTGTCTATTTACTATGTTTGATCATTATATATTAAATTAAGTTAGGCTACTTCTCTCATGGTAGTTAAACCAATAGTTTGGATTTACCTTTCCTTTAGATCCTGATCCAACAGCTACTACCGTTGCCTGTAATACTTTTCCTTGAGATTTTTCTGGAAGCATAATACCTCCTTTGGTAACAGTCTCAGCTGCACTCCTTTCAACCAAAACTCGGTCAAGGAGGGGAAGAAACTTTCTAAAAGCCTGCCCTGCCTGTTGAGAGAGAAATTTGAGATTTTTTTCTTTAAAAAAATAACAAAAACCCCAGGTCATTTCTCTTTGAATGCAATCAAAAGAGTCAAAATTTCAGCCCAAATTTCCCCATTCCAAAGCACCCGATTACCGGGGGGGGGGGGGGGGGGGGGGGTGGAAGTGTTCTCTAATCAAGTTTGATTCATTTGACCGAGAGCACGCTGTTCTCCCCCCCCATCGCAGGTCAGAATGGCTACCCCAGTTCGACCTCTAGTTTACGCAAGGTCAAAGCCTTTCATTTCTCTCCAGCCTGATAGGGGAAGAGTGGGGGCGCTCTAGGGGTACAACCTGCACCCCATCCCGCCTCGCCCCCCGCCAGACCTGGGCGCTGCGGGCTGCCACTGCCGCAGACTCGGGCCGGATCCAGCGGGGCCCGCCTCCGGCCGCCCGGGCACGTGTGCGGTGCCGGGAGCACTAGACTCGCAGAATGAAGAAAGTCGCCCCCTTGCCCCCCAGCCCTCTCAGCAAGGAGGGAATGAAAGCGGGGGCGGCCTCCACATGCTCCCTGAGCCAGGGGCTCCCCAAACCAAGCTAAATTTCCTAAATCGCTTTATTTTTCTCTCTGCCTCAGGTTCCTCGCCTGTAAAACAAGATCATCTATCTCCCAGGGTTGTTGAGGCTCAAATGAGAGTACCTAAGTACAGCGCTTTGCAAAGCTTAGAGCGCTATATACGTGCTATATACTGTTACACATCCTCCCCAATGTCTTGGTGCAGTTTACAGCTTTCGTGGCTTAAAGATGCACTAAGACTTCCCAGGACATCCCAAATCATTATTAAGATGATGGTGATTGCATCAGTAAAAGGACCTGCCTACTTATGGTTCAAATAACTGTCAACGGCCAGTCGGCCGGCCAGGCCGCCGACCTGCCCTGGGGGCCCTGCCCCGGGAAAGGGGGAGGACGGAAGGCTTCGGGAGGGCCGTGACTGCCGTATTTCTAGGAAGCCGCGAGGGCCGGACTCACCATGGCTCCCGCAGTGCCCCGCAGCTGTCGCTCTGGCTCAGTCCGCTCCTTCCGTCCCTCCCTGGGCTCCGGTAGACTCGCAGACCCGTCCGCGAAACACGTGAACGTCCTAAGAGGGACACTAGCCGCCGCGCAGGCGCGCCCCCGCCCCTCTCTTGCCCAAGACCTTGATGCGTCGGGGAGCGAAGGCCGCTACGCGAAGTGCTATTCGTTCTTCAGGCCGCTACTCAGACCCGCCCACGGGAAGGGGAAATAGGAGATCTTTCTGGGGTTTTCTACACCGCAGGACTCCGGTAAAATAAATCCCTCCGTACCCCCAGGAAATGACGCAACTTTACCCTTGACCCGCGGCTATAGTGGCGCGTTCCAGAAAGTTCTGGAAAAATGGGGGTCCCAGGAACGAGCCTAAAACATTCCCTGCAGCTCTAGCTCCTCCCTAGCCTGGCCCGCGAGTGTAGGTAGGGGCGGAGCCGGGGTATGGCTCATGCAGATTGCGGGGCCCAGAGGGGACGGTTGGTAGGGGGTGGAGGCGCCATCCGCACATGTGGTGCAGTAGGGGGGGCGGGGTCTGGGACTCTGCCGTGTGCGCCCCTTACGTGTATCCCTCACTCGTTGCTGCTGATCTGCACCGTGCGCTTGTCCGCCTGCCCCCGCAGGTATACTGGGGTCTGTCTCTCGCTTCCCTTCCCTATCCCAGCCCTGCCCGCCCTGGTTCTTTGTTTGCCCGCCGACGAGCCTGGCGCGTGGATGGCGGAAGAGAGCCCTTTCCCTGCACGCGCCAGCCTCCCCGGGCCTCTCTTTAAATGCTTTTCCCTCCAAGCTGGGGGGCGCTGCTTCAGCGCGCGGGAGGCCTGGACCTGGCTGCGGGAAATGGCGGCGGCCGTCGTGGAGGCGCGACCCTGGACGGGGTGGGGCCGGCTTGGTAGAGGCTGGCGGAACCCTGCGGCTCTCCTCTTCTCCGAGCATCGGGCTCCGGTCTACCGCGTTCCGGGGCTAGGCCTGGCCTCTCGCTTCGCAGCTCCTGGGCAACCTTTTTCCTTCCGGGGAGCAACGGGGGGGGGGGTCCTCCCTCTCGTGGGGCATGGGCCACGGGCCACGGTCGGGTCTGCAGCGGAAAGATTCTGGTGGGGGGTCTCGGCCGGGGGCGAAAAGGGGTGGGCGGCAGCGCGGGTCCGTGCGGCTCTGCTCCTCTTACAGCAGGGGGAAGAACGATGGCATCTTTGACCTTGTACCATGTGTCCTGATGGAAAGACATGTGGCCGGGCGCGGGGGCTGGCGGGCTCCTGGCTCCCGGAGTCTCAAATGTATCTCTCGCTGATACTTTTTCGGCCGTATGGATACAAGGAGACCTTTCCTCCCGATGGGCGTTTTGCTATGTCAGGGATTTTCTCTCTAACCCCTCGGCCTGGCTTTCTATCATTGCTTTCACCTGGAGTTTCTCCTCTTGTGTTCCTCTCGCCTTTAATTCATTCTTGGGGCCTGTTGGAAGCGCATTACCAGCTAGTGCAGAAATAAATGATTAACTCTGGTTTTTACTTGGAGGCCAAAGGAGGAATGCGAGTTTAGGTGGGTCTGTGTGGTGCTGGGGAGCCGAAGGCCCGGAGTTAGGGGCCAAGGCTGGAATGTGGCTTTAGATGTAGCAGGACCTCACTGGTGGTAGTGACAGTAGTAGAGAAATGCTTTCAGAAAATGTTGGGGAGGCTCTTGTGCAATGGGCACCTGCCACTTTATCTTCCTTTCAACAGGTGGCACAGTCGAGCCACAGGGAATCTAGAGCTTTCGAACTGATTTAAATGGTTTCATTTTTCTAGAAATGCTTCGGTTGTCTACAGTCCTTCGTCAGATAAGGCCAGTGTCTAGGGCACTGGCCCCCCACCTGACACGTGCTTATGCTAAAGACGTAAAATTTGGAGCAGATGCCCGAGCCTTAATGCTTCAAGGTGTAGATCTTTTAGCTGATGCTGTTGCCGTTACTATGGGGCCAAAGGTATCAGTATCCTTTTTTTCCCCTCTTTAAAACTGTCTTGGATTGAATAAAAATGTATGAGAAGTTTTATATTGCCATGGGGGCTAAGAGTAAGGTTTTATGTTAAGTGGGTAACTTCCAGTAAGCACTTTTTTTTACAGAGCTGATTAAGTCAGCTATACCTGGTAATAAAGAGGCAGTTCATAATTCTAGGCAAAAAACTAACCTGGTTTGCCTGCCTAGTGTTTAAACTGGTTCAAATCCTGATAGCCTGAACTCTCATTGTTAGGGAGTGAGGGGGAAAAGTATAATAAACATTTATTTTCAGGCTCTGTCATGTAAAGAAAACTTTTGCTGCTTTATATTTTTTTTTAGCCTTTTGATAACATTAATGTAAGCTGAATAGGTGGTGCTGGCTTCAGGAGATGGGAAATTGGGTGAGTGGATGGATGGGTTGTAGGTAAGATACTTAGGGAAATTGTTTTTAGTTTAATTAGGGGAAATCTTAATTTTTAGTAGATTATGATTGTAATCATAGGCAGTTATTCAAGTGGGTAGAGTTGTTATCTTGGGGGAGACTTTGATTTTATTGTTTAATATGTCCAACTAAAATTTAGAAATTGAATTTAGTACTAGCGTCCAGAAGTCCATATAATAAGTGAGATTATCTCCCACTCATGGAGAAGAAGGGTGTGGCATCATAACGTTGTCACTTATTTTGCAAATCATTTCCATCGGTGATTTACCATAAAAAAAGACCTTGGACATGGTAGCTATTCATAGAAGAGTTACAGGTAGCTAAAACTTGATCAGTTCTGGTATTAGTTAAATGCAGTAAAGAATGTACTCCTATGATTCCTCTACATTAAACAGATCATGAAAGACCAATGTTCTTTCAGTCATGCAAAGAATCTTAGGCACAGGTGATACATAACACTATGATAGCTGGAAGGAACCTTAAAAGTCATCTAGTCCAGCACTGAAGGGATCCTGAAGTAGAAAAATTTAAGAAGTCCTGAATTCCAGCGCCCTTGTTTAATAGTTGAAGCAACTGAAGCCTAGAAAGTGAAATGACTTACCAGCGTGATTCCACATAGGCCTGAGGAGCCAAAATGGGAGTCTGCAAAACTCCACTGTGGCTCAAACCAATTAAAATGGAGTTGGGAAATATTTAACAAAATAAATAAGAATACAACATAGATAATATTTATTTGTCATTTTCTAAGTATGCTAGTGATTCCTTCTTGTTTAAGTTTGATCCTGCTGACATAGGCCATAAGTGGCAAAATCAAAATCTGCTGGGTTCTTCTTACTTTTTTTCAGTTCAGGAATCTTCTGGTTCTTTGAACTCTGTGTTTTTAACTATGGATTAATATTCTATTACATTCATATACCATAGAGGTTGGATTTCTGGCAGTTTCTTAACATTTCTGGAGCTGAGTTTCCTTACCTTTAAAATGAGAGTGTTGGACTAGATGGATGACTAGGAATCATAGATTTAGAGCTGGAAAGAACCATTGAGCCATGTAGTTTACTCTATAGGACAAAGAAACCTCGTTCTAAAGAGCTAGAATTTGAGCTCAGATCTCAAATCCTGAGCACTTTCCACTACCGCAGTTTTAAGGCTAGAAGGTAAGAATTGTTTCTTTACTTTAGATTGTTAGGAATGATGTGATCTATTTACATTTCAAAGGGATAAAATATGAATGGTTTGGGTGGGCACCTAATAATCACTGAATTTACACTTGATACCACCTAGTGGTACTGTCCAAGATTTGTGCCCTTGTTAAGCTTCAGAGGGAAGGTCAGTTTGATTGTATGCTGGAGCTTTGCCAAACCTGTCCTTGGAAACCATGATTTGGGGTTGAATTATTCGTGAGGCAACATGGTAATAGACTTTCTGTGGTATGTCCGATACTTTGGAGTGTTTCCAAGTGGATATACTTTTACATCTTTTCCCTGTGATATTGCTCTCCATAGTTTATATAAGATAGTTCTGTTTCTGTTTGGACCTGCCTTAGGAGGGAATGCGCATGACTGTCACATTCAATATTCTTGTGATTGTAGGGAAGAACTGTGATCATTGAACAGAGTTGGGGAAGTCCCAAGGTAACAAAAGATGGTGTGACTGTGGCAAAAGCGATTGACTTGAAGGACAAATATAAAAACATTGGTGCCAGGCTAGTTCAGGATGTTGCCAATAATACAAATGAAGAGGCTGGGGATGGCACTACCACTGCCACAGTCCTTGCACGATCCATTGCTAAGGAAGGCTTTGAGAAGATTAGCAAAGGAGCAAATCCAGTGGAGATCAGGAGAGGTAAGACTTACTGTAATTGTTGCAGTGATATTTAAATATTAATGAGTTGTCCATTTAGGAAAAGAAACCATTGGCCAATTCACTTGAAAGCATGTTTGTTTTTATTTTATCTGCGATTCCATTTTGATTTTTAACTTTGGCTATATTATATCAGGGCTAAAGTAATAAAAATAGATGTAAATTCTTTACTTTTGAGTTGACAGTCCTTGAAATAAGTAAGGAAGTGAGCTTAAAAAGGAAGGCAAAGCTTCCAGTATTGGTGATAATTGGTCAATGTGGCTTATTATTTTTGTCAGTCTCCTCTGTAGAATGATTTTTTTAAAAATTAGTTTTGTCAGTGAATAACTATTAAAGCAAGTGGAACACTTTTGGTTCTACTCAGATTTTAAAATACGTTATTAGGTACAAGTTACTTTATATGTGACTTTTTTTTTTTTTTTTTTTTTTTTTTTTTTTCTTTGTTCTGTTGGAGCAGATGCCTAAATCCTGGGGTCTCTGGGTTAAAGGGTATAGAGATTTTAGTTACTTTGTATAATTCCACATGGTTGAACCAGTTCACGTAACCACCAGAAGTATATTGGTGTGCCTGTTTTTCCATAATCTCTCTACCTTGTGACTTTTCTCATCTTCTGTCATCTTTTCTAGTTTGCTGGATATAAGATGAATTTTCTGGGTTTTATTTTTATTTCTTAGTTACTTGGATCAGTCATTCATATTAAAGGTTGGGAATTGTTTTGAGAATTGTTTGTTCATATCCTTTGACCAATTATCCATTGAGTCCTTTATTATATCTTACTGAAAATTTCCCTGATGCCTTAAGATTGGCACAGAAACAACATGTAGGCTTCTTAAAGACTTTAATTTCTTACCAGATTCATGAAACTAATTGTTGGCTCAATAAATATTATAATAACAAATTCCTTTGGATTCAGGTGTGATGTTGGCTGTTGATGCTGTCATTACTGAGCTTAAGAAGCAGTCTAAACCTGTCACAACCCCTGAAGAAATTGCTCAGGTAGGCAGTCTTAGTAAGCTGGCTACATTGTGGTAACAACTATAATCTATTAAAAGTAAAAGCAGGGGCAGCTAGGTGGCACAGTAGATAGAGCACCCACCCTGATGTCAGGAGGACCTGAGTTCAAATCCGACCTCAGACCAACACTTGGTACTTAACTAGCTGTGTGACTCTGGGCAAGTCACTTACCCCCAATTGCCTTAAAAAAAAAAATTTTAAAAAGGAAAAGCAAAAAAAAAAAAGTTGCTATCATTTTACTTCAAGTTGGTCAAGCTAAGAACAATCAGTATAAACTATACTTTCAAGTTTCATTGTATTATTTGCCTTTTTACTTCCAATTTGGGAGCGATGTGGTAGATTCACATTTAACCTCAGGTTGATTTTGGTACTTGGGGTTATTCTGACTGAAATAATAAATTAGCCTCTTGAATGGAAAAGAAAAAAATTTAATTTTAAATAAATGAAGGTACATTGTACTATAGGGGTTGTGTTTAGGGAACAGATCTCGTTAAGCTTTTTATTAGTAATTCATTTCATAATGACAATACATTTATGGTTTTTTGGGGGGGGGGTGTTTTAATGATAGTTGATATAAAAACAGGATTAATGTTGCCAGGGCCAAAGTGGGTTGTTATTGACAATTTGAAATACTAACTTGATAATCCTTTTAGGTTGCTACAATTTCTGCAAATGGAGACCGAGAAATTGGCAACATAATATCTGATGCAATGAAAAAGGTTGGACGAAAGGGTGTCATCACAGTAAAGGCAAGTTATGATGAGTCTTTATTGGGCTGCTTAAAAAAAATTCTCAAAATGTTGTGTAGATTGTTGATTCTTGTTCTTTGATTCAGTAGTGTCTCTAACACATGGTAGCAACCTAATAAATGCTTGTTATTTGACAGCCTAATGCCATCAAGATAAACTTATTTGGAAAGTAGTCTTTAGTTTACAGTAGTGCAAGTAAGTAAGTTAGCCATCATATACCAAGATTTATCTTAACTACAGTGATACATGCACTTTTGAGTATTTGAGTAATGGTGATGTCTAGGTACTAAGCTGTGAATTTGGTCTCCTTTCAATGGCATGCAAAGCTAACGAATTGTTCAGACTTTGGTCTCGTTAACACTTGTTCTCCTGAAACACTGACTGGATCTGATGGTTAGATGAAAAAGTGGTCATTTTTTATCATCGTAATATCCCTTTGAGTATCAATAACATGCTTCTTGTGAATTCTGCTCCAGTTAGGCTTGTTAAAAGGAGCATTTTGTGAATACTGTGAAAATGGCACAACCAGTGGATGATTCTTTTATTCAAAATTTAATAAATCAAAAAGAAAGATTTCTAAAATTATGGAATGTAAAGCTATAAATATATATATATTTTTAACATGTGTAATAACTAGAAACCTTTTTTTCTTCTGCATTAGCTTCTGAATTCTGCCATTGTATTCATCTATTCATGTGGTAAAATTAGATTATCATATTAGTTTAGCCACTCCCAAATTCTTCATGTCCAATTTGTTATTTCATATTATGTTACTTAGGATTATTTTTTGTATTGTGTTTCACCTTTTAAGAATGTTCTGAAGAAATAACCCAGTTAGACTTTCTGGATCATAGGGCATAACTATGTTATAGGGGGATTTTGCATATTGATAATTTAAAAAATTGTACTAATCCACTGCTCTACCACTAGTTTTCCTATTTGTACATAGCCTCAGTGGGCTAATTTTTAATTGCATGTTGTTTAGATTTTTTTCCCCTAATTTTGTTTACTGTCTTGTTTCTTATATGTTTGCTTTCCACTATATTCATAGTTTACGTTTTCATATTTTCAGGATGGAAAAACATTGAATGATGAATTGGAAATTATTGAAGGCATGAAGTTTGACAGAGGCTATATCTCTCCATATTTTATTAATACAGCTAAAGGTAAATAATGTGTGATCTCTGACATTTAAAGGCATGTATGGGCTGTATAATCTGAACTGTCATAAGTTGTGCATTGGCTGTGACATTTCTGGAGGAGATTTTTGCATTTGGGAAATGTAGGGGGAAATACTGGTTTGTTAGTTAAAATAGCAAGCTAAGTCATTTTAATTAGGGGAAAGATGGGGTTGGGGAAAGGGTGAAGAAAATGGCAGAGTGGATGGGGGGGATAAGCTGAGGAGCTGAAAAATGAATTCTTTTTACAAGTGGACTAAAATAAATTTATTTAGCAGTCATCCTAGGGGCATTTGCCTGAGTTAGATCATAAACTGTAACTTATTTAACATAATTTGTTACATATCAAATTTATGGGAATAGTCGGTAGTCAGATGAATAGTAAAATTCCTTACTTTGCTTACATTTGTCTTCTTACATCATACAGGTCAGAAATGTGAATTCCAGGATGCCTATGTTCTCTTAAGTGAAAAAAAGATCTCTAGTGTCCAGTCTATTGTACCTGCGCTTGAAATTGCAAATGCCCATCGTAAGCCTTTAGTCATAATTGCTGAAGATGTTGATGGAGAAGCATTAAGTACGCTGGTTTTGAACAGGTAATGAGGCATGGATATTTGAAGACTCTACAAATTGAGAGAGCCATTAACCCAACTGTACTGCTAGGTGTTGGGTCTCCCTAAAACCTTAAGTCCTATTGCAGTTTTTAATAGTTTTTTTTTTTAATGGTAAAACAGTGAAAAACCCATAGATACTGAAAATGTATAGATATAAAAATAGTGGTATTAACTTTAACTGCAAGAAAGCCTGATTTTATCATCTGAAGTCTAGTTGGATGTTCATTTGGTATACTTCTGGTTGATGCTTTGCATTTATTTTGCCAAGTTTCCCCATTAATTTCAAGGCAGCCAATTTAATGGTTAATAAAATATGCTTAATAAACTGCTTTAACATTTTTATACCTTGAACATGAAAAAGGCTTGAATGGGGAGGCAGTTGGATATAGTAGAAATAATACCAATGTCGAGGGCCTGTGTTCAAGAAGTTGTCTGGACTCTGAAACCCATGACTACTTACTTTTGTTAATAAATGTAGTATTAGGAGTTTTTACCAACAAAGTTGTCATAGTATAGTAGGCAGAGAAGCCTTGGAGTCAAGTCCTATTTCTTAGAGGGCTAGCCATAACCATGAACACGTTATTTAACCTTGTTGTCTTGGGCAGCTCTCTTTTTAAAAAAAAAAAAAAGACAACTTCATTGATCTCTAATTTTATGAAATCAGAGGTCTAGACAAAAAAGATTTTCATTCTATATTATATTAACATTTTGAGCAAGCATTCTGGACTAGAATTTGGACAAACTAAATATATGGAAAATGAATTTGGATGGAACATACCAAACGCATTATGTGCCATGCTGTCATGTATAGTCAGCATGATCCTGGTGCTAAAAATGGTCAGGTCTTCAGGGCTTCAAGGGTTTGATTTCCTGGATTTGCTGCCCTCACAGCTTTGTTTTTAATACCTTGTGGCTAGCAGCCCTTATTATTGAGGGGAGTAAGAGGCAATAAAACCACATCTGAAGAATGCAAACTGAGTTTCTTTACTGGTAGTCCTAAAGTATTCTCATAACATTTCTGTGTTGGTAGGCTAAAAGTTGGGCTGCAGGTTGTTGCAGTAAAAGCTCCAGGATTTGGTGACAACCGGAAGAACCAGCTTAAGGATATGGCTATTGCTACTGGTGGTACAGTAAGTAAAATAGCTTAACATCAATAAGGACTAGGGGGATACAGGCACCCACAAAAGTTTACATTTAATCTGATAAATAGTTTTTCAAAATATGTGCAGTGTGATATAGTAAAACAACTGGATTACTACAGTGCCTTGTACAGAATGGTATTTATTTAGACTTGGAGTCTGAAGACCTGAATTTTTTTTTTTTCTTGGCTAGGCAGTGGGGTTAAGTGACGTGCCCAGGGTCACGAAGACCTGAATTTGATAAAAATCAGAACAGACTGTTTCTGTGGTGGCAAGATGACTAGTTAAATACTGTTAAATTCTTTTTAGTCTGGTCTTGGAACATCACCAAATTCTTTTGTAGGTTAAATAGATTGATGTGTTCCAAATGGGCTTGATGTGATAGACAAAAGTTCTACTTAATGAAATTATTGCTTACTATCCAGCATATTTCATAATGATTTTTACAGGTGTTTGGAGAAGAGGGATTGGCTCTGAATCTTGAGGATATTCAATCTCATGACTTTGGAAAAGTTGGAGAGGTCATTGTGACAAAAGATGATGCCATGCTTTTGAAAGGAAAGGGTGAAAAATCCCAAGTTGAAAAACGAGTTCAAGAAATCATTGAACAATTAGAGATTACTACTAGTGACTATGAAAAAGAAAAGTTAAATGAACGTTTGGCCAAACTTTCTGATGGAGTAGCTGTAATAAAGGTAAGACATACATGATGACCTGATTTCAGCCATGGAAATAGTTTGGACTGTTTCCTTTCTAATATCAAGTTCCTCCTTTCACTGTTAGGTTAAATTGTCTGTGACTCCCATAATGCAACAAAGAAAAAGTCTAAATGGGAAATTGGTTAAAGACTGATTCAGTACAATTGATCAGGAGTTGGATAATGAAGTATCTTATTAGAAATATAAGAAGTTGACTTTATAAATGTTATTTTTTTCCCTTGTGCTTTTTAATATGGTAATGTTTAACACTGAGTTTTCTTGTACTTTTAGGTTGGTGGAACAAGTGATGTAGAAGTGAATGAAAAGAAAGACCGAGTTACTGATGCACTCAATGCTACGCGTGCTGCTGTTGAAGAAGGCATAGTTCTGGGAGGTGGCTGTGCATTGCTTCGATGCATTCCTGCCTTAGAAACATTAACTCCAGCTAATGAAGATCAAAAAATTGGTAAAGAATATCCTTATAAATTTGTACTTGAACTGGTGTTAACTGTCTTTATTGAGAGTAGTATACTATTCCTGTTGACAGAAGGCAGAAAAAGTAAAGATGTAATTAGGGATGATTAATATTCATTAGATAATTACAGTTCTAATAGTCTTAGGGTTGGAAAGGGTCTCAGAAATCACTTAATCCAACATGATACGTGAACAGGGAACCTACATCAAAATAGGTATCACTACCTCCTGACACCATCCCATTTCACTTTTGGGGGAGTTTTGTCTTTAGTTATGTTGCAGCATCTTTTCCCAAAATACTTATCATACTCTACCCAGGTTGAAATCTTGTTGCATCCTTTTTGTTTAGCATCTCTCCCAGCTTGGGTCATTTGCAGATTCAATTAATATACTCCATCCATCTGTGTTAATAACAATTTTGACTAGAACAGGACCCCAAGGCCTCCAAATTGACAATCAGTATGTTAGTAGTGGGACTTGATGTCTGCTAACATGGTCAGCAGTAGTGTTAATGTTTTAAGATATGTTTTTTCTTTGGATTGGTGGTCATTCAACAATGTTTGAATACCCCTAATTGTACCTTACACTTTTCATCTTGTCTTTACAAAGATATCAGAAGACTTTAGGTGCTTTGTTGAAACCTGGGTATGTCATTACTGGCATTTTCCTGGTCTGCCAATCCAAAAAAAGGAAGTATGACTAGTTTTGAGGGGGAGAGGGTGTTGGAGGGTGTGAAGGTAGTTGTATTTTCAGATGTGTACTTTGTTGTATTATAATGGGATGTATGTAGAGGTGGCATAAGTGAATAGAATACAGGACCTGAGTCAGCAATACCTGCTTTTGAATAGCCTCAGACATTAGCATTGTGAGCCAGACAGATTACTTAATCTCGGCCTGAGTTTCCTCATTTGTAAAATGATATTAATATAGCACCTACCTACCTACCTCTCAAGGTTGTTGGGAGTAAAAAAAAATAAAATAATAAAATATTTTGCAAACCTTAAGTGCTGTATATTAACTATTAATGATATTTGCTCTTACGAACTAAACTCAATAGACAATCTTTCTAAATTTTCCTTCTATAGGAATAGAAATAATTAAGAAGACATTGAAAATCCCTGCAATGACCATTGCTAAGAATGCGGGTGTTGAAGGCTCATTGATAGTTGAAAAAATTTTACAAAGCTCCTCAGAGATAGGTTATGATGCCATGCTTGGAGATTTTGTGAATATGGTTGAAAAAGGAATAATTGACCCAACTAAGGTAAAGAATTTTAACTTCATATTCACCATATTTTTCTCAAGACGCAGCATAAATTCAAAGATATATAGAGAATGATTATCTAGGTTGGTGTTCGGAATATTTAGTTGGCAAAAATTAATATTTTGATTTCCCCCCCCCCCAGGTTGTAAGAACTGCTTTGTTGGATGCTGCTGGTGTAGCTTCTCTGTTAACTACAGCAGAAGTTGTTGTTACTGAAATTCCTAAAGAAGAGAAAGAACCTGGCATGGGAGGGATGGGTGGCATGGGTGGAGGCATGGGAGGCGGCATGTTCTAATTTCCTAGAATAATGCTCTATCATTATGATCTGTGATGCAAGCAAGACTCAAGGCAGTGTTCTTCGCTAACTTCAGAGAAGTCATTTGGAGAGAAGACTGAAGGTAAAGGCTGATGTTCAAGAAAATCACTATAACCATCAGTTACTGGTTTCAGTTGACAAAATATGTAATGGTTTACTGCTGTCATTATCCATGATACAGATAATTTATTTTGTATTTTTTGAATAAAGACATTTGTACATTCCTAATACTGGGTGCAAGATCCATGTACCGATGTTCTGCTTTCAACTTAAACCAGCTGAGGCAATTTTACTGTTATTCTGTTAAATCAGAATTTTAGTGTTTGCCATCACTAGAAGGAAAGCTCAGAAGCAGCCTTTCTGTGCAGACGAAGACTAATTAAAATTGTGTACAAAGTAGAGAAATATCCAATTATGTGATGACCTTTGTGTAATAAAATTGTTTAAAGTTAATAATTGTATTATCTTATTTCTGTGTACTGGTGGAACTAAAAGTATAAGAAAATAAAAACCCTTGACCAGATGTTTAAGTCTAAAAATTTGACCAAAATGTTGGTTTCATCTAAACAATACCAAATATAAATGGAAAATTGTTAAGGTGAAATTTCATACTACCTGAGACTGGCATATGGTACAATGTGGTACAGCGGAACAAGCCCTGGACTTGGGGTGAGAACCTGGGGGTTCAAATAATGATGATTCTACTTAGGTCATTACGTCCTTTAGTTACTAGGGAATAGTTCACTATGTGAACCATGAATACCAGGTTCGTGGTTTTTCCACAGTGTGGCCCAATACCTATAGTCTTAATTAATGCTCCTATAAATATTCTAGCCACTGATGTCCAACACAAAACTTTATTCTCCTGCTCAACTCTCTCTTCCCAGACTCATTTACTTACAGGTATTAGTATAGTTCTCTCCCTGATGATGTATTTATTGGTAGGTGAGAGGGCCTGGGTGAGACTCTTGGCTCTGTCCCTGAGCAATTCAATTCAATGATTTGGGCCTCAATTTTAAAAAGTAAGGAAGAAGGCCCTTCCCAACCCTTCTATAGCTCTGAGTTTGCAGAGAACATTTAAAAATGTCAACTGATTTCATTCTTTTTTTTGTTTTTTTAGGCAATTGGGGTTAAGTGACTTGCCTAGGGTCACACAGCTAGTAAGTGTCAAGTGTTTGGTCTGAGGCTGGATTTGAACTCAGGTCCGTCCTGACTTCAGGGCCAGTGCTTTATCCACTGTGCCACCTAGCTGCCCCAACTCCTTTCGTTCTCAAAACAACTCTGGGATGTAGGTATTAGCCTTGTTTTAATGATGAGGGAAACTCAGGCAAAGTTAAGTCCTTTGTCCAGGGTCACACAGCTAGGTGGTGTCTGAGGCCAGGTTTGAACTTGGCTCTGACTTGAGGCCCAGTGTTCTCTGCTGTAGCATCTTAGTTGCCTCATGCATACATACATAAGGGTTTTTGTAGTAGTGACAGTAATGTAATTGTGGGTTAGGGGAGAATGGGTTAGGGGAGAATGAGTTATCTTCTCTTCCATAAATGTATTTTCCTTTACTGCACTAAAAAGCAGCGTTAGTTCTTTTTCTGTAACTTCTTAGCCGTGGCAAATTACTTAAGTTCAGCAACATTTGCTCACCTGTAAACTGGGGATGGTATCTTAACCTAAAGAAAGGTGTTGGATCAATTTATTGAAGTTAAAAACTTGATCAGTGCTGGTTTCACCTAAATATTGCTAATGTGATAATCAAAGAGTAAAACGTTAATGGTACAATTATTTTCTAAAACTGAATTTTAGGTTTAACGGCTATGAAAAATTGTTTCACTATGCTCATATAGTCTAGAATCTGATAACAGAGATGATGGAATGATGAGAGTTGTTAGGTATGGGGGTACCTTAATAAATCCTAAGCCATCAGAAATGAGTTTTACTTAGTTTTTTCTTCTATTATAAATGTGCATTTATAAAAGTAAAGGAATAAGGATTTTAATGACAACTATACAAAAATAAACAAATTGCTTTAACTTTATTAAGTTACCTCTTCAGTGCTTACATTGATTTGTTTAAAAAATATCAGTTAAAGTTTAAAATACATTATTGAAAGTGAATGCACTCTATAAATAAAAATATGGAGATGCAAACTGCCAGAAATATCAACCAAACCATATCAATCTGTTGTCAACTGTAGTAGGTGCAATTTGGCACTGAACAGTGTTGAAAGAGCAGCCAAGTAGGTACCTGGGGAAGGGTACAAGTATCTTAAAGCTCTGGACCACTGACCAAAAAATAAAAAATAAAAATCAGGCTAACAAAATCACTGAAAATATATAAAAGTATGCTGCATACCCTCATAAGCAATATTTTCAGGTCACAAAGTTTTTACGTTAATGATGTACTGATGATTATCAAACATCCCAGGCCATCAAGGTAGGCCCTATAATAATAAGTTACAAATACTCTGGATTTAATAACTTAAACTTGATATATCATGAATATATTACACAGAGCAGAAATACAACTAATATTTTAGGTAAAATAATAATTACAAATGCTTTTTTGATTTACAAATTTGAAATTGTGCTGGAAAAAGTGATACCAGTATTCTAGCAATAATAACCACATTTCATTATTCTAAGTACAGACCATGCTAATGTACAAATTACCTTGAATTGCACTTGATTGAAGCAAATAATTCTATGTACATCTGGTTGCATATTTTCAACGGTGTCATTTTTACACTAAGCTAGGTTTAACAACTGCTTCCTGTCTTTTGAAAGCACAGTGATGAAAGCACTTTTAAAAGTGAACTAAATTAAAATCATAATTGTAAGCAGCCAGCACCAGTTTTTTCTTCGTTTATGTGTGATGAACTTCATGTAGCATCAATTCCCGAGGTATACTAGTTTCTGGACCATATAGTTTGGATGCTCTTCTTTCAAAGGCAGCCACCATCTGCTTCACGACTTCATCAAAAAACAGTGTGGCAAGCTGAGAGTGTAGAAGTGAACGAAACTCAAAAGAAATCTGTGGAAAAAGGTCAAATTGTTTAGGTGAAATCCAAGTATGTATAGAAAATAAGCATTTAAGTGCCTACTATGTGATAGGCACTGCTAGACACCGAGTATCCAAAACCAAATATTAAATGGTCTCTGTCCTCAAGCAGCTCACATTATGGGAAGCAACATGTTCATGGGAGCACATGTACAAAATATATTCAAATACAAGATAGATTTGATTTGGGGATAGTGCTAGCAAGCTGGGGGGGAGGGTAAGAAAAGGTCTCATGTAAGAGGGTGCTTGAGCAGAGCTTTGAAGGAAGCTAGGGATTCTAAGGATCAAAACAGCAGGAAGTACATTCCAGGCACAAGGTGTGCAAAGGCAAAGAGAGAGGAAATAGAATTTCACTTCTGAGGATTAGCATGTGGCCATTTTGGCTGGACTGTACCAGGAGCATGAATGTAAATACTGGGTAATAAATATGGAAAGACCAGGTAAAGTCAAACTGTGGAAAGCTTTAAACACCCAACAGGAGTTTATGTTGATCCTTACGTTGATCCTATGGATCAAAGGAGCCATGGACAAGAGTTTTTGTGGCAAGAAGGTGAATGAAAAGCATCACTTTGGCAGCTAAGTGAAGGATGGACTGAATAGAGGGGACACAAAAGGCAGGAAAACCAATTAAAAGGTTTTATAATTGTCTGGGCCCAAACTGATGAGGGCCTGAACTAGACCTGTAGCCCTGTGAGTGGAGGGGATTGAAGCAAGAGCAATCGTAGAAGTAGAATCAAGAAGAACTGGCAACTGAATAGTTTTAGAACCACTGTCCTAAGGAAAACCAAAATTCTGGCTGACATAAAATGTAGTAAAGAGTCATACAGGTGTCTGGGTCAGATTCTTAGCCAACTTCACATCAGAAGGAAGAATGTTTCCTGCAAGAAATTCTTCTCCACCTGCAATTATTTGTTTGTTTTGGGTTTTTTTTTTGGCCAGGCAGTTGGGGTTAAGTGATTTGCCCAGGGTCACACAGCTGTGTCAATTGTCTGAGGTCACATTTGAACTCAAGTCCTACTGACTTCAGGGCTGGTGTTCTATCCACTGTGCCATGAGCTGCCCCACCACCTGCAATTATTGAGCAGTACCACATAGCTGCCACTGCTAGTTGAGGTTAGGTTGAATTTTGCCACATGAAGACAAGGAGTTTGCCTAATTATAAGACAGGAATCTTGGGGAAGACACAGAAAGCTTTGCTTGAAGTCACATCATGTAACACTCCAGCCTGTCCTGTTCCCTGTTTTTAGTTCTTTCCCCAGAATGAAATAAGGGAGTGGAGTGCCGAGACAGCATGGTAGCCCACACTTCACTTCATCCACAAGCATAGCATGAGACATTTAAATCAAATGCTTTACTGGTATCAAAGTATACTCTATTTACATTATTCTTCTGGGCTATAAACCTAATTATTTTTAGCAACTCTGTCAAAAAAAGAAATGAGGTTAGTTTGACCCAGTTCTTGATGACGCCATGTTGTCTCACCACTTTCATTTCTAAGCATTCACATATCAAACTTAACCCATTACTAACGAGTTCCAGAATTTTATCAGGAACAAGTCTTCCCATTTCTAAAAAATAAGACATTTGTTCTTCTCCAGTCCTGGGACACCTCTTTCATTTTCTGGGATGTTTCAAAGATCATTGGGAGCAACTAAGTAATATCTGCCAGTTGTAGGTCAGGCCTGGTGACCTGAGGCCAACTAGATGCTACCTCATTGTCTCCTTACATATACTGGGTTTCTATTGGCTTCTAATCACTTTTATACTTAGAAAAAAAAACCCAATACAAAATAAATGTTAAGCAGCTCTGCTTTATCACTGCTATTAGTAATCATCATCCTGTCTGCTCTGACCAGAAGGATCTGTTCTGTGATCCTCCTCTTGCTCCCATGCACTTTTTAAAAATCAAAACCAAAAACTATGCTGTGCTTTAACATTTGTCCTTAGTATTATTTATCATCAACCTTAGGTCATTCTGGGTTCAGTGTTCCTGACGCAATTCTTATTGTTGTTCAGTTGTGCCTGGCTCTAGGTGACCCCATTTTAGGTTTTCTTAGCAAAGATACTGGAGTGGTTTGCCGTGTCCTTCTCCACTTTATTTTACAAATGGACAAACTGAGGCCAACAAGGTTAAGTGACTTGCCCATGGTCACACAGCTAGTAAGTGTCTAAGGCCAGATCTGAACTCAGGAGGATGACTTCCTCACTCCAGGCCTGGCGCTCTATCCACTGTACCACCTCTCACTTATCTGTCGTCCCCCCACCTCCCCCTCTCTCCACACACACACACACACACACCCATTTAAAATCTGAGTTTATTGATGAGTACCCCATGAGTCAGCCGTCTCTCCTCAGATGGTTCTACTTTTTTATTCTCAATGCAATCTGCTTGTGCCTTGAGAATTTCATTCTTAAGAGCTTCCCATTCCTGTTGGGCTAACTTCCCCAGCAAAACCTTATATCATTAAATCCTCCCTATTCTTCCTCTGAACTCTCTGAAACCTGCTCTCCCAAAGTCAAGTATGTTAAACTTTTCACTCTTTCACTCTCACAAAGTATGTGGAGACTGGCCCCTACAGTCTCCTTTCTACTTGTGTTACTTCTTGTTGATCTAAATCAGCTCCTGGATAGCACAGTGCTTGACACAGTATTAAGTGATTAATAAATGTTTATTCATGCATTTATCATCAAATCCCTCCTTAAGTTTGTTGACCTGTTTATCTACACAGAAAAGACCAAGTGGATGAAAAATGTCCATTGCCCAGATCTTACCATGCATTTGGATGGACACCCTATTATTTCTGGGGTAGTACAGGTAAACAATGAGTTGGTCTCACAGATAAACAGGAAAAGGCAAAATGGACTGGAGTGCTTTCAATGAATTGCAGGTGCTTATTCACTGATTACAGTAAAGAAGTACATTGCTTCCCATAAAAGCAAAGGCTCTTCCTTGTAATACTAATATTCTACTGGTGTTGCTATATGTACATATACGTGTGTGTGTGTGTGTGTGTATATATATATCTATATCTATATATGTTTTAGGCAATTGGGGTGAAGTGACTTGCCCAAGGTCACACTGCTAGTAAGTGTCAAGTATTTGGTCTGAAGCTGGATTTGAACTCAGGTCCTCCTGACTTCAGGCCAGGTGCTCTATCCACTACATCACCCAGCTGGCCCCCATATATGTATTTTTAATATTTGATGTTATTTTAACCTCAACTGCCTCCTTATCTAGTCTGCTTTTTGAATAAAGCTTGCCCTTCCTATGCCAAATTCCAGTCAGGAGTTTCATCTCACCAAGTCTTAGTGATATCCTTGAGATAAATTTTGCCTCCCTATTTAAGGATCTTTAGTTTATCCCTTTAATTTTTTTTTTTGCAAGTTATTTTTTCATTTTTTTGCATCTGTACATAGATCTCAGAGGCCATGGGTTCCACTCTGGTTCTCTTCTTGGGAGATTGTTTAGGATGAATTATCCATCCCATCTTCTGCTACCCTTCCTCCTACTGAATACTGGCACTTTGGGAGTGCCAAACCTGTTGAATCTACATGGACAGTTTTCTCCTTCTACCTCCCTCTCAAGATTTCAAGCAAATCAAGATCCCACGCTGTTAAGCACACTGTACCCTTCTCAAAAGCCCACCATCATTCCTATATTTGAAGCCATTATCCAGAAATCTACAACCCACTCTCAAGGACTGTATTATCCTTGCCAACTTGTTCACTTCTTAAATATGCCTCTGTCTTCTCAATTACCTATCTTCATCTGGCAAAAATGATGAAAATATCATCTGTGCCTCAAGTTCTTAAGTTTTTTGCTCTGGACTTCATAATCCTCAGCAAAGCTTTCTAGGTTACTTTTGGTGGTAACCTTTGTCCCCCATAAGATCATGTTTGACAATTCTTGGGAAGCTCTGTCATGACACAAATACATTCAAGATAGCCAACCAGTCTATTTACTTCACTTCTGTTCACTTCATATATCTGACTTTGAACAATTCAAGTACTTTATTATATACATACAGAAAAATCCACTGTACAAGTCCTTGGATATCCAGGAAGGCCAGGGCTGAAACGCCAAACTGTTTCTAAGTGATTAAAAAGTTTCCCATCTGTGCAAGATGCCTAGAATGATATAAAAGGCATAATTAAATGCATCCATTTGGAACTGGCTAAGGTTTATTGACTGAAATAAGCTTTTGGAAAAGCTAAAACTTTTACATGTCAGACATCTGAAGGCAGGATAAGATTTAGTGGATAAGTAGAGCATTCCACTGGGGGAACAAGCACCACCATTTCCATATTTATTCAGGGGAAATTAGGTTAAATGGAATAAGACTTTAGGATTTTCTCTAATGATGAAAGCACTGTATCTAATTAGTATTCAAAAGTTCCATATTAACAATCATTTTTATTAACAACTGCCTTAACTTAATCAACATAACACAATTTATAAGTTAAAAGAAGTTGATGTGACACAATGTACTTTAATTCATTAACTCATCCAGAGTAATGTGCACTGTGTGTTGGCTGCCTGAAAAGCACCAGAATTTACAATCTAACTGAAGGATGGAGTAGAGCAGTAGTGTCAAATTCAAATAGAAACTAGGATCACTAAGCCACATACGAAGATCTCTGCGGGCCACACAGTGACTTAGAAAATTACATATTTATATATTTCTTTTTTTATTAATACATCAACACATTAAAATCAGATAGGACTACATTTTAAACTGGTTTTAAAGTATGTGAGCAAACAACGCCTCAGGTGTTCTCCTTGGTCTTCCTAAATATTTCTTAAATCATTAGACAGGAGATTGGACTCAGGTCATAACTATGATTCCTCATGATTTTCTGCAGTCAAGTTCTGCACTACTAGATTCCCTGAGAGAATGGTCACATAATTTTAAGGTTGAGAGAAGGCCATCAAGGTACAAGAGAAAAAAAATGTGAACTGTTTAGTGTCAAAATCAAAACTCACAACAAATATAATCTGATTCATATTTAACAATCTTTCTAAAAAGACCTACTTTGATGTCTTAACATAATGCAGAAGTAGTCCTGGGTTCTGAAAGGCCATGCCAGTAGAGTGAAAATTATGGAACTTTTACTCAACTTGACAAGTTTCAAATAGTTTCAAGACTTCAAACCAGCAGAAAGGCTCATCACTACCCAGTGATGAAACTTTTTGATTAGCACAATTCATCATTATCTACCAAAGCATGGTGGGGCCGTGAGCTCCATTGGCGGAAGAAATGATCAACACCAAAGCAGTCATGGATCTTGCAAAGTATCTTAGAATTCAATGACAGCCCTAACTGTGCCTGCTTTGTATAGCAAGTATGCATAACTGGTACGCAATTCAAATCAGTGAACATAACTCTTTTTGTTTTTAAATGACCAAACTAAATACTTCTTGAGTCAGCTAAGGGGAAGGGACAGAGGAACTCAGAGGAAAAGACACCTGCCCTGAGGTGCCTGGAGGAAACCAGATACCTAAGCTTCCCTACTTTACTGGCATCTGCTTTGTCCTAGACTACTCTAGGACTTGGCAGATGACATCTGTGCCTATTCTCAAGTCTTGGCAGGAGTACTAGTCAGTCACTGAAGTCTTGACTTGGAGTAGAATACGACATTTCCCTCTGCTGTCACACAGTTGATCCCTTCCCCTGCCTTGGTTGAAAGCCAAAGATGGGAGTAAGGATGGCCCTTAGAAAAAGTACCAAATGAAAATGTGCTAAGGAAATTGCCAATAGTCACAAAAACAACATATTCTGATTTAAATTCTAAGAATAATGGAAAGTCACAAAGATGCTATCCCAGGGAAGTCTTTTTCTCTGATCTGTAAGTACTTGTTTCTTTTTTTGTTGTTGTTCATAAAGAACAAAGTACACTTAAATGCTTGTTACATGCTAGGCTGTACACATAAATCTCATATTAAAACAGAAGGGGACAAAACATTTCTATTCTCCTTTGGTTTTCTTCTTAATTTTCATAAAATGTACTTCATCTCCTAAATAATTTTCTGTTTTCTTAAAAATGGGACATTTTCTTTCTAAAAAGGAGCCCAAGAACTAATTTGTTCTCACTCGGCCTTAAACTAATGTTCTTCTCTATGGAACAGTGGTCTTCAACAGAAAAAAAAAAAGGGGTTCCCTACTCCGATTATATACTAACATCTTAGAATTAGGCTCCTTAGATTTTAAAATAACAAGGTATCCTCCAACTTTATTAGCTTTGAGAAAAACCTTTTTTTGGGGGGAGGGGTAGGCAATGGAGTTAAGTGACTTGCTCAGGGTCACAGAGCTAGTAAGTATTATGTGTCTGAGGCCACATTTGAACTCAGATCCTCCTGTCTCCAAGGCTGGAGCTCTATCCACTGCGCCACCTAGCTGCCCCAAGAAAATCTTCTAAAGCTATTATTTTGATCCATCTGAACAATAAGAAATGATAGGAGATCCACATTACAGAAAAACTAAATACATAAGGAAAAGTTACCTTGACCAAGTGTGGTTTCACCAATGTTACCATAGATGTATATCGCTCCAACACAGGTGGAAACCCAATTTCTAATCGTGTTTTGCAATATCCAGATCTCTTTGATATTATATCTGATTTTTTGCACCAAGGAACAAAATGCTTGTAATCTTCCATGCCAGATACGACATCATACATTTCTTGCATAGAATATCTGAAATAAAGAACAGAATTGAATACGTTTCTGTTATGTTAATATTTTAAAGTAAATATAAACAAAAACACATATGAGACAACATTATGGATACAGACATTAATTTCTGGAATGAACTTCAAAACTGAATTAAGAGATAGGAACTAAGTAAATAAAATATATTTATGTTTCCGAAAATTGGACTAAAAATCCATGGAACTTAATTTGCTGACTGTGTTGAGATCTTTCTTTCCCATCCCTCAAACGGGCTATTCTAATACCACTTCAATAGGTTATTCTTACACTTCCCATCTTTTACAAAGGAATAATGAATATTATTACAAGTTAGTGATAGTCTTGTATCTTTTCTTCACATTGCATATAACAGAGTATGAAATGTTTCTATTCTTCCTGCGCACAAATGCAAAATTCTGAGTTTCTAAAAAAAAAAAAAAAGCCATATACTAATTTTTACTTTACATATATTACATATGTTACAAGGTAAGTAAGCTCGTTTCACATTTTTCAGTTCCTCCAAAGCACAAAGAAACAAAGAACTCTTATCAGTAACAATTTTATTTTCATATTTATTGAAGCTTCTCTTTTCTAATTATTCCACAGAGCGGAGGGGAGAGTAAAGTGAGCTAGTTTTACCCATTCAACCTTATCATCTATTGTCCATTCCCTTTACTGCAGAGGGAGCTAGAAAACAGAGCTATCATGGCGAATAGTATCTCTGACAAGCACAAGGAGCTTTGACATTGTGAGCCAGTGCATCTTTTTCCATTTTCTTTTCTTAGTAGCAATAGCAAAATGCATTCCCTCTTTTACCCCTCCTGCCACCTATATCTCCCTAACTGGGAGGCACAAGAAGAAGCAGAGTGGGAAATGAGAATGCATCAGTAAAGAACTGCTCTTAAGACATGTCCTTCATAATGAATTATTGAAGAACTCTTGCAATTAGGACAGAAAAGCCAAATATCTGCCAACATCATATTAACTCTTCAGAGGAAAAATAAGCAACACTTTATACACCTTAAAATAACTCATTAGTTTTGTCTTATTTTTGACATCATGAACACAACAGATGCGCATATTTCTCAATCGCTTGACTATTATTCTACTGTGTGCAGGTCAATTCTGAACTATAAATGACCCACACAGTGAAGGGTGGAATAAATATAAATATATGTGTATGTTGTATATGTATGTGTATATATATGTATACGTGTGTATGTAAGTGTGTGTATATATATATTTATTACCCTTACATGGCACAGTGGATAGAGTGCAGGACTTGGAGTCAGGAAGACCTGAGTTCAAATCATGCCTCAGATACTTGCTAGATGTGTGACCCTGGGCAAGTCACTTAACCACTTGCAGCCTCAGTTTTCTCATCTGTAAAATAGGGAAAATAATAGCACTTACCTAACATAGAGTTGCTATAAAGATTAAAGGAGAAAATAAATGTAAAGTGCTTTGTGAACCTTAAGATACTAGGGTAAATGTTAATTACTATTATTATTAATTAAATAAAATACATAAGCAATGCCACTACAGATATACACACATAATGGACAATGTTTCTGGCTAATGACAACAAGCAACAGGCCATTCAACAGGAAATCATTATATTTCTTAGTGTTCTGATTTATGGCTCTGTATAGACATTTTTAAAGAACACCATTCTCCTCAACCTAGTTTTTTTTTTTGAGATAACAAAATGTATTATAAAAAGCCCTTGGCTTTTAATGAGAGGCTCTAGAGATTCCATTTCAAGCCCAGCTCTGCTACTTACTAGCTGTGACATCTGGAGGCAAGGCCCTTCCCTTCTCCCCTGTAAAATGGGGACAATGATTAATGTGCTGCCCACTTCCCAAAGGTTCATGAATTAAAAGAAGAAATGACAGCACTAATTACTACAAAAATTTTCCAACAACAACAAAAAAAAAACTCGCCAGCTTTCTTTAAGCTAAAGAACATTAAAAGGTTTTTTTCAGGTAACACTGAGGGAAACTGAAGCTCTACTTTCAACCAAGAAGGAAGCACAGTACAGGTTAAAATAATAAAATATATTTCCAAATAAGAAAATTTATTTGAAGTCCTGGAGTTTTCTTTTAGTTCAATTTTTGAAATAAATCTGTTTGGAGTATTTGAAACTTTAATGTATTTTTTCCCCAAATCATTAAAGTAGAATTAGGAACTATATTTTTGAATTCTCTAACATTTAATTTTTCCACATCTAATACTATATTTTATTTGGCTTTGGAGATAGCAGGCATTTAAAACTTTTTTTTCCAATTTAATTCCAAATACATTTTAAGTTTTTAGAGTTAGAGTATTGTAGAGATATTCTAGTCTAAGCCCCTCAACTTTGTAGATGAAGAAACTGAGGCCTATAAGGAGGGAATATGTTACCCAAAGTCATGCCAGTTAGTGTGTCAGAGTAAGAAATACAATCCTGACTTCCAGTACCATGCTTTTTTCATTATACTAATCCCTGGAAGAATTTTAAAACCACTCAACTGGAGCTGGAGGCTGAACTGACCCTAAGGGCAAACCTTCAGTCCCTGCTAGTTGTACTTCCTTAGACATGCTGCTTGATTTTCCTTATTAGGGTCAAAGAAAAGAGATTTGTTTTTTAATCAAATCATTAAAGTAGTGAGTATGAGAAAATTAAAACTATCTTTTTATAGTACTTCGGAAATTATGAAGAACCTAAGTAAAATGCAAACTCCTTGAAGGCAGGAACTGTTTTACATTTTCATCTTCCTAGTGCCTAGCAAATGTGTTCTGAATATAATAGTAATCAATACATGTTGAACTAAATTAAATGAAGTTACAATCTAAACAGATTCCTATCAAGATGAAACTACCCTAGGAATTAAATATGAATGAAGCTTTCTGTAAAGAAGAGTGACAAAATTCAGAGAGAGAGGATTCAATAATGTTAAATATGATAGAAAATGGAGAGAAATTTTAATCATTGGATCACCAATGACAAGTAGGTGATTCTTTTCCTTTTTATTTTAAAGGTAGATTTGGTAGAATAATTTCCATCTATCAGCTCAAAACTATCAATGATTTATGTGAACTAATAGTTTCTTCTCTCCATCCCTGTCCTCCTTTTGCCAAATAAACAGTTAGCCAATGAATTTCTAATCTCAGATCAAAAGTAAAGGGAATGAATAAAATAAGTCTATAAAATACAACAGAATTATCCCTGAGAAACTCAAAAGGGGGGAAAACAGGTGACCAAATTTCATGAACATTATAGAAAGTTTTACTAAAATAATTTGTAAATTCTTAGGTTTAAACCTTTATCATAAAGAGTACAATGTAATTATACTTTTTGAACATTTTTAAATCACTAAAAAATTTAAGAAGCACCTAGAAAGTGAAATAAAACTTCCTAGCAAGGGCAGCAGAAAAACTAAAAAATCAGAGAATATGTAGAAAGCTAAAAGAAGGGGAGAATAAGCTTCCATTGCCAGAGAAGTGACATTTACTTGTCACTGAATAGAACTATTTACTTCATACGAACCCTATAATTCTCCTCTCTGAATATTCTTTTCTTTTGTTTATTAATGGGGCAGCAATTTTGAAGAAAGTTCTTGTAGAGATCTCCTTAGGCACAAGTGACATGTGTAATGGAGGCACTTTGGTCATCAAAATACCACAGGAAGCCAGATGTCTGAAAATACAAAAAATTGCCTTATTAGAGTGATTGGACAATTATCAGGACACACACAATTAGAGCTAGTGAAACAACTGTCATATTTTAGAATCATCTGCAACTTCAGACATTCTGAAATATATAAATATGAAACTATAAACTTCACAATACATTTTATAAGCTTATTATAAGATGTGGGTTTTTTTTTAAACCTCAGGAAAACTAAAAATAACAAGCCTATAGTCATGAGAAAGAGTATCTGGCACACTGTAAAATACAAAAATGCTTTCTCCCTGAAAACCTGGCTTTAAGTCAGCTTACAGTCACATGATACACTATGCACTTGCAATAGATTCAACTTGTCCCACAGTGTATCTACTTTCTAGCCACTGGAAAAGGAAGTAGTTGAAAATGCATTAGTAGGAGATGGATTTACCTCATAAGCATATGAAAATCATGTTTCTCAATTTCTACCAGACATTATCCCATTAGATTTCAACCTATGCTTAATTTATTCTATTACAGAGCACTACTGCTGTTCCACTAAGTTGAATGACTTTTTATAGTCTACAAGATAGAGACAGCATTAAAAAGAGAGTGTATACGGCAGGGGGAAGGACAGATGGACTTTATATTCCTTACATTTTTCTTTAAAATGCTGGACTGCATGTATGTGAACAAGCACTTGCTGGTTCTCTAAAATACTCTCAATGTAAACAAGTGTAATTCTTGTGAAGAGTTTTAAGATTTGTGAAAGAAGACTGATAGCATGAAAATTGTTCCAGGATTGTTTTTCTCAACAAAAATAGGATGGGGTTTTTTTTATGCTTTTCATGTCTGAAAGGTCTCAAGTGGACATATCAGAAAATGTGGAATAAGCACCAGCATGGGAACTCACAACATCTCACAGCTTTAGTTTCCTTATCTATAAAAGCAAGGAGCTGGACTGGTTGATCGATCTGTGTGGTCATATACTCGATGATTGCATAGGAGCTTTACAAGTGCCTTGTGCAATGTATTTCCACCTGCCTTAATGTAATTGGATCAATTTCCATCATTCCATGGGCTTTCAAAGATTTGTAAACATTTAACTGCCATTGCCACTTCATCTCAAAAAACATGTCGAATGTCTGCTTGGTCAATATGTGATATTTTGTATCCAGAGGATGTCATATACAGTTTGTGTGTGTGTGTGTGTGTGTGTGTATGTACATACATACATATACATATATATATATATATGTATGTATGTATGTGTGTGTGTGTGTATATATATATTTTTTGCTGATGCCATTCATTCACTGGGAGTGTGGTATATGCTTTTCTCTCTGTTTCTTTTCAGTTAGCTGACTTCTTGAGATGAAATTTTCTAAATTCTTTGCAGTCTCTATGCAGTCCTATTTATGGCATCATCTTTGTGCACATTTCCCTCTTAATCTTTCCTTCTGCTTTTATTTGTGCTTTTCTTGAGATCTGTTTTATGGCCTCATTGATCTGCATTTTTTTGCACAGGTAAAACTCATATCTGCCAAAAGTAAATCTAGGCACTTGAAATGAAATGGGCTTTTCAATTATTATTTTAGTCTTTCACTTATTTAACAAATATATAGTGAACGTCTATTGTCACACACAAAATATTATTCTACTCCTTACTGAAAAGAGGGTAGTGACAAAAGACATATCAGGGCCCCTTATCTTGATAGAAGTAAGCTGAATAGGAAGAAATACATGATTAAAATTTAAGTATATCATAATGCTTTAAAGGGACTAATAGCCTTTCAAGAATGATTTGCCAAGATCCTGACTTTCTATTCTTTCAGGCACAGGTGAGTAGCTGACAAACCAGTGTCTCTAATGAACTTCAGGGACAGGGGGAGGGAATAAGGAGTTTGTTATTGAGTTTTTAAAGATACTATGGTAGGGGGAATTTGTTTTGCATGACTATTCATACTTGTAATAGGTTTTGCTTTTCTTGCCTCCTCCACAGGTAAGGGGGAGGAGGAAGTTAGAGGGAGAGAATTCAGAACTGAAAATAAAATAAAATTGAATTTAAAAGGTAGTAGTAAACTCTGATCACAGAGACTCACCCCCAAGGATTTTCATTGTATTAAATGCTGACAGAAACTGGAGAAAAGGAGTGATCAAGATAGGTTAGTTACTCAGGGAAAGCTTCTTACAGGAGGTTAAGTCTTAAATCAGTTCATGAAAGAAATGATAAATGCTAATTAGTAGAGAGAAGGCTAAAGAGAATTCCAGAAAGATGGATTAGTATGAACAAAAATAAAGGCATAAAACCAAGCCCTATACTGGGAAAAGGAAGAAGACCTGGCTTCTTTCTGGGGAGAATAAAAAAAGATTAAATTAGACCAGAAGAACTAGCTGAAGGAAGAATGCATATGTGTATATAACTACATATTTACATATATGGATATATGTGAAATATATAACATCAATCATGGATCTACCAATATACCAAAAGTATGTGTGTGTGTATATATATATGTTTGTATGTACAAGGAAATTAATTTGGAAGGCTAGTTTGGATTAAGAGAAAATTCTCAATTACACAACACTAGAAAAGCAATTTTGTTATTTTCAAACATTTATTGTAATCCATATTAAGCCAACAATTTTTTTACAATGATCATTAAAAATGAAGTGATAGTATATTAATTTATATAAATGCTTCTGATGTGCTTGAGGATATCTGATAGCTTTTGTTCCCTTAAAATATTTTAAGCGTTCCCTTTATAATATTGCTTACACCATTAATTTGTATAATACATAAAGAAAAGATTTTCTAAGCAAGTGTAAATTTCAGGCTAGTCTGAAGTGTCAAAAATTCCAATTCAGCTATTGACAATTTAATGAGGTCAAGTTATTAAATTGTGCACACGTTGATTTCTTAAGCAAGTATAAATTTCAGGCTAGCCTAAATTATCAAAAATTTCAATTCCACTATGTGGACAGAAGTTACCAAACTGTTTGACTCAGCTACCACCACTAGGACTATTCCTCAAAGAGATCAAAGAACAAGGAAAAGAACCTATGGATACAAAAACATTTACAGAAGTCCTTTTGTAGTGGCAAAGAACTGGAAACTGAGGGGTGCCTATCAACTGGAGAATGGCTGAACAAATTATGGTATATGAATATAATGCAACACTACCATGCTGTAAGAAATGACAAAAGGAGCAATTTTAGAAGAAAAAAAAAACCGTGGGAAAACTTGTATGGGCTGATGCAGTGTGAAATGAATAGAATTTGAACAAGTTATACAATAACAGCATTATCAAAACAAACAACTTTGAAAGAGTTAAAAACTCTGATTAATTCAATGACCAACCATGATTCCAGTGCAAAACATGCTAGCCATCTCAAGACAGAAAGGTGACATCCTAAGGGTGCAGAATGAGACAAGTATTTTTTGAACACAGACAATGCAGGAACATGTTTTGTTTCTTTTTACAAAGGTTTTTTCTTTTTCTTTTCAATGGAGCAGGGGTAGAAAGAGAGAAGACAGATTTTGGTTAATTAAAAAAAATTTTAAAAATAATTAGGTCTCATTCTAACTTCTTCTGATTACTCAAAAAAAAGATGTAATTTAAATAATATTATTACTTAAAGTTTTTCAGTCTTCAATGAGGAAAGAATTTACCATCCTATAACTCCAAGTCATTGTAAGTATGAATAACTTAGTCTTAGGCTTTCTATAGTTCCACCAAAGTAGAACCTCCACAAAAGTCCATGTCTGATGCTTCACTGTGGTATGGTAGCCAGGATGGTTTCTTGAAGGTTACACCAGCAGGGTCTGCTGGTCCTACCAAGCAGGAAAACTTTAAAAGAGCTAGCACATCGCAGCAGAAAGAGCCACACTGTTCAAATAGCCCCCACTGTTTCCAACAACTGGAAACAAAATGGGTTCCCTTCGAATGGGGAATGGTTGAACAAATGTGGCTGAATATTTCTATACCTTAAGAAAATACCACTGTGAAAATTTCAAAGAAACTTGGGAGTATTTGTATAAACTTAGTGAAATAAGCAGAACAATTTAATGATAATAATGATAATATAAAAGTTAGCATTTATATAGCAATTTAAGGTTTGCAAAGTGCTTTACAAATATTATTTTATTTAAAAAATATTATCTTATTTCATCCTCACAACAATCCCAGGAGGTAGGTGTCTCTATTTTACAGATAAGGAAACTGAGGCTGAAGGAGATTTTTGACTTTCCCAGGGTCACATAGGTAGTAAGAGTCTGAGTTTAGATTTGAACTCAGGTCTTCCTCCAGGTCCAGCACTCTACGTACTGTGTCACCTAACAACACCTTTCTAACAATGGCCACAATAAAGTAAAGGAAAAACAATGCTGAAAGATTTTGTATCTTTCATAAAAACAGTTACCTGACTTCAAAAGACCTGAAGTACTTCTTCCCATACCTTTGCTCATAGGTCATAGACCAGAAATGCAAAATAAAGATACGGCCAATGTATTGATTAGCTTTGTTGAATTACACTTATTTGTTACAAGGGAAACCTCCTCTGAAGGGAAGAAGGGGAATTTGTGGAAAGTTATAGTATTAGAGTGTATGTGTATGTGTAAAAAGTATCAGTAAAACAAAGAAAGAGCACTGAATTTGGAACATAATCTGGTCATACATTGGGGGCTGCCTATATATATATATATATATAAAATTTTTTTTAACAATCTGGGGATTTATTCCATTAGAGAATGTCCAAGTTAGGGTTTATTTGCCCTTTTGGTCTTTGATCTTTCTTAGGTAGAACTCGAGCTCTTTGTCTTTGAGCACGTAGCTGTCTGCTTGGCCACACTGGCCTGGCCTCAATGTGATGCAAGCAAGCAGCTTGCCCTGATGGAACTGTTCCCCCACAAGTGAGCTGATCTTGGCATTCTTCTTCCGTTCCTCGTATTTCTTCTGGGTCTTCTTTGACCACTTTTTATTTAAAATTTCTTCCTCCTCGGGAGTCAGCTCGGCTCCCTTCTTCTGGCCCAAGGGCAGGGCATAGTGGTACTTGTACCACTGGCAGCACGGGGTGCTATCGATGAGCATGATGCAATTCTTCACCAGTGTCTTGATCCGGACCAGCTCATTGTTGGATGCATTACAGACCACATCAATAACCTCTGTTTTGTGGGTACAGCACTCACAGCCCCAGGAGAAGTTGCCCTTGTCCTGCCTCAGCGCCCAGTACTTTTTGTTCCCTCCTCAAAGTCACATGGTGTGCATTAGGTGGGGGCTGATCTTGGTGCTGGCCAGTGGGTGGCCCAGCTCATACTTGCACTTCTCGTGGTAGGGCTTACACGTGCCTCCAGTCTTGCTTGTACCAGTTGTCCCAGGAGATCCCCATGGTCTGCGCAAGCTGCAAAGAGTGGCCTATTTATTTGAAAACTAATTTCTTGCTTACTTCTGCCCTAAATCCCAGAATCAAAATACTGAATTTTGAAACAAGAATGGCTACGGGTGGCATAAGGCTCAGGGAATTTGTATCAGTATTGGACATTTTTGCATGATAGCAATAACAATAGTTGGCACATGGTATCCAATGTATGTTTATGTAACCATTTAGGGATTTACTGCTGATGGTTAATCCCAGTTTTATGGCTATAAAGTTGTATGACTTTTTTTCATAATCATTTAATCTCAGAACTTTAATAAGATGCAAGTGATACTGAGTTGTTTCATTTGCAAATATAAAGTCAAATACAAGTATTAGCTTTAAAAAACACTCAGGCTAAAATCATAAAAGACTATCTTTACTAAATTCTAACTTAGCAAGTATTTTTCACACTTAGAATTTCAACTTTTCTACACTAAAATAACACATTTTTCTCTCTTTTCACACTACAAAGGCTATTAAATTATCATTTCACACCAGCTGGGTGGCACAGTGGATAAAGTACAAGTCCTGAAGTCATCTGAGCCAAAGTTAAAATCTTATCTCCAAGTGTAGCTCTGGGCAAGTCATTAATCTCTCTCAATCCTGGTTTCCTCATCTATAAAATGGAGATAATAATAGTACCTTCTTCCCAGGGCTGTTGTGAGGATATTTGTAAAGCACTCTGCAAACCTTAAAAATTCACAGCAGAGGTCTTTTAAAATTTCCAGGGAGTAACATACCTAGTAACAAATCAAAAGATAACGCTTTTAATTTCCTCAAGAAAAAAAAAAAAAAAACACACCCAAAGAGCTAAAGGAAGACAAGGTACATCTTGTCAAGTATCTACACTTGCTATCTAGAAGCATGAGTGCATAACTCTTAGGTAAATATGACTAAAGGAAGTTAGGTGACGCAGTGGATAGAGTAACAGCTCTGGAGTCAAGAGGACCTGAGTTCAAATCCCACCTCAGACACATAAAGACTCACTAGCTGTGTGACTCTGGGCAAGTCACGTAACCTCAATTGCCTCACTATAAATAAATAAATGAATGAATGAATGAATAAATAAATAAATACATGTTTGCTGTGTGACCCTGGGCAAGTCACTTAACCCCAAATGCCTCACCAAAAAAAAAAAAAAAAAGAAAAAAAAAGATCAATATGACTAAGAACATTTGCTGAAACAAAACCAACTTGCAATTCCCTGTTCCTCTCATTTTAAGATATTCCCTGGAAAGAAGTTAGGACCGAACAAGAGAAAGCATTATGAAATGTAAAATGGATAATTTTGATTATAGAAAATTAAAGTGTTTGCACAAACAAAACCAATGAAACCAAGATTAGAAGGAAAGCAGAAAACTGGGAGAGAAATTTTACAGCAAATTTCTCTGATAAAGGCCTCATTTTTCAAATATACAGAGAACTGTGTCAAATTGATAATATCACAAGTCATTCCCCAACTGATAAATGGTCCAAGGATATTAATAGGTAGTTTTCAGACAAAGTAATCAAAGCTATCCAAAGTCATATTAAAAATCATCTAAATCACTGTTGCTTAGAGAAATGCAAATTAAAACTGCTCTGAGTTGGCTAGTATGACAGAAAAGGAAAACGATAAATATTAGAGGGGATGTGGGAAAACTGGGACACTATTGAACTGTTGGTGGAGTTGTAATCTGATCCAACTTGGAGCTGCCCAAAGGGCTCCAAAACTGTGTATACCCTTTGATCCAGCAATACCACTACTAGGTCTGTATCTCAGAGGATCAAAAAAAGGGAAAAGAACCTATTTTATATAAAAATATTTATAGCAGCTCTTTTTTTGGTAGCTAAGAATTGGAAATTGAGGGGATGCCCATCAATTGGGGAATGACTGAACAAGTTGTGGTATATGATTGTAATGAAATATTATTGTGCTATAAGCAGGATGATTTCAGAAAAACCTGGAAAGACTTACGTGAACTGACAGAAAGTGAAGTGAGCAAAAACAGAAGAACAACGTACATAGTAAAAGCAATATTTTACAACGAAGAACGGTGAACAACTCAGCTAGTCTCAGCAATACAATGATACAAGACAATCCCAAAGGACTCATGATGAAAAATGCTAACAGACTCCAGAGAAAGAATTGATAGAGTATGAATACAAACTGAAGCATACTTTTTTTCACTTTCTTTGAGTTTTCTTGACCAAAATGACTAATATGGAAATGTTTCACATGACTGCACATATATAACCTGTATCAGATTGCTTATCATCTCAGGGAGGAAAGAGGAGGAGAAATAGATTTTGGAACTCAAAGCTGAAAAAAAAAAGAATATTAAAAATTGTTTTTACACATAATTGGGGGAAAATAAAATAAAAAAGAAAAAGACACTCCCTGGAAAAATCATTACTCCATCAAGGACTTGGTTGCTGGTTGTCCTTTTTCTTGAGGAGGACCAAAATGACATCACTATGTGGGAGTCAAGGTACGGTGTCCAACCGTAGGTGATCAGACCAATACAAGCTCAGAAGGTTCTACCACAGGTGGGGCACAAATAGTTCACATAAACATTTGGAATAGAGATGTCTCTAAATTTGCATATCTGATGTTTCTTTTGAGCTATTGCAATTCTGCTTTGCTTACAGACACAGCACCTTCTTTGATGCAGACCTACCAAGGACTTCCTGCTAAGACAATAACTCAATGAATGAATTTCATTAAAAGAATTCATGTCAGATGATAACCCCCCTCCCAAGTATCTTTACAGCTTTAAAAATAGTCATATTCTCCTATGACCCTGACTAACATAAGAAGCTGTCTGGTTACTTCATCAGGTTTGTGATTTCATCAGTTTAATTCCTTCAGCAATGTAAACAAAGTAAACAACAGCAACTTCATACCTTCTCAGCCATTGTGATTCTTGCCCATTTTTTCCCATAAATCTTCTACAGAGGACTGATTCAATGTGCCAGAGACAGACTGAATCAGAGAATTTTAATTTATTGAATCCAACTCTCTTATTTTCCAGATGAAGAAATTAAGGCCTAAAAGGTGAAATGACTTTTCAGAGGTCACAAAATACTTCTTATTCTTTTAGCATATAAAAGGTACCAATTTACCATTTTGGTTATTCATTTACTATTTCTTGTTCTCATCACATGCCTAGCCCACTATATTTTCAAGTCATATGTATTTTGACGCCAACAAGTCACTGCTAATAATGTGCTACTAATAATATGGTTATATCCACATTGCCTCTTTCCAATGCTGCCCAAGTTATTTATAATTTTAATAATTCTGAGGTTATGCTGTTCCATGACACACAACATATACAGCATCACAAGAAGAATATTGTTAAAGAGATCAGTCAGTGTGGTGGCACATGCCTGTTATCCCAGTTAACTGGGAGGCTGGGGCCTTGGGGGATCTCTTGAGCTCAGAAGTTCATGTAGCAGGCTATGCTGATCAGATATCTCTACTAAGTTTGACACCATTATTGGGGTCAGGGGTAGCATACCAGATTGCCTAAGTAGAACAAGTCAAAGATCCTATGCCAATTAGTAGTGGGAATGAGCCTATGACTAATGCCCATGCTGTCAGCATGGATAAGATAGGGAGGCCCAGTCTTAAAAAAAAATATCTGCAAATATATTTTTAAAAAACATCTACTTTTTTTCACATACTATGCTAATGCTTGAGGTTCAAATAAAAAGGTGATAAAGTCCTTGCCCCCAAGAAGCTTGTATTTACTATAAGGATACACCACTTACTGGGGAATGGTGGCCAGGAAAGTGACATAGGCCATTTCAAGGACTGTAAGTAGCAATATAAATCATAGAGCAGAAGACTGTATTATCCTTTCTGGTACCAATGTCAATATAAATTTACCTGAGCAAAAGGTGGAGAGAGGTGGGGACTGGTGCACAAAAAGGTAGATGGCAAAATGCATATGTTGAAAAAGTTCCAGTGAACTGATGGAGGGTTGAATGAATGGAATGAGATGACATTTTGTAGCTAATAGAGTCACTGTACAAACAAAAATTGCAGACCTAGAGCTAAATGGGACCTTAGTAGGGTCATCGAGTTCAACTCCTTCATTTTATAAATGAGGAAACTGAAGCACAAGGGAGGTTAAGTTACATAATCAATATTAGAACTCAGATCCTGAGACTTCAAGTTCAGAGTTCTTTCCACTGCACCATGCTGCCTCCCATTCTAAATGCTACACAGTTTCCCAAGGGCCATAGTAAAATTTCATTCTATTAAATTGTGAGGTCAACCCATTATCCACCTGCAGCACTCAATAAAGATAGATATTGATAGACTACATCAAAACGACACTTCCACCTGCTTATTAGTCTGGGCAATATGTTTTTCATTCATTTTGTTCTTGCATTGTTTATAGTTAGACTAATTTCATGTATTACACTATGAACTTCTTTGAGGAAGTTCTGAAATGTTCCAGAGCAACAAGTAGATTATCTATGAACAGGAACATTTGGAAAATATAATCATCATCAAAAAAATAAATTATTTTATTTGGACCTTATTCAGAACAGTTTCCTGTCTAATTAGATTTTATTATACATAATCTTTATAATGTATACCATACATAGGGTTGACTAAAAAAATCAGTTGGCTAATACATTTCCTCAGTGCAGACAGGTATGTACCACCCACATTTAGACAAATGCGCTAACCCATAAAACAAGAGTTTATAGCTTACTGGATAGTTCAAACAATGTCTGTTTCGGTCACATTGACATTTTGCTCTAATGTCAAATATTGGACACCATTTTGCCTGGTTTCCCTGAAATCATTATGGAAACTACACCTTTTAAGTACCTAATTTGAGAGAGACTTTTCTGGACAGCTGCCATTTTGCCTCCAGCTGGCTGGCATTACATATTCTAATAATGCCTCTTGGGGCAGCTAGGTGGCGCAGTGGATACAGCACTGGTCCTGAAGTCAGGAGGACCTGAGTTCAAATCCAACCTCAGAATAGATGCTTGACACTTACTAGCTGTGTGACCCTGGGCAAGTCACTTAACCCCGATTGCTAACCAAAAAAAAAAAAAAAGAAAGAAAAAAAAAGAGTGAAGTAAAAAAATAAAATAAAAATAATGCCTCTTAACAACTTTTGACATAATTCTATAAGTGTGAATAATTAAGGGCTAAATATCAAGTAAACACATTCATGCAAAGTTGCCCGTCCAGAAATTTCTATCAAGTAAATGCTATTTTCAAACCAACTCCCCATTTATAAGTCAGAGATGAATTGCAATGGAAAAATCCTCTTAAAAACAAACTGAAAGTTGTTCATGAAAAAGAAATTAAGAAAGCCAACAACAGGACATGCTATCTGTAGCTAACAGAAACTGCAAATTCTCACCTAACAGTTTACATCTCCTTTGCAATACTTTTAGCCCTCTCTAATTTCTCTCCTAATACCTAGATAATCCATAAAACATTTCTCCCCTGCTTGCTCAGTGTATAGGGAGAGAGATACGCCAAACAAAGTTCTAAAAAATTAAATAATTTTAACTCTACTAGAGGAGACTGGGACCTAAAGAAATGCTATTGTGAAGTGTTTCATAAATGAAAACTCCTTTAATTGAATAATGATGGCTTATTTTGTATTTTGTGGATAGATTTTCATGAGTTGGGGGCAGTGGATAGGAGTGCTGGGCCTGGAACCAAGAACACCTGAATTCAAATCTAGCCTCAGACATTTATTAGTTATATGACCTTGGGCAAAACCTCTCTACCTCAGAGGAGGAGCACTGGTATCTGTTGGGTGAAGTTCCCTACACCAATCGAATCACAGGTCCAGTCTGGGGATAAACAACAACAACAACAACAAATTGACACGGGGAGCAAATGAACAGAAATTATTTAGATCCCACTCAAAAGTTTTAATAGAGAGGAAAAGACTTTTGTATTCTTTGCTGGAGCTATATTTGTTCAGAGGCCTCAAGATTCATATTTTTCCCCCACTGGAATTAAGTTCACACTTACCCTTCATTTCAAACATAAACTTTTAATAATTTTACAGTACAAATCTAACCCTAAACATCCTGTGACCCTGGACAAGTCCTTTAACTTCTGCCTGCCTCAGTTTCCTCATCTGTCAAATGAGGATAATAATATGACCTATCTACCAAGATTGTTATGAGGATCAAATGAGATAATAATTGCAAAGCTTTTAGCACAGGTTCCGGCACACAGCAGGTGTTACATAAATGTTACTGTTGTTATTATCTGCAAAACAGGCATCATAACAGCACCTGCCTCCCCGATTTCTGTACAATGCTTTTACCAACCCGAAAATGTTCCATAAACACACTACTATTAATCATGACCACACATCAGTGACAGAAAACAAAGTAAGACAAGTGGTGCAGGGAAGTCCTTTTGTTCCTTCGCAAACCTAAAAGTCAAAGGGGCAGGTGCCGGGCTTTCAAGGTTACTGAAGCCGCCAGGAGGCAAAGGGGCTGGGGCTAGCCTCGGGTGTCCGGGTCAGCGCCGTCTAGGCCCCCTCACCCCCCTCACCCCAAAGCCGGCTGCGTTTCATTTTGTAAACGCCAAAGGGCGGGGGGGGGGTGGCAAAGGGCTCTCACCCCAAGCCAGGAAGGCCCCATCAGCACATCTGGTGGGACAGACAATGGGCGGGTGGTTAGCGGGGCTCCACGCCAGCTCCCGGGCCGCTGCCGCCGGCCGCCCCGCGGCCCCCAACCCCGAGCTCCGGCTCCCCCTACCCCCCCGCAGCGGGGGAGGGGCCGGAAGAGCCCCGCAGTAGGTTATTTCTCCACCGCGTCTACACCAGCGTCATCCATGATTCACGGCACAACCCGAGCTCCCGGCAGGCGGGGCCTCCGTCATTCCTTCGGATTCCACCCCGCGGACCCGCGGGGCCCGGCGGAGGGGCGGCCGGGACCCGAATGCCCCCTGGCGGCTCCCCGCTCCGCGTCCCCGCTCCCCCGGCCACGGCAGCCGCCTCCGAGCGCGGCTGCAACGCGACAACGACGACGACGAGGACGGCTGGGTTTCTCGGCAGTTTTACCTGACGCTCTTCGAGGGGCCTCGCGTGGGGGCCGGGCCTCCCTGCGCCGCCGCCGACTTCGGGCGGTAGCCCGAGACCACCCTCTTCAAGGCCCCCTGACCGGTTCGTGCTGCCATGATCTTGCCGCTGGACCGGTCCACAACTCTCCCCCTGGCTGGGGCCTCCCAACGCGCCGCCCTCTTCCCGGCCGGTCAGGGAGCACGGCTCTGACCTTCCAGCCAATTGGCGGGGCCCAGGAGGCGCCAGGACACGCCCCCTTTCGTCTCCCTGCCCGTGACGCGCAGAGCTGACGCCGATTCACACTCCCCTCCGGGGAGGGAAGAGCCGGGGAGGGCAACCCGGTGTCCTCACTCGGGTCAATCAACGAGCTCCTGCCGCCGCCGAGTCCCGCCCCCTCCCCCTGCTCGTCTGGAGATGCACAAATGGACTCTGGCTTTCAGTGCACACCCTTTCCCATTCCCCACCCCCACCTCTCGAGAGTTTCGCGTAGCTTTTCTGACACTGGCCCTCCAGCTCCGATCCTCCCCCACCCCGAGCCTGGGGCTGGGCCCGTGGATTTGAACTCGACCTCAGAGGAAGCGTGCGTGCGGTGTGCGGAGGTGAATTATGTAACTGGCCCAGCCTGGCGGCTCCTGAACGGGCGACAGAAGCGTTGTCTGTCAGTCTGCAAACATTTTTAAGTGCCTGCCATATGCTAAGTGCTGTGCATGCCAAGAAACAGCATCCTTTGCCCTCAAGGAATTTATATTCCAATGGAGGGGAAAAACATGCAAATAATCGTGCTCCTACAAGATACAGTGAAAATAAAACGTAATCTCAAAGGGAAGGTTATGAAGTTTTTGAAGAAAGAATAATAATTAAAAACTACCCTTAAGGCATATGCACGATATCATTCGATCCTCAGAACAACCCGGTGATGGAGAGGAGGAACTTCGAGGCTTACTATCTTTCTCTTCAGAGAGGTTATAACTTCCCATGGTCACGAAGCATGGCTGGAATTCAAGCCTCATGTCTTTGACTCCCAAATCCTGAAGCTCTGTACACCACCAAGTAACAGCTGGGCTTCAGGGAGGATGGTAGCAGGTATTATTATCTCACTTGCCTACCTCAGGGTTGCTGTAACAGCAAAGGTGAGGTAACAGATGGTAAAGCACCTTGACAAATTAAAAACACTAAACAGATGAACACTATTTTATCCAGTTCTAGACAGTAAGCTTCCTGAGGACAGGAGTTCTGTCTTTCTCATTTTTACATACTCCTCTGCATTTCCTGAAAACAGGCCTTGAAGATTCCAAGTACAGTAACATTCTATTCATATTTCTTAAGTAGAAAAAAGAATCCCCGCTATAACATAATTGACAACTGCTTTTCCTGAGTGGGCATTACTTTTTAGACAAGTTGGGTGCTGAGCTATCCTCCATCTCTCAAATTCGGCAATGCCATTAACTGTAACATTCCTAATAAAGCAAAACATGCAAATCACACAGCTAGGTGGCCCAGTGGATAGAGTACTGGACCTGGAGTCATTAATCCCTGAGTTCAAATCTCTCTTCTGACATGTTCTAGCTGTATGATGCTGGGTTAGGTCACTTAACCTCTGTTCACTCATTTGTAAAATGGGAATGATAATAATAGCACTTACCTCCAGGGTTTTGTGAGAATAAAATGAGGTAATATACAGTTGTCAGAATGGTTAAAGGACAAAACTGGTCTAGGGCTGAAGAAGAGGAAAGCTAGTCTAGCCTCAAGATGTAAAGAAGGAAAAAAAAAACGATGTAAAAAAGGGAGCCCTTTAATGTAATGTGTATTACCCTTGCTGATTTCATGTTATGAGTACGTTATTTTACACAAAGTATGATACCATAAGCAAATTAGGAGAGCATGGAAGAGTTTACCTGTTAGATCAATAAATAAGGAAAGAATTTAGGACCAAACAAGTTATAGAGAGCATTATGAAATGTAAAATGGATCATTTTGATTTTATAAAATTAAAAAGTTTTTGCACAAATAAAACCAATGCAACCAAAATTAGAAGGAAAGCAGAAAACTGGGGGAAAATTTTATAGTGAATATCTCTGACAAAGGCCTAATTTCTCAAATTTATGAGTCATTCTCCAACTGATAAATGGTCCAAGGATATGAATAGACAGTTTTCAGATGAAGAAATCAAAGTTATCTATAATCATATGAAAAAATGCTCTAAATTGCTATTAATTAGAAAAATGCAAATTAAAACAGTTCTGAGGTACCATCTGACACCTATCAGATTTTCTACTATGACAAAAAAGGAAAACAATAAGTGTTGGAGGGGATGTGGGAAAATTGGAACACTAATGTACTGTTGGTGAAGTTGTAAACTGATCCACCCATTCTGGAAAGCAATTTGGAACTATGCCCAATGAGCTTTAAAACTATGCATACCCTTTGATCCAGCAATACTACTACTAGGTCTGTATCTCAAAGGGATTTTTTCAAAAAAGGGGAAAGAACCTATTTGTACAAAAATATTTATAGCAGCTCTTTTTTTCTTTTGGTAGTTAAGAATTGGGAATTGAGAGGGCAGCTAGGTGGTGCAGTGGATAGAGCACCGGCCCTGAAGTCAGGAGAACCTGAGTTCAAATCCAGCCTCAGACCAAACACTTGACACTTACTAGCTGTGTGTCCCTGGGCAAGTCACTTAACCCCAACTGCCTAAAAATTAAAAAAAAAAAAAAAAGAATTGGGATTGAAGAACAATCTAAAACAAAATATCATAGCTATAGTCGAGTATCTGAAAGGCTATCATGTGTAAGAGGGATTAGACTTCTTCCATTTGGCCCAAGGGGGTAGAACTAGAAGTCATCAGTGGAAATTACAAAAGGTAAATTTAACTAGGGACACCTAGGTGGCACAGTGGATAGAGTGTTGGGCCTGATAGTCAGAAAAACATCTTTCTGATTTCAAATCTGGTCTCAGACATTCACTAGCTGTGTGACTCTGGGCAAGCCACTTAACCCCATTTGCCTCCAGTTTCCTCATCTGTACAATGAGCTGGAGAAGGGAATGGCAAACCACTCTAGTATCTTTGCCAAGAAAACCCCAAATGAGGTCATGAAGTATTGGACATGACTGAAATGACTCAACAACAGAAATTTAACTAAGCTTCATAACCCCCCAAATTTTCCCAACAATTAGAACTGTCCCGAAGAAGAATGTTCTACCTTGAGATGTGATGGGTTCCCTCTCACCTAGAGATCTTCAAGCAAAAACTGAATGATTACTTGTCAAGTCTATTTTAGTAGGAATTTCTTTTGGATATGGGTTGGGCTAGGTGACCAACAATGTCCCTTCTAGCTCTAAATTCTTTGATTCTGTAATATTCAGCCACTTTTTTTCTTTTTCTTTCTTTCTTTCTTTTTTTTTAGGCAATTGCCCAGGGTCACACAGCTAGTAAGTGTCAAGTGTTTTGAACTCAGGTCCTCCTGACTTCAAGGCTGGTGCTCTATCCACTGCGCCACCTAGCTGCCCCCAATTCTGTAATATTCAGGAGCCATCGGATGGTTGACAAAATGACGTTTAGGTGGTTCTTGCACAAGGTTATGCAAATAGATAGGACATCCAGGGTTCGTGTTTGAATGGTGGTAGGTGAGGGAGGAGCAGCAACTGAAAGAAAAATGAGAACTGGCTTAATGTACATGATAAGGTTCTATCATTGGGAAGGTGGTTAGACCGGAGCTATCCATACCCTGCTCTAACAACAGATATATATGCTCAATGAAGTACTCAGATAAATTCAGGTTCTTCTATATCAATCCATTACTCCAAAGGCTATGAACAGGGAGGTGAGTCTAAGAGCAACAATAAATATAATATAAGGTAAAAAGCAAAGGAGACAAAGTGCTCCAAGAATATGTAACACAGATCAACCCTGCTCCCCACCACCTGAAGGTCAGGGATATTATGTTTCTACTCTACCCCCAGGGTTCTCTGGCTCCCTTATGAAGGTTTAGGCTACCTAGGACCTTTACTAATGGCTCTAGCCTCCACTGATAGTGTTTTAGGCTACCTAGGACCTTTACTAATGGCTCTAGCCTCCACTGATAGCATTAGGCAATTGGGGTTAAGTGACTTGCCCAGGGTCACACAGCTAGTAAGTGTTAAATGTCTGGTGTGAGGCCGGATTTGAACTCAGGTCCTCTTGACTTCAGGGTTGGTGCTCTATCCACTGTGCTACCTAGCTGACCCCCACTGATAGTGTTCCATCAAGTTCCATTGGAGATGAGGTAGGAAGAAAAATGTGCTCTTTAGAGGGGCACCTAGGTCACCCAAGTTCTATTTAGTCACTAACAGATTAGCTTTTTCACAGAAATATTTACTTCAAAAGGTATAATCACAAATATGTGAACTTACTCCCCCAACACTGGGGGAGACATAACTGTATGTTAGACAAAGTGATTATACTCACAAGGCCCCTCAAGAGTATCTCCATGTTAGAACTGAGCATGCCCAAAGTAGCCAGGGTTACAAATATTTGAGTAAAGAGAGAATGCTTTCATCTAGAGGAGTTAGAGAAGGCTGCACAGAGGAGGAAGCATGTGAATGGAGCCTTGAAAGAAGTCAAATATTATGAAAACAGAAGAAGAATATGTGTACTACATAATTTGAGAACACAGGGAATCGGTAGTTGGCATGTTAAGTTTAAGAAGTGATGATAGTTGCTGATGTAGTCCCTGCTGCTATATGGCTTAAATTTAAGAATTCTGAGCTGTAAGTAGGGTTAAAGCCAAGAGAGTGTCTGTATTAAGTCTGGCACCAATATGGTGAGCTGCTGGGAGCAGAGGGTCACCAGGCTGCCTACAGAGAGATGGAGCAGCCCAGGTCAGAAAAACAGAGAGTATTAAAGCTTCTGTGCCAATTAGCCAATGCTTTGGTTGAGATAGGAAACCCAGACAAAGAAAAGAAAGAGAGAAGAAAAGAAAGAAACTATTAAATACTTGTAATAATAATAATAGTGATAGTAAGCATTTCTGTAGTCCTTTAAGGTTTGCATTTTGTAATTATCATCTCATTTTTTTTATCCTCACAACATCCCTGGGAGGTAGGTGCTAATATTAACCCTATTTTACAGTTGAGGAAAGTGAGGTAGAAAAACAGAGGTCTATTGTTATATAACTTGCCCAGAGTCATGAAGGTAGTAAATGTCTGGAGTGGGATTTGAACTCAGATTTTCCTAACTCCAGGTCCAGTATTCTATCCACTGGACCACTTAGCTGCCTAATTTGTTGCTGTGTTAGATGGCTTTGAATGCAAGTCCAAGAGAGTCACTACGCAGGTTTGCCAAATACCATTCTCAATATCTAATGGTCCTATCCTGGTTATATATTATTGCTATGAATTTTTATCCAAATAGCATTATACCAAAGAAATCTCACAAACAGACAAAATCCCTGTCCTGGAGTAGTCTGGTATGTTATGTTCATACAATATATAGACATGAACAAATACATATGTAGATGGGGGTAATTGGCCTCTAACCACTTGATACTCCTCCACCTTACCCCAGTTGATGTAATCATAGACATATAGAAAGTAACTGAGATAATGAACAATATCAACACCTCGTCATCCCAAGTGTGAAAGTATTCTCCTTGATTGAATTGTATGAGGCAACAACATTGACTGGACAAAGGTTGGCCACTCCCCTGTAGCCTAAGTGACCTCATCCATAAAATGAAAATGTTGGACTAATCAGATAATCACTAAAGATTCAGAGGAATGTAACCCCCTTTTCCAAAGCCCATTGGTATGGGACTCTTTCCTTATTGGTGGAGGTGAAGGCCCTTCCCTGTGTGAGGGGTGTGGTGGAGTTGGAGAGAATGAGAAAGAGAGACAAAGCAGTAGCTCCAGCCTTCACTAGTCCCTTTGAGTTTCTCTTTGGGATTCTTCCATCCCTTTGGGACTCTTAGAGCAAGATTATCCTGGGAATTTCAGACTTGTCCATTCTCTGAAGATGAGGAAGTGCTTAAAGAGATAGGAATCCTAATCAAAGAAGGAACTCCTACAGAGAGACTGAATGCTACAATTATACCTAGGAACTCTATTCCAACTATGGGTAGCTTGGAGGCCATACTCCCTGTGGCAAACAATTTCCTTGATTGAATTGTAAGAGGCAACAACATTGACTGGACGAAGGTTGGCCACTCCCTTGTAGCCTAAGTGACCTCATCCATAAAATGAAAATGTTGGACTAATCAGATAATCACTAAAGATTCAGAGGAATGCAACCCCCTTTTCCAAAGCCCATTGGTATGGGACTCTTTCCTTATTGGTGGAGGTGAAGGCCCTTCCCTGTGTGAGGGGTGTGGTGGAGTTGGAGAGAATGAGAAAGAGAGACAAAGCAGTAGTTCCAGCCTTCACCAGTCCCTTTGAGTTTCTCTTTGGGATTCTTCCCATTCTTCCTTGTATTTTCTGTGCCAAGTATTTTCTCTATGTCTTTCAGAAGAGCAGTTCTGGGATACTTGGGTTTGACAGGCAAGAGTGTGCCTAGGACTTGCTCCTGAGGTAGACAAAGTGATGAGATTGACAAATAGTCTAAGGCTAGCAAATAGCAAAGGCACTGATACCCTCATAGCAGCACTAGCCAATTGTAGCTTCAGCATACATTATAGGCCTAGCAAGACTTGTGGATGCAGATGATTTTTCTCAAATGCCACAGAACACTAGAACTGATACCAGAAGGTGTGAGAGCAATCTGTGATACTCACTGGACTACACTTAGCTGGAAGTATAGCTTGGGATTCTCACCAGACTGCATGCCAAGTGCATAGGTGAACATTGTGATGTTTAACCAGTCTTCATTGCTGCAGTTGTCTGCAGATGACTGGAGGCAAGAGCAAGTGGCTGATGAAGGACTAGGAGAAGTAACACAAAAACAAAAAGCAGGGTGGTGATCCTATTCATATGAAGTTCCAGACAGCGGAAGGCACCTTACTGCCGAGGTAATGGCGGAAGTTGGAGCTGTGTGATAGAGTGCTGTATTGGACTGTGACTGATCCCACACATGGAGCTAGAAAGCAGCTAGCACTACCCAAATCATACTGCTCAATAGCTATGAATGCCTTGCAAGATGACTTTGGACATATGGGTCAAGAAAGGACTCAAGAGCTTATAAGAAACCAATTTTACTGGCTTAAGATGGCTATACGTGTCACAAGAAGTATAAAACCTTGTGCCAGATGTGTACAAAGGAAAACATTACCATGCTGCCTCTAATGACTTTGTTTATTATCACCTTGGGCAAAGGGTTTTGTGAGGGAGAAAACTGGAACTTGGCTTAAAAAAAAGAAAAGAAAGAAATTCTGTGTTGACTGTGGATGTCATTTATCCATGCCCATTATCCTAGGTAATTGAGGATTTTCTTTGGTTAGTGCTGCTAGACTTTGTATAAGTTCAAGGCCTTATTTTAAGAGTATTAGCTCATCCGAAAATTAAGTGGTAAAGTCACAGCAGCCACCTTTGTAAGAAAGAGCTTTCTTGTACGGTCAAATGCAAGCGCTTATGCCATAGGCAAAGGAAATCTTTAAACACACCAATAACATGCTCATCTAATATACAATCATGTTAAACATATTTCCACATTAGTCATGTTGTGAAAGAAGAATCAGAACAAAAGGGAAAAACCATGAGAAAAAAAACAAATAAAACAAAAAAAAAAAACAACAAATAAAAGACAAAATAGTATGCTTCGATCTGCATTCAGACTCCATAGCTCTTTCTCTGGATGTGGAAAGCGTTTTCCATCATGACTCTTTTGGAATTGTCTTAGATCATTGTATTGCTGAGAAGAGCTAACTCTATAATAGCTGATCATTGCACAATGTTGCTGTTACTGTGTACAATGTTCTCCTGGTTCTGCTCACTTCAGTCAGCATCAGTTCATGCAAGTTTTTCCAGGTTTTTCTGAATTAGTCTGCTCATCATTTCTCATAGCACAATAATATTACATTATATTCATATACTACAACTGTTCAGCCATTCCCCAATTGATAGGCATCCCCTTAATTTCAGATTCTTTGCCACCACAAAAAGAATTGCTATAAATATTTTCATACATATGGGTTTCCCCCCCTTTTTTATGATCTCTTTGGGATGCAGACCTAGTAGTTGTATTGCTGGATCAAAGGGTATGCACAGTTTTGGAGCCCTTTGGGCATAGTTCTAAATTGCTTTCCAGAATGGTTGGATCAGTTCACAACTCCATCAGTGTCCCAGTTTTCCCACAGCTTCTCCAACATTTATCATTGTCCTTTTCTGTCATATTAGGTGTGTGGTACCTCAGAGTGAGGTGGTACCTCAGAGTTGTTTTAATTTGCATTTCTCTAATCAATAGTGATTTAGATAATTTTTTTAATATGACTATAGATAGCTTTGATTTCTCCATCTGAAAATTGCTTGTTCATGTCCTTTGACCATTGGGAAACAAGTATTTATTAATCACCCGCTATGTGTCAAGCACTGTCCTATAAACAAAAACAAATATGAAAGAGTCCCTGCCCTCTAGCTTATATTCTATTGAGGATGGAAAAGGGGGCATATACATTGATAAGTAAATACAAAAAACATGCAAAATAAGTAGAAAATAATCGGGGTAGGAGCGGAGTAGAAAATGAGCAACTGGGAGAATCAGTGAAAAAAGCCTCTTGTAGAAAGTGGCACTTGAGCTGAGACTATAAGACAGATTGGCCCTCCAATGGGGTAAGGAGAAGCATGAGGAGGCATATATTCCTGGCATGGGGATAGCTCATTCAAAGGAAACTAATATAGAAACTAATGAATTGACTTCTTTACACATTTTGAGTACTACTATGGCTCATGTAGGACACAAGACAGAAGGTCAGAGACCATGTCTTCTACTTCTTTGTTTCTCTCCCAGCACCTGGCACTATGCAGGGAATACTGATTGAATGATGTAAGCCAGGAGCACACATAACTGGGTATGCAGTACTTTTTTTTTTGCCAATGATAATTGATTGGTAATATGTCCAAGCTACTAAAACAAGGGACAAATATATGTTGTTGTTGTTCAGTTATGTCTGATTCTTTGTGAACCCATTTAGGTTTTTTTCTTTTTCTTTTTAGTTCAACTCCATCTTTTTTCTTTTCATTGCTACAAAATAGGACTGGATTTATTGTTTTGTTGATTGTCTATAATTAGATTAATGAAAGTAATGGAGAAAATATTGATAGGGCAGATTAAACTTAAAAGTGTATCTCAAGTATCTCCCACCCCCTTGCCAGGAGAGGTTAGACATTTACCAGCACATCTCTGGTCATATATATCTACACAGAACTAAAATTTTGGGAGGAAATAAAACTCCACAGATGACTCAGATAAGCAGTGCTGTAATACTTTATCCAACTTAGACGTGGTTTTATCTTTGTTTCTATCTTTATTTCTGTTGCCTTTTGGTGAGTCCCACTTACCATCCCTCGTGGCCCTCCCTTTGCCCCCAAATCTTCCTTCTTTCTCATCTGCATCCAATAAGTCAGTCTCAGTCTAACTACACCATTATGACTTAAGCATGTGCTACAAATCCATTAAAATAGACTGACAGAGTTGAGTTTTCCATAGACATAGGCCATGACACAATTTTTTTTGGTCTCATTTCTTAGTCAAAACAAGTGCAGGATGAGGCTGAACATAGACCAGACTTTTAGCTGAAGGTCATTTATATCTTATCTAAAATAAGCAGCAGGCAGCTAGGGGGTACAGTGGATAGAGCATCAGGCCTGGAGTCAGAAAGACTCATCTTCCTGAGTTCAAATCTGGCCTCAGATACTTACAAGCTACGTGACCCTGGGCAAGTCACTTAATCCTATTGGCCTCAGTTTCCTCACCTGTAAAATTAGCTGGATAAGAAAATGGCAAATTGCACCAGTATTTTTGCCAAGAAAATCCCAAATGGAGTCACAAAGAGTGGGAAACAAACGAACAACACCAACGAAGGAACACTTCATTGACGTTGGCGTAACCTCATTAAAAGGCATTATATGTTTTGTTTTGGTTTTTGTTTTTTGGGAATTGGAGTTAAGTGACTTGCCCAGGGTCACACAAGTGTTTGGTCTGAGACCAGTTTGAACTCAGGTCCTCCTGACTTCAGGGTGGGTGCTCTATCCACTTACCACCTAGCTGCCCCCTAAAGGGCATTACATGATTCACATAAACCGATGTTTTTATGCAATATCTCATCTTCGTACAAAGGCGACTTTAATTTCTTTAAAAGTCAGGAGTTCAAGCCCTAGAAGATGCTAACAAACTGGAAATTATAAGCCTTGCATAGACCTAGCATGGACCTAGATTGTGTGTCTACTGACTAAGGATCGGCCTTGATAAATTGGGAGAAGCGTATTACCATAAGGTTGCTGACTTTCTGGTGATCAGGTTATTAATATTTTTGGCTGTAGGAACTCATTATACAGTCTACTAAGCTTTAAAGGAGTTGGCAACCAGGAACCAGGCAACCAGGTTTAGGAATCATTGCTTTGAGGGAGATAGTACTCACATTTCATGAAATTGTAGATCTTTTGAAAGAAGAGAAATAATTCTTTATAGTATGCTTTATTTATGCTTTTAAAATGTTATCTTTATGAAGACTAGTTGGAGGTGCAGTTTTCTTAACTGAATTAATTAAAAAATGTTCGACACGGTTAAGCAAGATTAGACACACCTTTCTAGGGCTCTGTTCTGGTTGTTATATATGTCTCATAATAGAAAATTGTGCTTCACTGATGGCTTTTATAGTTTACATACCTTTTTTTTTACATTTTTCTTAGTAATTAGATAGCTGATCTAATCTGAATTTTTGCCACTACTAATCAAGTTAATTTTTATTTATTTTGAATTTGACAAATATCAATAAACATGAACATTTTTATGTAGCAGGAACAGAAAAAGGATTATATATGAAATAATATAGGTATTTATAAAAAAAGTATATAATAAATTCAGCACATTATCTTGTAAGCTATCATCTCCATAGTTTGTGCTTCCCTCGGAAGTGTCTGTGCTCTTCTGTGCATTTAAAAAAATGCTCCATTGACAGTTCTTTCTTTGGGGTGGGAGGCAGTGAACATTGCTACCACTAACTTCTTTAGGAGTTTGTTTATGGCTTATTAAATTCCTTCTGAGATTAGCTTATTTAAACTACCTATTTTTGTTCTGCTAATCTGGACATTTTATATTTTTGTAAATATTAATCTATTTCATTGAGTATTCAGTTTTGTTTTCATAATTGGATAAAACAATTTCTAATAATTTCTGTTATTTCCTCTTCACTTGTTATGAATTTTTTCATTTTTGATATTGGTAACTTGGCTTCTCTTTTTAATCTTTTAAATTAACAGCTAATTTGCTAATGGTTTATCTATTTAAAAAATAATTCCTAGTTTTATTTATCAATTCAATGGGAGTTTTTTTTTTGCTTTTAATTTTATCCCTTTTTTAAGTTTTTTTTTTTTTTTTTAGGCAATTGGGGTTAAATGACTTGCCCAGGGTCACACAGCTAGTGTCAAGGGTTTGGTCTGAGGCCTGATTTGAACTCAGGTCCACCTGACTTCAGGGCCAGTGCTCTATTCACTGCACCACCTAGCTACCCCCCTTTTTTAAGATTTTAAGAATTTTTTTATGTGTTAAATAAGAGTAGTTTTTAATCTGTTGCCTTTCTAGTTGAAATAAATGTTTAAACCTAAAAAAATCGTATTGTTTTGTTTATAGGTGAATAAAGAGTTCTCTCACACATGAACAAAAATGCATAAATTTTATTCCTCTTTGTAATAATCATGTTTTTGAAATAGTATTTTCTTCTTTAGCTGTTATACAGACAAAATATGTTGAAAAAACAATTATGACTAGCAATCAGCATACCAAGTTTTGATAAATTTTGTGTTGAAAAAATAAGCCTACTCATCACATTAATAATATCTTTGCTATTCTCTAAGTTACAAATGTAAAATTATAAAGATTTTATCAATAAATATGTTACATTTTAATCTAAGATTTGTTTATGTAATACCATTGTAATAAATTCTTAACTTTATTTGAATTAAATCTGAGCTAAGAAAATTATCTACCTTGTTTTGTGATTGTTTTCTGACAATTTGGGGGTACAACTATATATATACATATATATACATACATACATACATATGTCTGTATGTATGTATGGAACATTTCTACATAAAGTTTAGAAACCATTGCTTTCATTTCTTTGGAATGAGGGCTTTCATACATACACATAAGCACACACATTTTTCCCCCAGGGCTTTGTTTTTTTGCCCCAAATGACTCAGAATTCTATTGAGGAGAACTGGTTTTTATATAGAAAGAATTTAAAATAATTATTTAACCAGCACCAAATGCTTTTTTAGGATTACTATTTTATACCATAACTTGAGATCTAGAAATATTATTAGCCTTTCGTTCTTTTTTTTTTATTTTAAAACTATTTGATACTGATTAAAAAATAGAAGAATAGATCAATGGAACAAATTCACTATATAAGGAAGACTCAGAAAAAATCTAACTCAATCACCCAATGTCTAATAAACATAAGAACATAAGTTACTTGGGGAAGAACCCCCTATTTAACAAGAACTGCTAGGAAACTAAAAAAGAGTTTGGCAAAAATTAGGTTTAAACCTACACTTTACACTGTAGGATACAGTAAGCTCAAAATATAAACCCAAAATTCTTATTGACTTATTCTTGCAGGTGGACTAAAGCAATCAGAATTTCCTGGCCACAAGATGGAAGGAGGGGTTGCTAGTCCTACATTCCTAATTTCCCTCCAATCATACTGTCCCCCATACCTAGCTTTGTGTCCAATCATATTGTTTTCTTCATCGATGATACTTCCTTCTATTTCTTTTTTTGGATGCTTCTCCTTTAGTCTGTAAAAATGGTCAATCAGCCTTTATTCAAGGTCTTTTGACTTGCTAAGGAGCTAAAGACCCCTTTTATTGGTAACTGCCAAACTTACCAATAAATTGATGCTACTCAGAGCTTTGTGCCTGAGTTTACCTTAATTTCAAATAAGACAGTTGGCAATCAGGAAGGGAACAGGGGAAGGAGGCTGTTCCTTGGAGCAACCCATTAGGAGAACCCCCTTCAGAGCACCCCAGGGAAATTTTCACTGGATGTAGGGGGTATTTCTTTATGGAGGATTATACCAGAGTTCTGACTTGCTCCTCAGTCCCAATTCTTCTGAGTCAAGGTAAGGCATTGACACTGTTGGGGAAGTTGCAACGTTGTCTTAATGTGCTGTATTGTTGAGGGATGATCAAAAGACATGTGTTAGGGCACTCCTTTAGCAAAGTCCTAAAATAAGTCCTAGGCTACTCATTCATTTTGACAGGAGAGAGAGATTAAGTCCTGGGCCTCTTGCTATAATTGATGAGAAGGGCACTTCCCATTCAAAAGAGGTCGGAAAGCCCTTAATAAATCAGGAAACGGAAACACTTTGCAGGCAAAAAGGAGTAACATAAAAATAGAGCAAAATTGGCTTAAGATATATAAGAAAAGTTCCAAATCTGGTCTGAAAAGGGACTTCTACTCATGCACACTGATTTTTAAGTGTTCTTGTGTCTGTCTTGTCATATTACCTGTGTTTTGTGAGTCAAACTATCTTTTAACTGGGATCTGGCCAGCCAAAGGAGAAAGAATGAAACCTTTTTTTAATTCAGAAAGAAAATCTCTCTTTCTCTGTTAACTCTCACCAAATTAGAAGGAAGACAAGAGACACACAGATAAGAGGGAATCTTTGTTCCCAGCTTGCAGAAATTTGTGGCATCATAAACTAATTAGAGAATAAACTTGTGACTGAAATGTAATTTCTCTACTGTGAATTTCCAAAATGTGATTTGAATGTTTTTATAGATGCTGAAATCTTTTAGTGAGTGTTGAGGTAACTCTCTGTAGAATTTGTTATAAGGACAAATCAGAATAGAACTGTAAAAGTTACATGGAAACAACAATTAGACCTATATCCTTCTTTCCATGGAGAGTGACAGATTTATTGTTTTAGTGCTGGGGATGAGAGAAGGGGGAGAATTCACTGATTGGAGAAAAAAAAGATGGTTATAGTTTAAATGTATCTGGTACTTAAGAACTACCTATTATTATTATCATCATGGTGAGGCAATTGGGGTTAAGTGACTTGCCCAGGGTCATACAGTTAGTGAGTATTACGTGTCTGAGGCTGGATTTGAACTCAAGTCCTCCTGACTCCAGGGCCAGCACCCTATCCACTGTACCACCTAGCTGCCCCAGAACTACCTATTATTAACTCTTTCCTAGAAGCTTATTTGAATCAGGGAACAACTAAAGAGTAAGTAAAATTTAATTTGGAAAAATGTTTTGTTGTTACCATTGTATTTTCTTCTGTGAATGATAAAACAGAACCAATTATTTAGATAAACTAGAAGCAAGGTCACCAAAAGAAATTAGATAAGACCATGTGTTTCCCAAACAGCATTGCAATTAATCAGGGCTATGTAAGAATTTTTTTTTTTTTTTTTGCCAAATAACAAAGGAGTGAGTAATTCAGTGGAGTGAAGATGGGTTCTATATATGGTCTGGGATATGATTGGGAAATGAAGACTGGAGGAATTGAGAAAGTGATAGGGATGTTGGATCAGGATGTGAAAGGAGAATGAGAAAGGTCCAGTTTTAAAGGGTTTTAATTAAACTGGAGGGATATACAAAGAAAGGAAAAGAGATAGTTTAAGTAAGTAGAGTTTGCAAGTAAAAGTGTTTAGAATTTTGGAAAGAGAATTTGAGGCAGGTTTTTTTTTTATATATATTTTAGTATACTTTAGTTCTTATGTGAAGAATATAAAATCCTCATGGAACTTAACAAGCAGGAGAATGGGAATGCAAAGCCTTAAAGTAAAATCCCTCCAGTTAAAAACAAAACAAAACAAAACAAACATCTATACAAAATAATATTGTAGATGCCTCTGAGAAAGGTGAGGCTACCTTTTTTAAGTATTTGAGTAGGTTTAGGTTGAGAAAACAAAAATAATTGATTTGGCTATTGAGTGATTTTAGAGGAAATAAAGAGAAAATTACAGGGAGCTGGGAGTGTCATCATGGATCTTTGAATTTAGCTAATTGATAACAATAGGCTCTATATGTTGAAGTGCTACTGACTAATAGCCCTTTAGAAATTTTTTTTGAAGTTTTAAATGTTACCATTAGTGATTGAAAATCCAGATTTTATTTGTACAAAGTTTTCTTCTGAAATTAAATAGGATAATTGTGGTAAGTTAGAACCTAATACAAGCTACATTTACTATTTGGCATTACTGTTTGATCATTGCTCAGAAAAAAGGGAAAAAAAATCTGAGTCAAAAATCTGATCTCATAAATTTGACCTTTTTACCTCAGTTCCCTGATCTTTAAGGGGAATGATGACCCATCTCCCAGGGTTGTTGTAAGGGTCAGGATGATACAATGATTGTGAAATGCTTAACACAAGACCTAACATATAGTAAGTATTACATAATTGTTAACTATTGTTATTATCATTATCGTTTCTTTAATTGAATATAATTACCCTATACTGGATAACTGGATATTGGGTTTTAATTGTGATTAATATAAAATGCTAAAGGTGGTAAAATGAATTATTATTATTACTTGCTTTTTGGTGAGGCAATAGAGGTTAAGTGATTTGCCCAGGGTCACACAGCTAATAAATGTCAAGTGTCTGAGGCTGGATTTGAACTCAGGTCCTCCTGACTCCAAGGCTGGAGTTCTATCCACTGAGACACCTAGCTATCCCCAGAATGAATTATTTTCTACGTAAGATCATTTGGAAATGCATTTGACTGAATCGATATCATTTGGCTGGTAATAAGTTTTGTTTCATGTTTTAAATACGTGATATTGTATATGTTATTATTGTGTTTCCAAGTTTTTATGTATTGTGATTTTGGGGAAACCATTGTATAAGAAATGTGGTTAGGAAGATAATACAATTATATCATTAGAAAATTTAACTCCTTTTAATCTGGATACCATGAAATTATTAATTATTTAAGTTATTAGAGGTTATTGTCATAATATTTAAAACCTATCAAGTACTTAATTGGGTGTATTTTGAAATGGAAGAATTATAATTACTTTTTGGGAAAAGAAAAAATATGACCTTGTAAAATCTCCTTATTCATAAACTTGGCAGGTTCTTTGAGACCATATGCTTAAGCAAGGTCTTAAAATATTATCATCTCTGTGAAAGAACTTGCTAAATGTTGTAAAATTCTAAAATAATGAGCTGGTTTGCTGAAAAACTGGGAACCCTTCTTCTGTTACAAACACTTTTGGCCAAAAAAAGTGCCTGTGTGTGCATGAGAGACAGAAAGATTTACAGGTTTTCTTGTAGTAAAGAGTGAGTTTCATCTAAGATTATTTGGCTGTCACTTATGAAAATTATGTAACCATATCTGGTAATAAATAGTATATATTGAAGTTACTTCTTTGGACCAACTTAGTAGCAATAGGATCTCAGATTCAAAGATTTTACTTTGCCTCATGGATAAATAGCCAATATCAATATCTATTAGTCTGGGACCATACTATAGATAATATTTTTCTGGGTTTTTGAGTGACCTATCATATATTTGCTACCTATATGGAATTATAGAATGTAATTATTTTCTTTATTCCTAATGATTGATTTTTACACCAGGATGAGTTTAAACTGAAGAAGAAGAAAAAGAAGAAAAAAGATGTTGAGTGAATTATTTTTGTGTGTAAAGCCTGTAAACTTTTTATTGTTTAGTTATTTTTTTATTGTTAGCTGTTATCACAACAACATAAGAGTATTAGAATCTAACCCTAAGCTGTGATTAGTGAAACTTATTATTTGAGATAAAAATTTCTTGAGACTGTAATTTGATTTTGTTTTGAATTTTGAAATCAGATATAAATGTCTGAAGTATCATTAAGTCAGTAATCTACCTTTCAAGAGAAATGCCACAAGCTGCTTAAAGAAAGTATGATCTAAGAACTGCTACAGATGGATGCCTGTCCCTGGGAAAAGTTAAGGGGATGATCTTGGGATAGCCAAAGGTAAGATCCTCTTGATACAGTTTCCCCATTGTGATATTTCCTTTCTGAATAGGACTCTGTCAGCTGATTAATCTTGAGCCTGACTATGATACCCTGTGAATAATATGCATCTTTCTGGATGGTTGGCTGTTCCAAAAGATTAATTAAGACTTTTACCTGAAATCAAACAGAACTAAGAGGGTTGTATCTTATTATACCTGTGTTAAGTCATTCTTTGCCCTTTGGCTTATACTTGATATTTTGATGCTATTATAACCATATCTCTGCTTCTTCTTTTTATGGCATATATCTCCAACCATGGTAGGTAAATTTGTAATTTCTTCTAATATAGTGAATCTTTTCATTGCAATATTCCAACACCTCTGAGTTAACTGGAATAGGTTGCAAGTATGAAAGATCTTACTGTTTCACTCTAAATTGGTAGTTAAATCCATATCCTAAGCAACTAAGTATCTGAGTTCTTGGGTTTGCCACCCCCTCATTAGTAGTTTTGATATGGGGATAATATCCTCTTGGGGGGAATCAAGATGCAAAAAAGACAAAGATGTAAAAGTTTTCTAATTAAATGGGGTAGTAAATTTTGAAAAAGCAACAAGATCAGACTGTTTTATCCAAGAACTAGAATATATAAATACATATAATTGGCTTCCATATGTTTCTAATGAGATAATAAGGGTTCAAAATTGGATCAAGGGTTTTAGATATAAAATTGTATTGATAACTGTAAATAAATTTTAAATCATCTTTTTTCATATTTGAGGTATCTATCTGATAATTTTAAGAGACAGATGGGCCCATTTTACAAGTCAGAATCTAATATATTATTTTTTAAGATTCTTCCTTCAGCTTGTTGTTGGCAGTGTCTATATCTGGTACAGAGTTTAGGTAAAGATAGAAATAGTAAGTAGTATGTAATATTGAAATCCTCTGAAGTTTTAGGAGAATCATGGGTTACCAATTTGTTGTTCTTTTTATAGCTCTGTTGTTAATAAGATCAAAACTGTAAGGCTTAAGTTGGTGTTTACCACATGAGCTAGTTATCAGAAAAGCAAATTTAAGAGGTTGTAGTAAATTGTATTGAATCTTCTTACTGGCAGATTTTAGCAAAGTTATCTAGTATTCTCTGCATGTGACTTGGAACCAGAGAAAGAAATCTGTCTAGGAGGACTTCCCTTCAGAGATGCCCTGAGAATGTGGCCTATTCCAGAATGTCCAAGAGAGGATGTTTCCAAAGACGAGACATATTTGGGATCCAAGATGAAATGCATTGATTAAATGGACATTGGGAGTGGTTTATTAGGATACAAGGAGACTTAATATTAGTTGTTATTGACAATCATCATTGTATTGCTTTGGCTTTTTCTTTCATGGTCTCTATGTTTGCCGAGTTTACTTGGTTACTTTGGTGACAAGTAAAACTCCCCTTTAAAATTAGTATGTAGTTTTAGCTATTCTTACTATGTCTCGTGCTATGATTAATCAATCTTATTTTTCTTACATTAACTAATCAGGGGAAATTGTTACCAGCCTTCAGGAAATTCAATAGTTATACAAAAGAAAGAATTACCCATGACCCCTGGTGGCACCCCTCTTCTTGGTGTACCTGATTGCAGGGAAATGGCTTGCTAGCAACCCTTAGTAAATGGGCTCTTATTTCCCTCTGTCTTATTATTTCTTTTAGATTTTTACTTAGTTGCTGTGTTAAAGCAGATTTTCTACTTGTACCAGAAAAGCTTATGTTAATACACATGACTGATAATGACTATGTTAAAAAAAAATCATAGAATTAGCTTATAAATAGGTGATCCATGGGAAATATATCTCCCATAGATCAGAGAAAGAATTAAGAAAATAAAATTGACATTGTGTCCATTTTTGTAATTGATTCTATTCTATATCACCATCACCATTTTGTATAACTGCCTAAATCATGTTTCTTTCTTGTTGAATTAAGTTCAGAAGTTCATAGGTTCAGGAAGTTCAGTCTTCTTTTCTGAGTTATATTTAAAGTTCAGTTTCCCTAAAAAAAAAAGTTGTTTCCCTATAAATCATTTAATTAAAAGAAAAAAATTAAAAAGAAACCACTAGCTGTCCTTGACCAATTAGAGGAAATCTGTTATCTACCTAGCGCTAGTTATTCTTGGAGGTGGACTAAATCAGAATTTTCTAGCAACAAGATGGAAGGAGGGGTTGCTACCTCCACAATCTTGATTTTCCTTCAATCATATTGTTCCCCATGCCTATGATGTTTTAGGCTTTGTAACCAATCATATTATTTTCCTCATCTATGATGCTGCCTTCAATTTTTTTTTTGTTGTTTCTCCTTTTGCCTGTAAAAATGATCCATCAGTCTTCATTCGAGGTTTTTTGGTTTGCTGAAGAGCTAAAGACCCCTTTTATTAGTAACTTCCAGCCTTACCAATAAATTGAAGGTGTTCAGAGCTTTGTGACTCAGTTTACCTTCATTTCAGTCTCGATAGAATAAAGGAAGTGCCCATTGATTTGGGAATGGCTAAGCAAATTATGTCATAAAAAATGCAAAGGAATATTACTGAATAGATGAATATGAAGAATTTAGAGAAGGGTTGTAAGAATTAGATGAACTGACTTAGAGTAAAATTAACAGTACCAGGAAAACAATATAAATGTCAGGATGAGAGTTAACTGAATAAATCAATCAAATCATCCCATACCACCTAAAGTAAGTGATAAGCTAGTATGTTGATGCATTTAACAGGTGAGAAAACATTTCAGTTGTTCGCTAGGTTTAAACAAGACCTGGAATCCTCCCTAAGTATGATAGGAAGTGTTTTTGGTTGGCTGAGGGACTTGATCACAACCTTTGGGACCTACATAAAACCAATAGCTTGTTAGACTTAGATATTTCCAGTGATCATTGAACCAAAAGCAAGAGAATGACAGCCAAATCCTTGAAGAGGAACTCGTTGGGCATTTTGGGATGAAGGGAGCAAGGGAGGAAAATATGTTGGCTTTTATCTTAATCTCCTCCTCTTCCCCTTGGTCAGAGGAGGATTTTGTGAGCTTGGAAAAGTCAAGAGGTCTTTGGACTTCTGTCTTCCCATTAATATACTATCAGCATCCTCAAACATCTGATAGCAGGATCTGCATTAGAAGCCAAAGACAGGCTGAATGAGATGAGAAAAGCAGATATCAGATTCTACAAAAATCCTAACAGAAAAACCACATGTATGAGGGAAATGTCTTGAGCAAAAGCACTTCCAGAGCTATGAGTTCTCCCTTTGCATCATTTGGTCTCTAAACATTTTTTGGGGGGGCAATTGTGGTTAAGTGACTTGCCCAGGGTCACACAGCTAGTAAGTGTCAAGTGTTTGCAGGTCCTCCTGACTTCAGGGCCGGTACTCTATCCACTGTGCCACCAATTTGCCCTGTGGTCTCTAGACTTGATCCCATTTTCCCCTGGACTCTGTATTTATTTCTGAGAGAGTGTCCCAAACTTTGGGGAAGAAGGCATTTTTTTAAAGACTGTATTTCTCTACCTTGCCTAGGCTGGAAGTATGGGAGCTACTCATTGACTACATGAGAGCTTTGATCTGGACTTGTTTGTCCTTTCTCAGGCAATCTGGTGCCCACTACCCAATTTGGGACTCAACATATTTATGTCAAACTTTTCTAAAAGCGAATTAAGCCTAGGACAGCTAGGTGATGCAGTGGATAGAGTGTTGGGCCTAGAGTCAAGCAGTTCAACTTGACACTTTACTAGCTGTGTGACCCTGGGCAAGTCATTTAACCCTATTTGTCTCTGTTTCCTTATCTGTAAAATGAGCTGGAAAAGGAAATGACAAACCACTCCAGTATCTTTAAGAAAATACCAAATGGAGTCACAAAAAATCAAACACTACTGAAACAACTGAACATTATAAAGAAGTCTAGCTGATTAATTGATATCAACTGATAGTCATGGGGGGAAACACACTTGTAGGAGCTCAAGACCTATAGCGTTAGGAAAAAAACCCTAACCTCCCTGGGGTACCCTTTAGAACTTCATATCAACTCTTAGAGTTATACATTTGACTCAATACAATTGTTAAAGGAAAGTACTTCTTTTCTTCTTTACAGCACTGTAAAGTGCTGTATAAATGCAAATTATTATTAAGGAAAACAATAACACTTTTTAACTAGAAAAGTATAAATATGGTATTTATGTAACCATAGATTCTATGCAAATCACATGCAAAAAAACTTGGAAACTGCCTGTTTCCAAAACTTTGTTCAACAAAATTCTAGTCAATATCATGACATTTAATTGAATTGAATAGAATAAATATTAATTAATTGGCTTTTACTTATGTAAGTGCAAGGCACTGTGCTAGGGACTGGACATGCAAAGATAGAAGGGACATGGTCTCTTCTTGCCAAAAGCTTATTTGGTAAGAGTTGAATCTTCAGAATCAATATTTTTTAGTAAATTTAATACTAATTTTATAATTCTCTTGATTTTTTCAAAAATTTAAATCAGAGCAGAAGAAACTATATCCTTGGAAAATTAGACATACATATATATATAATTGGGCTGTATACCTGACAACTTTAGTGTAAAAATTACATTAGAAATTCATCAGCATCCAGAATGAGGGTATTACATCAAATTAAGGGATTCATCTACTCAAAAATCCTAGCTAAATGTAAGAGATGATCAGACTTTCCTTATACAACCTAGAGATGGATGGGATAAACAAGTGTACCAACTGATGATGCCTGATAATTTCTTTTTAGAGGATCCTTAAGTTTAGACTTTCTTTTTCCTCTTACTTCAAAAACGAGTTAGTCAACAATCAGTATTGATTTGTTATGTGACAACTATGTGCCAGGCATTGTGCTAAATATGGGTTTTGTCAGCATAAGTAATACCAGGTTACAGTAAAATACATTTTCTTTAATTTCCCAGTTTTCCAAATGATTAATATCCTTGGAAAAGAAGTATCTCCTCTGACCTATGTCTTTCCTTGTTAATATTACTGAAAGCTTAAGGCAAACTTAAATGGGAGATGTTAAAAGAGATGACCTTTTAACAAATACATGAAGCTCTATCTTAACAATATTATTCCGCTCACACACATACCCCTAAACAGAAAACTTCATAATCTTTAGTACCTTAGATGGCACCAGTCCTCCACTTATATATTATGGGTGACCACAAGGTTATGTGATTAAATTTTTGACATTCCAAAATTTATACATCTAACTACTAGAAATTGCAAATCACAAAGGAGTAATTTGCACTTTTTGTCTTTTTCTTAACAGTGACTTTGGAAAGCTATATCCTTAATCCAGTGATGCTATCAGAATATTTTGGGTACTTCTCTTTGGAATTACCTTTAAAGTCTTTTTTAATGTCAGCAGTTATTTGTCCTTTGAGCTTGATTTGAGGGGTAGGAAGTTGCAGCAGCATGGCACAGTGTGTGGAGTTTAAAATTTTGCAATCAACGATAAAAAAAACAGAGGCTGAGTTCTGAGCCAATGCCAGTTTATTAAAGGGTCCATGGTCTGCTCTAATGAAGTGGACCTCAGATCTTCCTCACGATCTGAGATGCCCCCTTCCTCTGCAGAGGTGAGAAACCTGAAGCCTCAAGGCCACATGTGGCCCTCTAGGTCCTCAAGTGTGGTCCTTTGACTGAATCCAAACTTCACAGAACAAATCCCCTTTTTATAAAAGGATTTGTTCTGTAAAACTTGGATTCAGTCAAAAGGCTGCACCCAAGGACCTAGAAGGCCACATGTGGCCTCAAGGCCTCAGGTTCCCCACCCCTGCTCCAGAGCCTTATTTTGATAAGGTCTGATACTAGGTTTGATACCTGAACATTCTAGAGGGTTACACAAAATACAGAATCCCATTGGGTTGATAGACCTTGCTCTTGAGGGCCAAAAATGATGTATCAGCCCAAAAATGGTATATCTACAGGAGGGGTCTCAGGTTGGGTGAAGCACAGGGGATCTCCACTGAGTAAGTGATCATAAGATGGTCACCTGCTCATGTTGGACAAGAGAGAGTGATCTGGAGGCATAAAAATAACTGGGGGACTTTCCATGTAATTTAGTCACCTCCTCCATGCTGGACTTCATCATCATGACGATGAAAAACAAGGGTGGAAGTCCTCTAGTTAACTTCCTGTGATTAGGCAAGCAAATTTATAATCTGCAGTTCACAGCTCTGAGGCCTACTCTCAGAACTTATAACCACCACCCCTATGGAATCATATCAAACTGATTAGTACTGATTGGAATAGGGCAGGGGACCAAATGAATAATTTCTCACAGGTGGAAAGAATGCTGGACCAGACAACTTGGGTTTGAATTTCGGCTAGTCTACTTGCTACCTGTGGGACCTTGGGCAAGTCATCTACCTTCTTTGGGTCTCAAGCTTTTTGTCTGTCAAATGAGGGGTTTGGGCTAGACTGTAAGTTGTCTTCCAGATCTAAATGTATGATCCTATGACATCATGCAAAATCTATTCTGGTGAATAAGGTAGGCAGTACTATTCTGGGTGGAAAATGATCAGATTAAAAAATGATGAGACAGATTTCATGTGGCTCATAAATTAGCTTTGAAGAAATTTCCAAAAGGAAACCCAATGGTGTTCTGTCTCTGATCTCTATGCCTTTGTTGTTCCACAGACTTGAATGTACTCTCTTTACTACTGTCTTATGTGTCCCTTTTTTTCCTTTGAGACATAGCATAAATACCATTTGAAGCCTTTCCTAATTCCTCCAAATACTAGTACCTTCCCTCCCGAACTATCCAACACTATCAGTGTTTGCATTAATATAATGGTATTTATTCACTTTATGATTATGCTGCATATATATGTACATACACACACACACACACACATACGCACACACTTGTTGTCTCTCTCAGAATATAAGCTGTTTGGAAGAAGAGATTTGTTTCATTCTTTTTACTTGTATCCCCAGTGCCTGACTACTCTATTTACCAATAACATTATTGTTTATTGTTAATAATAAATAATTTGTTGACTTGAATAAATGCTTAGCTTCCCAAAGTGGTTACTCCAAACACTCATTTGGATGTATAAATTCTATTATGTTTGTTTAAAAAAAACAAACATCTCATCACTTTAAGTCAAAGACTCATAGAATATTAGAGTCTGACAATATCTTAAAGATGAGCTAGTCCAGACACTTTATCTGACCTACAAGGAAATGTCTCACCTTTCATATGAAGAACTATTCCTTAAAGATTGGAGTTTGAGTATTGTTGTCTAGTTTCAAATCACTGGAACTGATAAGAAAAAAATTAATCTCATAAATTTAGAAATGTCAGGATAAGGAGGTTGCTGATGCTGGCCCAAGCTGTGCTAGTGAATCTTTAAATATGGCAGGATAACTAACACTTCGGGGCAAATGATCATCACTGTAGGGAAGTGCCAGTGAGGAGATTCCCTCTGCCTTCTTCAAAGTGCTGTCGTATTCTAGTACATCTGATACCAGCTCCCCAAGAGAACATTAAACTAGCCTTTGTGTTTTGGTAGATCCTATCTGCCAATTTGCTGGTTTTAGCACATGTAAATGTAAAATAGGATAAGAATAGCTATCATGTATACAGTGCTTTAAGGTTTCTGAAGCACATTGCTTGTATTATCTTATTTGATCCTCACAACAACCCTGAGAGGCAGGTGCTGTTATTATCCTCATTTGACAATTGAGAAAATTGAAGCCAAAGTAGGTTAAATAACTTGCCTAGGGTAACACTGGTAGGAAGTATCTGAGAAAAGATTCAAACTCAAGTCTACCTGACTCGAAGTGTATCTTTCTATGCACTGCACCACCTCAATACCTAAGGAAAAGAGCAGCACTGTTCAGTTTATTAACATAACTATTGCTCTTTGTATGTACTTTTTTTTCTTCCCCAAATAGGGGAAGGTAGAGAACATTTAGAGAGTCAGAATTGCTAGAAGTAGGTGGTAAAACTGGTGGGAAGCAGCAAATGAGTGGCAGATGTAGGGGACATGGAAGCCTGGCAAAGGTGGTGGTTTGATCCCAAGCATTGGAGTGCAAAACATGAGTGACAAGGGCCGGGAAGAGCAGAAACAAGACATTTGCAGTTGAAGACAGGGGAGAAAATACTGGCACAGAAAATAGTGACTATCAATTTTGCTTTTATAAGATTTATATTTCTTCATTCCCTGCCTACAAGGGAGGTACTATTGTTATCTCCATTTTACAAATGAGGAACTGAGGCAAACAGGGTTAAGTGACTTGCGCAGGGTTACATAACTAGTAAATGTCTGAGACTGGTTTTGAATTCATGAAGATGAATGAGTATTCTGATTCCAAGCCCAGTGTACCACCTAGAAACCAGGTATTGACCAGCATTTCACACCACATGCCAGGATAATGTCCAAATGGGTATACTATATGACTTAAACATAAAGGATGACACCATAAACAAATTAGAGGAGCAAAGAAGAAATTATCCACCAGATTTATGATAGGAGAAGATTTTCATGACCACAGAAGGAATAGAGAAGCTCATAAAAGGTAAAATGGACAATTTTGATTGCATAAATTTAAAAAAGGTTTTATACAGACAAAACTAATGCAACTTAAATTAGAAGAGAAGCAGGTAAATGGAGCAAAAACTTTGCAGCATGTTTCTCTAATAAAGGTCTCATTTCTAAGATATATAGGGGACCAATTCAAATTAATTAGAATAAGAACATTTCATAATTGATGAATAGTCAAAAGACAGGGAATAGTCAGAGGAAGATATCCAAACTATCAAAAGCCATATAAAAATGCTCTAAATCACTAATAATTAGAGAAATGAAAATTAAAGTAACTCTGAGATTTTACCTCACAGTTACAAGATCAGCAAATTTGATAAAAAAAAAAAAAAGGAAAATGGCAAATATAGAGGAGCTGTCAGAAAACGGTGAGTTGATAAATATTTATTGAGCACTTACCACATGCACTGAGCTAAGCTCTGGGGATACAAAGAAAGGCAAAAGACAATCCCTGCTCTAAAGGATCTCAGTCTAATCAGTGAGACAATATGAAGAAGATGCAGCAAGTAAGATTGAGGAATGGTTAGATAGGTAGGAGGAAAACCAGGGGAGAGTCCCCAAAAGCTTAGAAAGAAGAGAGTATCAAGAAGAAAATGATCAACAGTGTCAAAGGCTGTAGAGAGGTCAAGAAGGATGAGGATTGAGAAAAGGCCATTACATCTGGCAATTAATGATCAGTACTAACTTTTGAGAGAGTAAACAGGTACATTAATGGTATATTGGTGGAGCTGTGATTTTGTCCAGTTATTCTAGAAAGCAATTTTGAACTATGCCCCAAAAGATGTTAAACTGGGCATCCTCTTTTATCCAGTAATATCAGTACTAGGCCTGGAAACTGAGGGAATGCCAATCATTTAGGGAATGGTTGAATAAGTTATGGTATATGGGCATGATGGAATGCAATTGTGTTATTATAAGAAATGATGAAATGATAAACACACACACACACACACACACACACACACACATTCTCCAAAAATAGCTGCTTCCCTGACTGCTGTCTTTTAAGGGAGAAATACACTCCAAGTTTGTATCCACTGGATCAGCTCCTTCCTATCAAACTCTGTTTAGACAAAATACCTTTGCAAGTAGTGAATAGAAAGTAAACTCATTTGTTTAAGCAAGATAGCAAACAGAAAAGTTATACAAATTAGACTATACTGGAAAATACATAATAGTGAATAAGCTCTTTAGATAAGAGAAAAAATCTCTCTCAACCAGAAGAAAGAAACCTCAGTCTCACTCTAGAGGTTGTTATTCAATTATGTCTGACTCTTTGTGACCCCATTTGGGCTTTTCTTGGCAAAGATACTGGAGTGGTTTTCCCTTTCCTTTTCCAACTCATTTTAGAGATGAGGGATCTGAGGTCAACAGAGTTAAGTGACTTGCCCAGAGTCACACAGCTAATAAGTGTCAGAAGCTGAATTTGAACTTAAGAAGATGTCTTCTTTTTTTTTTCTTTAAATTTTTCTATTTTTAGTTTTCAACATTCACTTCCATAAAATTTTGAGTTCCGAATTTTCTCCCCATTTCTCCCTTCCCCTATCCCAAGATGGCATGCAATTTGATATAGGCTCTACATATACATTCATATTGAACCTATTTTCACATTAGTCATGTTGCAAAGAAGAATTAGAACCAATGGGAGAAACCACGAGAAAGAAGAAACAAACAAAAAATAAAAAAAGAGAGAGCAAATAATATGCTTTGATCACATTCAAACTCGATAGTTCTTTTTCTAGATGTGAACAGCATTTTCCATTATGAGTCCCTTGGAGTTGTCTTGGATCCTTGCATTGCTAAGAGATGAGTCTATCAAAATTAGTCATCACACATTGTGGCTGTTACTATGCACAATGTTCTCCTAGTTCTTTTCCCTTTGCCCAGCATCAGTTCATCCAAGTCTTTCCAAGTTTTTCTGAAGTCTGCCTGCTCATCCTTGAAGATGAATCTTCTTGACTCCAAGCCCAACACTCTATCCACTGTGCTACCTAGCTGCCTTTATGAAGTCATACAGGGCCACCTTAGCTTTCTCTCCACCCACATAGAACAAAGCTCTGTAAAGCAGCATTGGACATACGGCTGCTCCTCCTCCACTCAGTTTGTCTAGGAATCTGGTTACATCTGGTTCCCAGACCTCATGTAGAAATCTGGGTGGGATTAACTGGCATGTGAAGCAAGCATGGCAGAGGCTGACGATAAAATATCATTTGAGTTTACATTCACCAATTAGAAAAGGCAAAAAGGCAAGAATTTGCTCCAGGTCAAAAATTCCAAAGCTGAATAGATGAATCCTCCCCAAGGCATGGTCTCTGGTCCAGAGAGTGTAAGGTAGGGCAGATAGCAGAAGATGGCAGAGGTGGGGTGATGGGAACTTCCTCCCCACCTCACCCCCTCTGTTTCTCTAGCAAGAAGTTCATGGTAATTTCCTTTCTCATCCCCACCTCCATCAAGGTGTGGATGGTAGCTTTAACTATCAAACTCACTTGTTTCCAGGGAGATTTGGGAGGATTTGACTAATGCTCAGAGAGAAATTAAATATTTCTTTAAGCTCCAGGACTTGTGCAGGCAGTGCTAATTCTCACACAGACAAAAGACAATCTTTGTGTTCCTGAGAGGAGAAGAAAGAAGATCAGGCTTTATATCTAAACTTGGTGTCCATGACCAAAACTTCCTTGGAGATAAGAATGGTAGTGTGTGCCTGGTTCCTTAGACAAATCCTGTGAAGTCAGAGGTTGTCAGGAGAAATACCAGAACATTTACACACATTACTAGTCCATTTCCTCTAGGATTACCTACCATTTACACTATATAACCTTGGATGTTCATACTCCCCCAATTAAAATGTGATCTCTCTGAGGAAGGGTATTTTTAACCTTTCGTTGTATTCCTAGTGCTTAACATAGGACCCGGCATATAGCAAGGGCTTAATAAACACTTTTTTTTATTGTTTGGCTGATTAAAAGCAAAGGTTTCTTGTCTCATATTTCATTAGACAGGGAAAACTGTGTTTCCTGCCAAGACAAGAAAGCTCTGGAGTATTCCCCTCTTCAGTGCCTGGATGAGAATTCTGAAAGGGAAGCGTTTTCCTCTGGCAGATGGCTGGTGACACCTACAAGCTTCACTCTCCAGACTAGACAGAAGAACTACAATGTCAAATGAGGTCTATACTTTGTGTTGGGTTGAGTTACTTTAAGAGGCCCCAATTGAGAGAGGACATGTCCTGGGAAACTTTTGGAATATATGACTCTAATTAACTCATACAAGGCTCTGGAGAAAGGGCTGCTCATTGGCAGGTCTTTTTATTTTCCATATGCTCTGTTGTAAGTTCTGTTAGCTTTTCTTCAACCTGTCAGTTAAAGTTCCTTCTCCAAGCTTTGTATAGAAGGGGCTAATGACATATTGGCTGATACCATATAATGTTTCCCAGATCTTTCTGGCAAAGTAAGAGGAGAGAAATCTCCCAGAGTGTATCTGGGCCTTTGGGTCATGTGAAAGCCTCTGACACAATGATGATAGAAATATGGCTCTTAGGGAAAGGTATGATTAGATGAGTAAATACAAAACTAAGAGATCCTGAAATCTAGGGTAAGAGCTGATAGATCCAGCTAAGACTGGTCAACCCACTGTGGTTTAAGCAGGTTTAAAAAGCAGATGGTTTCCAGTATTTCTTGAGCAAATGGGTATCTTTCTCTGCAATGGCACGCTCCATAGACTTTTCTCTGATGCTGCTACATTTTCTTAGGGTCTTACATTTAGAGCTAGAAGGGATCTTTGGAGGTCATCCAACCCAACCCTTGTTTTACAGATGAGGAAACTCAAGTTCTTATAAGGTAGGTGTCTTGCCCTAGGTCCGATGGATAGTAAATAGCAAAGCCAAGATTCAGGCCAATTAATCTGACTCCAAATTCAGTATCCTTTCCACTCTATGATACTGTCCACTAGTGGAAAAAGGTGTAGAACAAGGCATGCATTTAGGCATGCATTTTTAAGCACGGCCAATATGTTGGTTTATTTTATTTATTTGTTTTTTAATTGAAAGAGAAGGTTCTATTGGGGCAAAGGAGCGCCATGTCATTGAGAAGGAATAGTGATGTTAATAATAATTCATCAATAAAATATTTTAAAAGAAAAAGTTTCTCCTGAAACGACCTAGACAACCACAATTATAGCAAGATTTTAAAGTATGTTATTAAATGCATAAATCAGGTCCAGTGATGGAAGATATCTCAGGATGAGCCCAAATCTGGAAAGATATCAGTAGATATGAGGAGGAGCAATAGTCTAACCTCTCCCAGCCTCCACAGAAGTTAGGCTAGCTTTTCTTTAAAATTTATTGAGTTTTTCCTGGTTGACTCAGAGGCCTAAGGGCACACATATTGTTGACATCACTCCTTCATTGTCTAAATACCCAGCAGACTAGAGTAGCTGGAGGAGCTCTGAGAAACTTGGCTGATGAGTCACAATGGGAATTGCATTCAGCTGAATCAACTCAAAGGGCTCTAAATGCCTATCCTCGTTGAATGTTCTACTAAGTAAGTCTTCTTTTGCTAACACTGAATGACTCATGAGTGTCTCCTTATGTTCCAACATCAAACCTAAACTACCAGCATACTGATCTGAATAAGGTCCAGCCCAGAATAACAGCCTGGCCACACGGTACATAACTTTTTCCCCTCAGCAAATCTTGAAGATGCCTACTGAGTTGTTGAAATGTAGATGGAAGTAGTCCAAACACCTATGAAATCACAGATTTTTAAAGTGCTGAAAAAGTAATTTAAATGCTTTTTAAATAAGCCACTCCTTCATACTTATTACAAACATGACTTCCCCCTTTCACCCTCTTATTCAACTGTCATCTTCTTAAATAATTCTTTTTGGACTCCTTGACCCAAACCTAGAAAATCAATTGATGCTGATACTATGATTTTCTTAGATCTTATTTCACATCTGTACTGTTAACAATAACAATAATAGCACAACTTTCTGTAGTGCCTTACTGTTTACAAAGCACTTTACGTGCATTATTTTATTTGATCTTCACAACAAACCTTCTGAGTTAGGTTCTATTGTTGTCCTCACTTTACAGATATTCCCCCTTCTCAGTGGGAAGGATTGAATCCTTGAAAAAGAGCTTGACATAGATTTGGCAAATACTTTACACCGCTTCCTTCTTGGCACCTTTCATTCTATTACTAGTGAAGGCAAACTTCTTATCTAGACTTTGGTCTGTTGTTGTGGCTCAGAGGTTGTGATGACTCAGTTAAAGCCCTGACTCATTTCTCTCCTCCTTCCCACCAATGTTGCTTGAGCTGATTGTTTGGGACTTTGGTTTTATGTGTCCCTTAAATTTGAATATCTCCATGGAATAGCTGTCTCACATACCCATTTCTCACATACCCATCAACTATGGAGACTATGTCTCCATAATAGGTGTGAATACCTTCAAGGAGTAATTATATCAGCATTAAGGTTAAGCTATGGTAGTTTAAACTATATATTCTCCACTGGGCTTATAAAAGGGAAAGAACTGAGATCAGAGGGGAAACAGAGAGAGATCTCAGCCCAGACAAAAAATAGACCTGAGAGGTCTGGGTTTCTGAGGATGGGAGTATGAATGTGTGGGAGGGATAGAGGTAGAATTTAAGCACACCTCTTCTTATGGAACCACCAGAAAAAATTTCCTGAAACCACATCCTTCTGCCTGAAGTGTCCAAATTGCCAGTATCTAATACATATGTGACTGATATAAGTACTTTGATATTGTAGGTGGGAAACTGTAATTCCTAGGACTGCTTGGCAAATTTGGGAAAATTCTATATTGCCTAGATGTAGCTTGGCTGAACAAAATGTAGGTTTTGATTTATGATCATGAGATAGAGGTGAGTCATTTCACAAAAGAGACTGTGCTTTGGAGCAGTCAAGACAAGACCTTCAAGTGGAAACTCCTTAGAACTGAGCAAAAGAAGACCTAGAAAATCTCTGCAGATCCCTGGTTTAGGGTTTTTTTTTGTCCAGAAGAGGAGTGACATCACCTATCAGTGAATTTATGCAGACTATTCTTGAACAAAATAATGGAAATCAAGGCCAATAGCCCATAGTTGTGAGTTCCCATCCTGGAACATCTCTCTGCTATGCCTGCCCCACTTAATACTGTAGATGAGTTCCGGAAAGGGCCTCCATTTTGGGGAGGTGTAGCGTCTAGCTAACCTCCAACTTTCATTCCCCTTCTGATTTTCTGGATTTTAACACCATGCCATTGAACCAGGTACCTTCACCTCACTTCTCAGTTTCCCCCCTCCTCCCAACTGTTTTCTTCTCCCTTTTGTGAGTGATCTTTCACCCACTGGAATGTAAGCTCCTTGTGGGCAGGGGCTATCTTTTCTTTTTGCTTGTATTTGTATTTCCAGTACTTAGCACAGTGGCTGACACATAGTGAGCACTTAACAAATGCTTGTTGCCTACATGCTAGACTGAGTTGCTCAGGCCACATGGATTCCTTACTTCTGTGTCTCCTGGGTATGACTGTAAGTTTCTGTGTACCCTCTCCTGTGGACAACGTGTGGATTAGTGGGAGAGTATGTCCCAGGTTTACAGGTGGAATGTTATATTTTAATTATTCTTGCTTTGTCTTCTGTTTAGTAAACATTTCTAATTAAGAGTTAATGGCTGATTAAGTGTTATATGGGAAGCATGCCAATGGGGACTCAGGAGTGAGAATTGGAAGTAATAGGAATGTTGCTACCATTCTGAGCAATAAATAATTTGTCAACTGATCAAAATGCATTTATTAAGCACTTACTATATGCGAGACACTGTGCAAAATGCTATAATAAAGTAATGAGATTCCAGACTGTGATTTCCCATGTTGCTACAGATGGTTATCTTTGAGAACGAAGGACAAACAACAACAGATAATGTTGCTAATACGGTTCTAAAAGACCATAACTGCGTAGGGTAAAAAAAAAAACAAAAAAAAAACAAAACCCCAACAACTCCCTATGTTTCTATTTTATGCCTAGAATATTTATTGATTTTTCATGTTATTAAAACAAACATTTCATAATTATACCATTAATTGACAATGTAACAATTTATAATCTTAACAATATAAAATAAAACCTAATTGTTTTTGGCAGTTTTTAAAAAAAACCTTTAAATTTAGTGATCCAGTTCTCTAGGTCAGAGGGCATAATCTGTTTTGTAACTGTAAAAAGTGTTTTTAAACTATAAAGCAAATTAAATGGTGACTATTATTATTGAATAACTGAGGATGATTTTTTCTTCTTTTTCTTCAGGGTCTGTGATTTTATTGTTGTAGGGAGCTTTCAATGAAGAAATTCTTTCTGCTACATATAAGCAACTTTTTTGTAATCCGTAATCTTTGAGAGTAGCCTGGGACACTAAGAGGTTAAATGATTTGTCCAAAATTACCAACCTAGTTTTTATGCGTCTAAGGAGGCACTTGAACCCAGGAAATTCTGGCCCCAAGGCTGGCTCTCTTTCCAACATGCTATATTTCTTATTTTGCAGTGCTGTCTATCATTACCAAATTATTCTGTAATGTGAGTGATCGAGGGAACCTCTTGAGGTGTGAGACTGGGCCTCTCCCATGGAGTTGAGTATGTGCTCTGGCTCCTTGCTGAAGGACATACACCTTATTGAGACATAGCAATTTCTGATTGATCATCACTAATCATAGTTGCATTAACAATAATTGGACACCAAGTCTAGATTAGCCACCCAGTAGATGGGTGATAAGAGGAGCTGAGAACCAGTTCCATCTCTCCCTCTCTCTCTTTTGAGAAAACTAGCAGTTTTTCTTCTCTTTTAGATTTTTAACAAGGGGAGGGAGGAGCAAAGAAGCTGAAGGAAAACATTTTATGAATTTTTATTTTAATGTTTAGAACACTGGTCCAATTAGGATTTATTATAGTATAGTATAGTATGAGGTGTAGAGCTAAACTTACTATTCACAATATTTCTATCCAATTTTTGCCATCTTAGATTTATCAAATAACAAATTCCTACATACATATGGTTCTATTCCTGGATTTTCTATTATGCTCCACCGATCTATTTTTTTTTCTATTTGTTATATAATACTAGAGGCTATACCAGAGTTTTGTAAGCTCTAGCTGGCTTCTGCCATGTTCGGAAAGCTTCCAGTTCTATCCTAACAACAAACCATGCCTTCGTTCTGAGGACAAGCCTAGCTAAGACCAGAGAGGAGATGGCCCATCAGCTCTAGACTTGTTACTTGGAAACGAATGGTTTGTCTACAGTAGCTCCTGAAAATACAAAAAGGCCTTTAGTGTCATACAGCCCCCTTGTATTTCAATATTCATCAGGGGGCAGAGCAGAGGATGCTACGTAAGAATCACATAAATTTTCATTCTTTTATGACATTAACTTAGCTGCTGGTACTCTAAATCTGAAATCTTTGTCCAGTGACCAGTGAAGGTTCATACTACTAGAGGATCATGATTATAAGAATGCCAATATTCTCACTATAAATGAAACTAAAAGACAAAAAGAAAGTTGCAGTTAAGTGGAAAGATGGCTCACAGTTTGTCCTTGGAGAAGCAAATAAAGGGCTTGGTAGAATTTTTATTACTTACCTAAAAGTACTAAGAAATATCATTTCCAGAAGAACCAAAATGGTGGAGTTTTAAGTAGTAGTACAGCTGAGCTTCCCTCCAAAAACTCTTCCAAAAAGATCTAGAAAATGCACCAGACTTAATCCTGATGGGGAAATCCATAAAAAGGCACAGTAAGTCATTTGTCCATTCAATACTGGCACAGGGGGACAACCAGCGAAGTCTTTGGATGCTAGGGACTTCTCAGTCCAAGAGCATACCGTGTGTAGAGCACACCATCAACCAGGGAGAAGCTGTGCACCAGGGCAAGAGGAGTTCACAGACCCATTGGGGCCACCACATGACTGATATGCGGCACCACAGTACAGACAGGTGCCGACTGGCAACTTCTGGCTCTCGATTCTAAGTCACAGAACTAGGGCAAAATGGGAAAAAGACCTGCACACAGGGATAACATTCTCCATTATGGAGGTTCTGCGCAGAGAGAAAAGTGTAAATTCAGAAGCAAGTAGTAGCTGTGTTGCTCAGACTCCAGGGGCAGAGGGGGAATTTATTTCCAGCATCTAGTCCAGCTTGCAGAGGAATTATGAGGGCAGGAATCCCAAACCAAAGGGAAGCACACAATTTTGCCACTCTGGATCAACGGATCTTTCCATCTGACTGATAGAAGCTGATTCCAGCAGCAATCTACTCTTGCCCAGATCCAAACCCAGGTCAGGAACTTGTAGAGCTCAGACCATGGGGTAGCAATCAGACTTTGTCCTAGATCATACCACTTTGTGAGCGCTGAAAGCTTATAGATCCCCAGCCTGTCCTTGAGGTCTTGTAATATTATTACATTCAATGACCCCAAGAAAGCAGCAATAGAACCAGCACAGGTCTTCCCTCCAAAAGTACCAAAGAGCCCAACCCTATCATCAAATCTAAAACCAGTAAAGTAGTCTGGAAGAATGGACAAACGAAAAGAGAAGTCTCACATAGAGAGCTATTGTGGCAGTTATTCAGTCATTTTTGTTATGTCTGACTTTTTGTGACCCCATTTGGGGTTTTCTTGTCAAAAGTAATGGAGTGATTTGTCATTTCCTTCTCCAGCTCATTTTACAGATGAGAAAACTGAGGCAAACAGGGTTAAGTGACTTGCCCAGGGTCACATAGCTAGTAAGTGTCTGAGGCCACATTTGAACTCAGAAAGATAGTCTTCCTGACTCCAGGCCTGGCACTCTATCCACTGAACCACTTAGCTGCCCCATTGTGGTGGTTGGGAAGCTCAAGACAAATGCAGAATGACTCTAAAGCAACAATAAGCAAAACCTAAAAAACAAAACATAGCTTGGGCAAAAATTCAACCAGAATTTCTTGAAAAGACGAAGTAGAGTTTAAGAAAGAATGAAATGATGCTTTTATAAATGAAATGAGTGTACTTGAGGGAAAAACAGAAAAGAAAAGAGAGTTATAGAAGAAAGAATTAGAAAGGAAATATCCAGCTTGGCACAAAAGGTTGAAAATCTTGCCTAAGCAACCAACTCTTTGAAAATGAGAATGGACCAAATAGAAGTCATATGGCAACTCTATATGACAACAAGAAATGTTAAAATAAAGTCAAAAGACTGAAAAAAAATAGAAGAAAACATAAGGTATCTCATAGCAAAAACATCTGACGTAGAAAAGACATCAAGAAGAAAAAAAATTAAGAATCATTGGACTATCTGAATGCTATGACCTAGCCTAGACATCCTATTTCAGAAAACTGCCCAGATATCTTAGAACTAGAGGGTAAAGTAGAAGTAGAAAGGATCCAACTCTTGAAAGAAATTCCAAAATGAAAACTCTCAGGAACATGATAACCAGAACCCAGAATTTCCAGGTCAATGAAACACACACACACACACACACACACACACACACACACACACACACACCACCAGAAAGAAAGAATTCAATTACCAAGGAATCTCAGTCAGATCACACAAGATTTAGCAGCTACCTTAAAATAGGATTGGCAACCTTGGAATACAATATTCCAAAAGGTGAAGAATATAGCCCTATAGCCAATCATCTAGCAAAATTAAGCCTAATGCTGGGGGTGGAGGGGGGGGGGGAGAAAGACATACCAAGGAATGGGCTTTTAATGAAATAAAGGACTTCTAAAGCATACCTGGTGAAAAGACCAGAGTTGCATAGGAACTTTGAAGTTCAAACGCAGGAGTGAAAAGAAACATGAGTAAGGTAAGCATGAGTGAAAAATGAAAAGGGACTAAATAAAGATAAACTACTTACATTCTAGTATGGGGGAGAATGTGATACATGTTACCCCTCTGAACCTTATCCTCATTAGGGGTCAAAGAAAGAGTCTAAGTTAGACATAAAGACTGATACTATAAGCAAACTAGAAGAGCAAAGAATAGTTTATCTTTCAGATCTATGGAGAAAAGAATTTATAACCAAACAAGAGATAGAGAACATTATGAAATGCAAAATGGACAATTTTGATTACATTGAATTGAAAAAGTTTTTGCACAAATAAAGCCAATGAAACCAAGATTAGAGGGAAACAGAAGACTGGGAAATAATTTTTATAACCAGTGTCATTTCTAAAACATATAGAGAACTGAGTCAAATTTATAAGAATACAAGTCATTTCCCAATTGATAAATGGTTAAAGGATATGAGCAGGCAGTTCTCAGAGGAAGAAACTAAAGCTATCTATACTCATATGAAAAAATGTTCTAAATCACTATAGATTAGAGAAACACAAATCAAAACAACTCTGAGATACCACATCACGCCTATAAGATTGGCTAATGTGACAAAACAGGACAATGATAAATGTTGGAGAAGATGTGGGAAAATTGGAACACTAATACATTGTTGGTGGAGTTGTGAAATGATCCAATCATTTTGGAGAACAATTTGAAACTGGTCAAAGGGCTATAAAATTGTGCATACCCTTTGACCATCAATACCACTACTAGGTCTGTATCTCAAAGAGATCATAAAAATTGGAAAAGGACCCACATAGACAAAAATATTTATAGCAGCTCTTTGTGTGGTGCCAAAGAATTGGAAATTGAGGGGATGCCCATCAATTGGGGAATGATTGAACACATTGTGATATATGAATGTAACGGAATACTTTTGTGCTGTAAGAAATGATGAGCAGGTAGACTTCAAAAAAACTTGGAAAGACTTACATGAACTGATGCTGAGTGAAGTGAGCAGAACCAGGAGAACATTGTACACAGTAACAGCCACCTTGTGCGATGACTAACTTTGATAGACTTTGCCCTTCTCAGCAATGCAAGGATCTAAGACATCTGTTTTTTCATTCTTTTGTTTTTGTGACTTGCCCAGGGTCACACAGCTGATAAGTGTCAAGCATTTGGTCTGAGCCTGGATTTGAACTCAAGTCCTCCTGACTTCAGGGCCGTTGCTCTATCCATTGAGCTACCTGGCTGTCCCGAATTCTAATTTTTAACAAATTGTTGTCTTCTATTAAATTTTGTACCTCTTTCCCCATTTGGTCAATTGTATTTTTTAGGAACTTGTTTTTTTCAGCATACTTTTTTTTTTCCAGTTGGTCAATTGTATTTTTTAAGGACTCGTTTTCTACAGTTAATTTTTGTCCTTCCTTTTCCAAGCTATTGACTCTCTTTTGCATACCTCTCATTTCTTTTCCCATTTTTTTCTTCTACCTCTCTCATTTGACTTTTAAAATCCTTCTTGAGCTCTTCTAAGAAGGCTTTTTGGACTTCAGACCAATTCATATTCCCTTTTTAGGTTCCAAATGTGGGTTTGTTGACAATGTTGTCCTCTTCAGAATTTCTGCCTTGATCGTCACTCTTCCCATAATAAGAATCTATTGCACATTTCTTTTTGCTCATGGTGTTTGCTTATTTCCTGGCCTTTAAAGAGATTGAGCTCTCCTGCTGGGGAGCAGAGGGCACTGACCCAAGCTTCATGTGTTGGGAGCCTGGAGCCTGGTCACTGGTTTTGTGTGCTGGGGTCTTCAATGCTGACAGTTGGAGGCTGTAGGTTTCTGGCAGCTTACCTGGTGTTGGGCTGGAATCAGCAACTGGAACTCTAGGGGTAGGATTGGGTAGTCTGGCCTCTGGAGGTTGCCTGCTTTTCCTTTCCTTTCACTTTCTTCAGCTCCTTTCAGATGGGTGTTGCAGGATGTTTATCCGCCTGGGGCCCCTTGGAGCAGTTGCTTCCCTTAGTTTTGCTGAGGCACTGGGAGACTTGGTTGCTGTAGAATGCCCAGGCACCTGGTGGTTTTTCAACCTGGTTTCCACCGGTTCCCCCGCCCTCAGTGGGGTAAAGGAAGATGATCAGAAGAAGAAGGAAGCCAAAGAAAAAGGCACTTGGGTTCAACTGAAATACTAGGCTGCTCCACCCAGAGAAGCACACTTTGTGAGAACCAATGGCAAGGAACCTGAGCTGTTGGAACCAATCCCCTATGAATTCATGACATAAATGGCTGTAAAATAAAAACAATAAAAAAAAGTTGGGTTAAAAAAAGAAAAAAGAAAATTTTAATTTAAAATAATTGAAATTATCCATTTTACACTTGAACAATGCTCTAGCCTTACAATATAATTTAAAATCTGATGCTGCTGAATCTCTTTCCTTTACATCTTTTTCCCTTGGTTTCTTTGAAATTCCTGACCTTTTGTTCTTTCAAATGAACTTTATTATTATTTTTTTCTAACTCAGTAAGATAATTTTAAAGTAATTTAATTGGGATGGCATTGAATAAATAGGTAAAATTGTCACTTAAAAAATTATATTGGTTTTACCTACTCATGAACAATAAATATTACTCCAATTACTTAGAGGTGACTTTATTTGTATTAAAAGTATTTTACATTTATGTTACATAGTTCCTGTAAGTAATATCAATACTAAATATATGTGAACTAAATAATGGTATAGCATCCAAATTTTTAAAGCAGAAATTAAATGAGTTATAGAAGGAAATAAACAGCAAAACTATGTCAGTAAGGGAACTCGATATTCCCCTCTCATGTTCTTCTTGGGTAAATCTAACCAAAAAATAAACAAGAAAGAACTTAAGGGAGTGAATGGAATTTTAGAAAAGTTAGATATGATAGCTCTCTGGAGAAAACTTAATGGGAATAAAAAGGAATATACCTTTTCCTCAGTGGTACATAGCATCCACAAAAACCAAATGCAGGAAAGCAGAAATATTAAATGAATCCTTTTCAGATCATAATGCAATAAAAGCTATATTCAGTAAAGAGCTATGGAAAGATAGGTTAAAATTAATTGGAAACTAAACAAGCTAATTAAAAAATAAGACACAAATCATAAAAACAATCAATATTTTCATTAAAGAGAATGACAACAGTGAGACAGTATAACAAAATTTATGGGACATAGCTGAAGCATTACTTCGAGGAAAATTTTTATCTTTAAATGCTTACATCAATAAAGTAGAGAAAGAGCAGATCAATGAATGGGGCATACAACTAAAAAAGCTAGAAAAAGAACAAAAAATTAAAAATCCCCAATTAAATACCAAATTAGAAATTCTGGTAATCAAAGAGAGATTAACAAAACTGAAAGTAAGAAAACTATGGAACTAATAAATAGAACTAGGAGCTGGTTTTATAGGAAAAAAAACCAATAAAACATGTAAATCATTGGTTAATTTAGTTTTAAAAAAGAAAGAAGAAAACCAAATTACCAGCATCAAAAATGGAAAGGGTGAATTTACCCCCAATGAAGAGGAAATTGAAGTAATTATTAGGAGCTGTTCTGCCCAACTATATGCCAATAGATCTGACAGTCTGTGCAAAATGGATGAATATTTACAAAAATATAAACTGCCCAATTTAATAGAAAAGGAAACAGAATACCTAAATAACCTTTTCTTAAAAAAAAAATAAAATTGAACAGGCCATCAATGAAGTCCCTAAGAAAAATCCCCAGGTCCAGATGGATTCATAAGTGAATTCTACCAAACATTTAAAGAACAATTAATTCCAATACTATATAAACTATTTGGGAAAATGGACAAAGAAGGAGTCTTACCAAATTCCTTTTACAACACAAATATGGTGCTGATACCTAAGCCAGGAAGAACAAAAACAGAGAAAGAAAACTATAGACCACTTTCCTTAATGAATATTGATGCAAAAATGTTAAATAAAATACTAGCAAAGAGATTATAGCAATATGTCACAAAGATCATACACTATGGCCAGGTGGTATTTATATCAGAAATGCAGGGCTAGTTCACTATTAGGAAAAGTATCTGCATAATTGACCATATCAATTACAAAACCAACAGAAATCATATGATTATCTCAACAGATACAGAAAAAGTTTTTGACAAAATACAACATTTACTCCTATTAAAAACACTAGAAAGCATTGGAATAAATGGAGCTTTCTTTAAAATGATAATGATAATGTAAGACCATCAGCAAGCATTATCTGTAATAGAGATAAGCTAGAAGCTTTCCCAATAAGATCAGGGGTAAAGCAAGGATATCCATTATCACAATATTATTCAATATTTTACTAGAAATGTTAGCTATAGCAATGAGAAGAAAAAGAAATTGAAGTAATTAGAATAGGCAATGAAGAAATAAAACTACCACTCTTTGCAGGTGATATGATGGTATACTTATAGAATAGTAGAGAATCAATTGAAAAACCTAGTTGAAATAATTAACAATTTTAGCAAAGCTGAAGGATACAAAATAAACCTGCATCCACCATCCACACTTCTATATATTAACAACAAGGTCCAGCAGCAAAATACAGAGAAATTCCATTTAAAAAAAACTGTAGACATTATAAAATACTTGATAGTCTACCTGCCAAGCCAAACCCAGGAGCTATATGAACACAAATAAAAAATGCTTTTCACACAAAGTCAGAACTAAATAATTGGAAAATATCAATTGCTCATGGGTAGGCTGAGCTAATATAATAAAAATGACAATTCTACCTAAATTAATTTACTTATTCAGTGTCATACCAATCAAACTATTTTATAAAGCTACAAAAAAATAAGAAATTCATCTGGAAGAACAAAAAGTCAAGAATATCAAGAGAATCAATGAAAAAAATGTGAAGGAAAGCAGCTTGGCAGTATCAGATTTCAAATCTATATTACAAAGTGGTAAATATTTAAAAAAGAAACAAGCTAAGAAATAGAATGGATGATCAGTAGACTAGACTAGGTATGCAATACACAGTAGTAGATGACCATTGGCTTTGATAAACCCAAAGACCCAAGCTTTTGGGACAAGAACTCACTATTTGACAAAAACTGCTGAGAAATCCAGAAAACAGTTTGGCAGAAACTAGATATAGACTTACATCTCTCACCGTATACCAATATAAAGTCAAAATACGTACATGATTTAGACATAAAGGGCATAAGCAAAATAGGGGAGCATGGAAAATTTTATTTGTCAGATATAGACATAAGGGAAATGTTTATGACCAAGCAAGAGATGGAGTACATCATGAGAGGTAAAATGTTTAATTTTGATTATATTAAATTAAAAAGGTTTTGAACAAACAAAACCAATACAAACAAGATAAGGAGGAAAGCAGAAAACTGGGGGAGGGGGAATTTTACAGTAAGTTTCTTTGATAAAGGCCTCTTTTCTCAAATATATAGAGTACTGAATTAAATTTATAAGAATACAAGTCATTTTTCAACTGATAAATGGCCAAAGGATATGAAAAGGTAGTTTTCAGATGGAGAAATCAAAGCTTTCTATAGGCATATGAAAAAATGCTCTAAATCACTATTGATTAGAGAAATTCAAATTAAAACAACTCTGAGGTACTACCTCACACCTAACAGATTGTCTAATATGACAGAAAAAGAAAATGTTCAATACTGGAGGGGATGTGGGAAAATTGGGACACTAATGCAATGTTGGAAGAGTAGTAAACTAATCAAACCATTCTGGAGAACAATTTGGAACTATGCCCAAAAGGCAATTAAATTGTGAACACCCTTTAATCCAGCAATAATACTTCTTGGTCTGTATCCCAAAGAGATCAAAAGAAAGGAAAAAGAACCTATGCGTACAAAAAATATTCATAGCAGCTCTTTTTGTGGTGTCAAAGAACTGGAAATTAAGGGAATACTCATCAACTAGGGAATGACTGAATAAGTTACGGCATGTGGTTGTGATAGAATATTATTGTGGTATAAGAAATGACAAGCAGGATGATTCCAGAAAAACCTGGAAAGACTTACATGAACTGATGCAAAGTGAAGTAAGCAAAACCAAGAGAACATTGTACAGAGTAACAGCAATATCATACAAAGATCAACTGTGAATGACTTAGCTATTCTTGGCAATTCAATGATTCAAGATAATTCCAAAGGATTCATAAAGAAAAATGCTATCTACCACCAGAGAAAAAAAGTGATGAATTCTGAATGCAGATCAAAGCATATTCTTTTTCACTTTATTTTTTGTGTTCTTTTTTTCTTTTTTGGTCTGTGTCTTCTTTCACAACATGACTAATGTGGAGATATGTTTTGCATGATTGCACATGTATAGGCTATGTCAAGTTGTTTGATATCTCAAGGATGGGGTAGGAAATGGACAGAGGAAGAGAATTTCAAACTCAAAATTTTAGAGGGCAAATGTTGAAAATTATTTTTACATGCAATTGGGAAGAGATAAAATATTATTTAAAAAATAAAAAAGTAAGTAGGATGAAGGTTACCTGACCCACCCCATTCTAACCTTTTCAGTCTTGCTAAATGAAGCTCCCAGGGTGATTTGCATGAACCAGAGAGGTGTTATAGAAGTTGAAAGGAGCCTACAATAATTTTCTCATCCCAAGTCAAAGAGCAACTGAAATCAAGGAGTGATAGATCAGGCAGAGGCAAAGGAGTTAAAAAAATAGAGTTAAAAATAAAAGCTTTTTGGGCTGGCTTGATAGCTAAGTCTGAATCACAAAAGAATTAAAATAGACTCTGGCTTGTGAGATAAAAGAGCTTCTCTCCCAGTGTGAGAAGAGGCAACAATGGCAATTCATCAAGTGGCCATTAGGTGGGGGGGAGAGCTAATGATAAAATCTATCTCAAGGGGTTGTTTTAAGGATCAAAAGAGATAATACATGTAAAGTACTTTGTAAATCTTAAAAGTGTATATAAATGTTAAATAGTGCTATAGATATATCCATAGAGGGCAGCAGAGTACACACTGAGAAGATCCCAATGAAAACATGAGTAGATAGCAGAGACATCTAATAGCACAAAGAATAGCCCAGCAGTAGATAAATGATCTTCCCTCACTGTCTCTTCCTTCACCACTGCATAAGATGAAGAGGTGATTCTTCTTGCCAAGGTAAATCCCTCTACATGTATCCCGAATCCTATTCCCTCTGATCTAATCCAGGAAACTGCCTTCATTAACATCTATCTCCATTCTCTAGTTTTCAATCCCTCCTTATCTATTGGCCCCTTCTCTGCTGGGTACAAGTGCACCTATGTCTCATTATTAAAACATTATTAAAACAAAACAAAAACCCAACTTATTTAAATCATGCTATGTATCTCCTCCTTTCCTTTATCTTTCTTACCTGCTTGGCTTAAAAAATTCATTTACTCTAAAGGCCTATACTGCATCTCCTCTTCTGCTCATAACCCTTTTCATTCTGGCCTTTAATCTCATTATTCAATGGAAATTGCTCTCTCCCCAGTTATAAATTAATTACTATGTTCAATGGCTTTTTCTCAATCCTTATCCTTTAGTTTTTGACATTGTTGATTACCCTTTATTCCTGAATTACCCTCTACTCCTGGATGGGGTATAAAGTGTGTTCAGGAAAAATTAGTACCTCTTGTGTGAGGGCTTGCTGATCCTTTTTCAGGGCTGTTTTCCACCTTTGGTGTCCACCTAATTCATCCAACTCTCTCCTATGGCTCCAAGAAGCTGTAGCATATGCAGTGGCCACACCTTGGTAAACCATTTTGGCAGATGTGCTAAACCAAGTTGAGGGTAACTGAGGGGTCTCAGGCCCTTCAGTGAGTTAGAGAGATGCCTACCCCAAGCATGTGAGGACTTTACCTGGTGGAATGGGCATATTAAAACAATTTATTCCAAAGGCCATGAAGGCAGCTGAAGTAGGCACTGTGGAATACTTAGAGCTTGGTTAGATATCAAAGATGCCAAGGTCATCCACTGCATCCTGAGCCATCCTGAGCCATCTTCTTGACTTTGTCTTGTCACTGGACTTTGATGACTCTGGAAGAGAGGGTGAGGCTGATGATTTTATGCAACTGTGCCTCACATAAATCCAATTTATGAGAGAATCAAAAGACATCACCCATTCCATTTTACCATTTTAACCTATCTCAAAGTTCTCTGGCCTAAGGCAAGTGACGTAGCCCGGGTGCAGATACACTTGGAACTATAGTTACAACCTTGCACACAGGCAGCCCAGGTCATAGGGTCATCTTCTTACTGGAAGCAGCAGTGGGATTCAGCAGCCCCCTAGAGTATCTAAGCAGTCTTTTTCAAGGACTGTACTGCTCACCTCCTGGTTGGGGCTAGGAAAGGTGCCCTAAAAATTGTCTGCTTTATCCAACCCTGGTTTGCTTACCACAGCAGGCAGGGATCCCATCCTATGGCTGAAACATGCAAATGTACAAAAACTCTTGCAAAGATGATTCCACTCACCCTCAGTACATGGAATATGCACACTCTTATAGACAACACAAAATCCAGTAGACCTGAAAGACAAACAGCTCTTATTTCGAGAAAACTCAGCTGGTATTACATCCAAATAGCACCTCTGAGTGAAACAACACTGGCAAAGAAAGGCCAACTTACCAAAGTCAGAACTGGATACACATTTTTCTGGATACACATTTTCTTGACTGAAGGGAAGTGCCATGAAGTTGACATAAGTTTCTTAGGTTTTGCAATCAAAACGAATCAAAACCAATCTAATTAACAAGCTTGTATGCCTACCAAAAAGAGTGAAGGACAAACTCATGACAATGCAATTGCCACTTAAAGGAAAGCACCATACTACCATCATCAGTGCACATGTTCCCACTATGACGAATCCTAAGGAGGTCAAAGAAAAATTTTATGGTGTGACCCTGGGCAAGTCACTTAACCCCAATTGCCTCACCAAAAAAAAATTTTTTTATGAAGACCTGGAGACCATCATCATTAATGTGCTGAAAAAGAACAAGCTTATAATTCTAGATGACTTTAATGCAAGAATAGATACAGAGTACCAGACATGGCAAAGAGTTCTTGGAAGGAATGGAGTTAGCAACAGCAACAGCAATGGTCACTTATTATTGAAGACTTATGCATCTCACGACCTTCTCATCACCAACACTGTCTTCCATTTACCTAGCCACAATAAAACTTCACGGATGCAACCTAACAGCAAACATTGGCATTTAATAGACTATGTCATTGTAAGGAGAAGAAATAGACAAGATGTGAGAGTGAAGAAGGTGATGTGTGGCCCAGAGTGCTGTACTGATCACAGACTTATCCTCTCCAAGCTAAATATTTGCATTCAACAAAAGCTGTGGCCCCAAGACTAGATGACTACCAGAAGACTTAATGTTAACAGATTAGAACACTTCTCCTAGAACAAACTTTTGTTTGTTTGTTGCTAACTTGGAGGGAAAGCCAAACCAAAACACAGTTAGCAACAGTGGTGCAGAAAAGTAGTGGGAAGCTTTCAGAGGGTTGGTGTACAGTACTGCATTTACTCATCTGGGCCAGAATACTCTCAAACATCAAGATTGGTTTGACAAAAATGATGGGGAAATTCAGAAGTTGCTAAAGGAAAAATGAGAACTCCACGGGGTTTACCAGCAGGATAGTTCATCCATCTCTAAGAAGGCAGCAATTTAACTACATCAAAAGTAAAATGCAAGCAAAGCTTAGAGAGATGCAGGATTCTTGGTTCAGTAAGAAGGCAATGAAATTCAGTTTTATGCTGATAGTAACAATCCAAAGGCTATTATGGACCAAAAGGCCTGTGGTGCATCTTAACTACTCAGTGCTGATGGAGCCACATTGATTAGTTATAAGGACATGAACCTGGGGAGATGACCTGGACACTTCCAAACACTTCCAGGACACTTCCTGGGCATTTTTATCAACAGACTATCATCAACCAATGCTGAAGCCATTGACCGTTTGCCTCAGGTTGAAGTCAATCCTTCTCTAGCCAAAATTCCAACTGAAGAAGAGGTTTTGAATGCCATTGGGCTCATCTCACATGGCAAAGCATCTGACACTGCTTCTATTTTGTCTGAGATTTACAAGTCAGGCAGTCCACTGCTCATACAAAAGCCGACTGAAATTTTCTTGGTTATATGGCAAGAAGAGGTTATCCCTTAGGAGTTAGTTCAAGGATGCTTCCATTGTCCATCTCTATAAAGGTAAAGAAAATAAATTGTCCTATGACAATCATGGGGTGGGGGTAGGGTCCTCTCTCTTAGTCATTGCTGGGAAGATTCCTCCTTAATAGACTGATCCTTCACCTGAAAGATGATTATCTACCTGAAAGCCAATGTGGTTTCAGAAAGGGCCAAGAAACAATTGAAATGTTGTTTGCTGCCCAACAACTACAGAAAAAATGACAAGAGCAGAACAGAGCTCTTTACACAATGATCATCAATCTCACCAAGGCCTTTGATATTGTCAGTTATGAGGGCTTATGGAAAATTATGTCAAAATTTGGTTGCTCAGAGAAGTTTATCAGTATTGCATGTTAATTTCATGATGGCATGCTTGCCTGGGTTCTAGATAATGGATGAGGCTCTTGTGCTTTCCTAGTCACCAATGGAGTGAAGCAAGGCTGTCTGCTTGCTCCCATGCTTTTTAGCATAATGTTTTCAGCAATGTTGTCAGATGCCTTCAGCAAGGATAAAAATGGCATCAAGGTCAGTTAACTTACTGATGGTAAATTATTTAACTTGAAAAGGCTACAAGCCAAGACTAAAATATAGGGAGAGTTGGTGCATGATTTTTTTTGTGGCAGATGATTGTGCATTCGATGCAGCCTCTGAAGCTGAGATGCAACAAATTATGGATCAATTCTCTGCTGTTAATTTTGGCCTAACAATTAACATCAAGAAAATACAGGTTCTTCACCAGCCAACACTGCACCATCCACTTTTGGAACCATCAATTATAGAAAATGGAGAAATTTTGAATACTATGGATAAGTTCACGCAAGGCAGGCTCTCATCTGGTAGTCAGAAGAAGTGATACAAGGACACTCTCAAGGTTTCTCTGAAGAATTTTTTAAATTGATTTCTCGACATGGGAGACACAAGCAGAGGACTGCCCAGCATGGCATGCCTGCATCAAAGAAGGCTCTGTACTCTATGAACAAAGCAGAACTACAGTAGCACAAATTTAGAAACATCTTCACTCCAAATGTTCATGTGGACCATTTGTGTCAACTTGTAAAGCCTTCCACATTTGTACTGGTCTGATCAGCCACAGTGGGCACACTGTATCTTGACTCCAACATAGTGATGACATTTAGTTCCTCTTCAAGAATGAAGGACAACAACCAACCAATCAGCTCCTGGATATTTTCTCCTCTCTAGATTTTCATGATATTACTTTCTCCTGATTCTCCTCTACATGAATGACTGTTCCTTATTCTTCTTGATGGACCTTCATCCAAGTTGGGTGCTTATTAAATTTCTGTCCTGACCCTTCTTTCCTTTTCCTTTTAAACTATCTCACTTGGTAATCTCATTGGCTCCCATGGATTCAATTGTCATTTTTATGCAGATGGTTCTCAAATCTATTTATCTAATTTCAGTTTCTCTTCTGAGACAGCTACAGTCACACATTACCAATTGCCTTTTGGACACCTTGGATTGTATGCCTCAAACTCAACACAGTCCCTTCTTCCCAACTTCTTTATTATTGTGAAGGGTACCACCATCCTCTCAGTTACTCAGGTTTGCAACCTTGGTGTAACTGCCTCTCTTGGACCATTACTTCAGGAAAAAAAACCCAGTTACGCTTCACTTCAGTCCCAGCTCTCTGGCCATCTCTTCCATAGCCTTGCTAGACATTGAATATCTTTTTCTACCCCTCTGCCCAATTCTCTAGTTCTGGACCATAAACCTATATCAAAGCAGATCTTTCATTGATAAAATGTGTCAATCTAATTCTTTATGTCCCCACTAATCTTCACAGTTACTTTCTGACCAAAGTATCCCTTCCTGAACATCTCTGACCTTTTTTTTTTCTCTCTTCCTATTAGAATGTAAGCTCTCCAAGAGCTTTTCTCTTATTAGTAGTAATTTGGAGCATGTTTTTTACTTGGTTGTTGATAGTTTACTTTTAGGTGGCATAGTGGAGAGAGTGCTGGGCCTGAAATTGGGAAGACTTGAGTTCAAATTCAGCCTCAGACACTTACTAGCTGTGTGACCCTGGTTGCTTAACCTCAGTTTCCTCAACTGTAAAATGGGGATAATAATGGCACCTACCTCACAGGGTTGTGAGGATCAAATGAGATTATATTTGTAAAGCACTTAGCACAGTGCCTGGTGCATAGTAGGAGTTATATAAATGCTTATTACTTTCTCTTCCCTTATTCATAACCTTTGGTCATTTTTAGCTATTGGAGAATGGCTCTTATTTTTATGTTTTTTATATCAATTCTCTATATATCTTGGATATCAGACCTTTTTCAGAGAAAATTTTTTGCCAAGTTTTACTACCCCCCAGTTTCCTGCTTCCATTCTACTTCTCAATGCATTGATTTTGTGCAAAAAAAAAATCAATTTTATATAATCAAAATTGTCCATTTTGTCACTTGTGATCTTTTCTAATTCTTCTTTGGTCAAAGACCCTTCTCCAATCCATTCTTTATATATACATACATACATACATACATATATATGTGTGTATATATATGCATGTATATATGTATGTGTATATGTATTTTACTTAATATTATTTTTTTTCTAATCACATGTAAAGGTGGTTTTCAACATCCACTTTTATAAGACCTTGAGTTCCAAATTTTTTTCTCTCCCTTCCTCTCCTCCTTTCTCCCTAAGACATCTTCAACCCATTCTTGAGAAAGGTATTTCTGTCTTGGTTCTTTTAGTTTGATTTTGACACTAACTTTTGTAGCTAAATTTTGTATCAATTTGGAGTTTATTGTGCTACATGAGAGATGTTGGTGTAAACCTAACTTCTGCCAGAATGATTTCCAATTCTCTCAAGTGGTCCTGTTGACTAATGAGTCCTTGTTCCAGTATTTGGAGTCTGGGTTCATCAAACATTGTGCTACTATATTTTATTGTTGCCAGTTCTCACGCAACTCATCTGCCCCACTAATCAACTATTTGACTTTGTTTTAACCAGTAGCAAATAGTTTTACTGATTACTACTTTGTAGCAAAGTTTGAGATCTTGTATTGCTAAGTCTCCTTCTTTCTGACTTTTTTCATTATTTCCCTTGAGATTCTTGATCTTTCTGTTCCTTCAAATGAATGGTATTTTTCTAGTTTTATGAAGCAACTCTTTAGCAGTTTGATTAGTACAGCACTGAATCTGTAAATTGAGTTAGGCATTATTTTCATTTTTTTAATATTGGTATAGTTCAACCTTGAATAATTAGTATCTAATTATTTACAGCCATATTTCTGCAGAGTGTTTTATAACTGTATACATATAATTCCCATGTGTTTCTTTGTTATGTATTGTGTATTTATTTTGAAAGGAATTTCTTTTTCTGTCTCTTCCTGCTGATTTTTATTGGTAATATAGAGAAAGGCTGATAATTTTTGTGGCCTTATTTTATAATCTTTTGCTTTAATGAAGCTACTGTTTCAGTTATCTTTAGCTGAATCCTTAAGGTTCTTTATTAAGCTGTATCATCCTTCTTTGCTTATGTTTATTTCTTCAATTTCTTTATCTTGTCTCATTGCTATCACTAAAATTTGTAGAACTAGGTCAAATTATACTGGTGATAATGCAATGGATATTCTTGCTTTATCCTGATCTTATTGGAAAGGCTTCTAGTATTTCTCTATTATAGATAATGCTTACTTTTGGTTTTAGACAGGTGTTATTACTTCAATAGGGTACAATCCATTTATTCTTTTACTTTTGGATACTTTTAACAAAAAAGATTGTATTTTCTTAAAAAGTTTTTCTGTCTATTAATATAATTATGCATTTGAAGAAATTTTTTTTGTTACTAATATAGCGTATTATGTTTATACTTTTCCTTATTTTGACCCAACCTCGTATTCTTGGTATAAATTTAACCTGGCCAGTTTATAATATTTTTAATATGTTGTAGCCTTTTGGCTAACATTTTACTCAATATTTTTGCATCAGTATTCATTAGACACTTTGGTTTATAGATTTATTTCTCTGTTTTTATCTCTTCCTATTTTATGTATCAAGATCTTATTTGTTTCCTGGGAAGTCGATGGGATGCCATCTTATCCTATTTCTGCAAACAATTTATGTGCATAGTTGTTTGAATGTTTGAAAGAATTCACTTATAAAGCTATATAAGCCTGGTATTTTTTTCCTTTAGAAGTTCCTTTGTAACTTTTAAAATTTCTTCCCCTCCCCCAGAATAGATTATTTAAATTTGCATTTCTTATATGGCTAATATGGGTATTTTACATTTTTGTAAAGATTCATCCAATTTATTAGTTATCTGTTGGCATATAATTTAGCAAAATGGCTTCTAATAATTTTTTCCTCTTCATTTGTTATGATTTTTTTCCATTTTTTTTATCATGGCAAAGAGATTTTCTTTTCCCTTTTAAAAAAATTAGATTTGCCAACAGTTTGAATGTTTTATTAGATTTTTGGAAGAACCAATTCTAAAATGCTTTTGTCATAGTAAACACCTGGAAATAAAATGGGTGGGGCAGCTAGGTGGCACAGTGGATAGAGCACTGGCCCTGGAGTCAGAAGGACCTGAGTTCAAATGCGGCCTCAGACACATAACACTTACTAGCTGTGTGACTCTGAGGGAGTCACTTAAGCCCAATTGCCTCGCCAAAAAATAAAATAAAATAAAATGGGTGCCCAGCATTCGGGGAATGACTATGAATGTGTGTCTATGAATATAATGGAATATCTCTGCTCTGTAAAAAATTACAAAAGGAATGGATTCTCTGAAACCTGGGAAAACATGTGCTGATGCAGAGTGAAATAAGCAGAAAGGTAAAACATACATAATATATGTGTGTATATTTTATATATATGTGTATATATATAAAGTCTTTTGTTGGGCTTACTAGTTACAAAGTTGTGTTGCTTTTTTTTTTAAAGTGAAGGGGAATTGGGAGAGTTTAAGTAGTAAAGATAGCTGCCAAAGAAAGAAAAGAGAGTCAGTGTAGTACCTAAAAAAATGAACAGGAAGTTCAAAGGAGACACCGACAAGTACAGCTTTGGAATTAATATTTAATTTATTGTATCATTTTAAAGAGGAAATGGAAGGAGAGCGACTAGATTTTCTTTGTGGAATTGCAAAGGAAGGAAAGAAGGAAGGAAGGAAGAAAGGAAGGAAGCATTTATTAAGTACCTACTCTGTGCCAGGTACTGTGCTAAGCACTTTTCATCATTTAATGCTCGCAGCAATCCTGGGAGGTAAATATTGTTATTATCCCCATTTTACAGTTGAGGAAACTGAGGCAAACAGAGGTTAAGCGACTTGCCCATGATCACATAGCTATAGTAAGTGTCCGAGCCTTGATTTGAATTCAGGTCTTCCTGATTCAAGGCCCAGCACAATACCTAGGGCACAATCTAGCTGCTTCTTGCAAAGTTCCTTCAATAACTCCAAGCTTCCCATGGAAACAAAAACTTATCTTTTTAATACTGACATTCTATCAGTTTTGTTATGTGGCATCAAAACATGAAATACAACATCCTTCCAAAAAGAGATATCACATGGACAGCAGTGATTAGGGTGAACAGGCTACAAAATACAACCAAGGAAGAAGTTCAAAAAAGTACAGGAGTAAAAGGCTGACTCAATGCAAAGGTGAGGACAAAGGATGGAGAGCTGGAATGTTCCACTGATTCCCTCAAAATGCCAAGAGAAATGGAACAAGGGCTCGAGCACATTGGGTAGAGCCCCTGTTGAGAACTGATTAGTAGATGTGCATAAGAGTCATACAGGATGGTCAGATGTCTTTGGCTTCAAGTCTTCATTTTTGGAAGGAACTAGCTAATAATCAGATCACAGATCCATTTGAGTATTTGAGAATTATCTTTGCCAATTTGTTGGATTTCAGGTGAAATTCCAGAGTTGTTTGACTTTGTATTTCTCTTATCATTAGTGGTTTGGAGTAATCTTTCACTTGGTTAATAGTTTTCAATCTACTTTTGAGAACTATTTGTTTATATCCTTTGACCACTTATCAAACGGGGAACAGCTCTTGGTCTTATGTATTTGTGTTAATTCCTTATGTATTTTGATGATCAAGTCCTCATTAGAGATATTTGAAGCAAGGATTTTATTTTCCTGAGAGACAATTTCCCTTCTTCTCCTACTTGCCTTGATTTTGTGTACAAAAACCTTAAAACATAATAAAAATTATCTATTCTGTTTTGTGATCTCTCCAGCTTCTCATTTGGTTAAGAATTCTTCTCCTAGTCAAAGCTATGAAGTGAAAAGTGAGAGGTCACACTGAGATAGCATTTAACAAACTTCATTACTAACACAAGGGCCCAAGGAGAATAGCTGCTAGCTGGGCATTTCATTGTGAAATACACAGTGGAGGAAGGAGGAGGTGGTGTACATGTTCCATATGAAGCCCTTTATAAGACTCAGACTTATAAAGAGTTCTAAACAAAACACCAGCATAATACTAATAGGAGACTGCCATGTAATCCATAGGACAGCAAATTGAGGGTATTTTATAAATTGCTGAATAAAGAGTGAGGAATGAGAGACCAGGATGTAGAGAACTTAATCCTAATTCTGCTAGTCCAACAAGAACCTATTCCCTGGGATAACTGAGTTTACATTGAGAGTATATAGGAATAATTGAGAGCTTTGACTGTAATCTTGAAAGATAAATAGTTGGAACATGTGCTTGGTGCATGGTGAGAAGACTTAGAGGCAATACAGGCAATACATGGCTGGAACTGGCCAAGACATAACAGCACGTGTGGGGTCCTCAAAAACCAGAACAGCAGGTCTTAGGGAAGGAGTTCTGGAGCTAAAAGGATTAAATACTCTAGGACATAGTCTCTTGCTGAGGCAGCAAGGCAAATGTGGAAGAAGATGCTTCTCTGATTCCCCCAACCTCTTTTCTTCACTTTTTTCATGACATTGCTCTCTCTTGGTTCTCCTCCTAGCTATCTGACTGCTCCTTCTCTGTCTCTTTTGCTAGATCTATGTCCCTTTTGTGCATGCTAACCACGAGGGCTGCCTTTGGCTCTGTCTTGGGTTCCTTTCTCTTTTCCTTTTATATTACTTCACTTGGTGATCTCAGCATCTCCCATGGTTTCAATAATCATCCTAATGTAGATAACTCTCATAACCTCTCTCTTTCAACTTCCAGTCTCAAATTTCCAACTGCCTATTAGACATCTTGAACTGGCTGTCCAATAGACATCTTAAATTCAATATTTCCAAAACTGAACTCATATCTTTTCCCCCCAAATCTTCCCTCTTCCTAATTTCTCTACTGCCTAATTTTTACTACCATCCTCCCAGTCTCCTAGATCAGTAACTCAGTTATCATCTTCCACATCTCACTTAAACTTACTACTCCCCTGCCCACCTCCCATCATCTCTCCTCACTTAAACTCACTATATCCAATCATCTGTTAAATCTGATTGTTTCTACATTTTCCACATCTCTTGTATCTAGCCTCTTATCTTCCCAGATGCTGCCACCACCCTGGTGGAGGCCTTCATCACCTCATGCTTGGACTATTGTAGTAGCCCTCTGATTGTTCTCTGTCCATTAAATTTCTCTCACTCCAGTTTAACCTTTACTCAGTTGCCAAAATGATCATAAAGTACAGGTCTGACCAGGTTACATATACCCCCTACTTAAATAAACTCTAGTGGCTCTTCATTATCTTCTTGATCAAATATAATATCTGGTTTTAAACCCCTTTAAACCCCTTCCTAACCCGGTCCCTTTCTAACCTTCTAGTTTTCTGATACTTTCCTCCCCTTTAGGTACACTGGGATCCAGGGACCCTGGCCTCCTTGCTGTTCTTTAAATAAGGCAATCCATCTCTGGACTTCTTGCATTTTTACTGGTTGTCCCTCATGCCTGGAATGCTCTCCATCTGCCTTCTGGCTTCCTTGAAGTCATAGGTAAAATCCGACCTTCTGTAAGAAACCTTTCAGATTCCTCCTTAGTACTAGTGCCTTCCTACTACTGAATATTTCTAATTTGTTCTCAGTCATTTTTTTTTTTGGACAGGATTGCTAAACTTGAAGATGAGGGGAATGCTGTGGATATATTTTACCTAGATTTTAACAAAGTTTTTGTTAAAGTATCTCATATTACTCATGTGAAGATGCAGAGAGATGTATTATACTAGCTTATAATACAATTAGATATGGCCAGACTCTAAGAGTAGTCGTTAATAGTTAGGTGTCATTTTAAACCATGAGAGCTTTTCTTTCTCAGTAACCCTTATTTCTAGTGCCTTCCTTCTGTTGATTATTTCCAATTTATCCTGTGTATAGTTGTTTGCATGTTGTCTTCCCCCAATGACTATGAGCTCCTTAACTATCTTTTGCTTTCTTTGTATCTCCACATAGAGTTGTATAAGTGTTCAAGGAGGACTAGCACCTCTGGTGTGAGGGCTTGCTGGGCTCTCACCAGGGCTGGTCATCCACCTTTGGTGTCCACTTGGCACTCAATTCTCCCCTGTGGCTCCAAGAAGCTGTAGCACAAGTATTGGTCACACTCCTGTAAACCATCTCAGCAGATGGGCTAAACCAGGTTGAGAACCATAAATCCACTGGTGAGTTAGATAGGGTATCTACCTCAAGCATGTGAATACTTCCCCCAGAGGAATGAATAGATGAGAACAATTTGTTCCAAAGGCCATGAAGACAGCTAAAGCAGGTACTATGGAGCACTTAGAGCTTGGTTAGACATCAAAGACACCAATGTCATCCACTTCATCCCAGGCCATTATAGTTGCCTTGACTTTTATCTTGCCACTGGACTTTGGTCTGGAAGAGAGAGTGAGGCTGAAGACTGTGCAACTCTGACTTGCATAAATCCCACTCAGGCACAAGTCAAGATATCAGCCGTGATGTCACTGGTCCTGCTAAAAAACGAAGCACAAACAATAATCTCCACATAGAAGGTGGTTAATAAATGTTGATTGATTGAGTGATCTATATGGGTTTTTACAAAAGGGGCATTTTATCCTACTTATATATCTTCAACTGGTTCAGTAACCAGTTTTGCTCTTGACTACTGGTTCCTACTGAACTTGAAGAGCAGTTGTTAATGATTCAGTGTCAATATGACAAGAGATATCTACAGCCAAGAACCCAGGGATCAGTGTTTGGCTTAGTGCTATTTAACATTTTATCAATGATTCAGATAAAGCCATTGATGAAATGTTAATTCAATTTGTAAATAACATAGAGCTGGGAAGAGTTACTAACACACTGGAAAATAGAGTCAGGATCCAAAAAAGACCTTGACAGGCTAGAGCATTGTGTTTAATCTAATAATGTAAAACTTCATAGGGATAAATGTAAAGTCTTATATTTGAGTACAAAAAAAGGCAACTACATAAGTACAAGTTGGGGGAATCAGACAGCAAGTTTTTTTTGCGGAGGTGGGGGAGGGAATCTGAGAATTGGAGTAGTGGACTACAAACTCAGTATGCAACAGCAGCCAAAATATTGCAGCCAAAAGAGGCAATGTGCCCGGACTGCATTAATTGAGGAATTAATTCTAGGAATAAGGAAATTAGTGTCACCTCACTTTGTTCCCCTCACATCTGTCTAGAGTAGTTCTGGGACTAATAGATAGTTTTTTTGTTCTTTGTTTTTGCATTTCTTGACCATCTTTTTGTTAGGATTTTACTTTAAAATTTTTATATAAATATTTACTAGTGATACTGGTTGATAGTTCTTTTTGCTTTATCTCCCCAGTTTAGGCATTAGGATTTATGTCTCATAAAAGGAGTTTGATACAGTGTTTTCTTTCTAAATAGTGGAAAGGCTGAGTTTAAGATGCACAGAACTTCCTAACAGTTTGAGGGTTGTAGATCAGAAAACCTTTTTGTTGTACTCCTAATGATTTAACTTAGAAGTTATACTGATTTAATCAAGTAGGATAATAGATTTAGAACTGGATCTTCAAGTTTATCCAGTTCACACTTTTTGATTAACAAAAATGGAAACTGAAGCTTAAAGAGGCTCAGTGACCCGCCTATAGTCACAAGCAGTACGTCAGAAGCAGGATTTGCACCCGGTTTTCTTAAGGCCAGGATAAGCAGTCTTTGCGCCATCATCCCACGCTGCCGATCCTGAGTTAAGCGCTGCACTAAGTCCAACAGTTAAGACATGCAAGCTCCTTTCCTACATACTTTTAGAAGGGAACAGATACCATGGCATGGTGACAGAATTATGTAGGACTTCGACCTCTAAAGGTCTCTTCCAGGTGTCTGATTACGTAACGCCACAAAGCAGATCCTTCTTCCGCAGAAGAGCCTTTCTACCCACATTACAACTGACTTTATGCTCTTCTCGGGCCAAACCAGGGCTGACCTCAGGGCTCTCCGCACCTCCCACACCCACAATGCATCGGGCCTCTCCATCTTAGTGGTTCCCCTGTCACGTGACACTCTCCTGCGCGCACTCCGCTTTGGCGCCTGCGCAGAAGCACCTCCTCCCCTCCCCCGCTATTTTTCTCGGTGGCGGCGGCCACGAGCGGAAGTTCTTGGACGTACCAGTTCCGTCTGTGTGTTCGAGTGGACAAAATGGCGAAGATCGCCAAAACTCACGAAGGTAAGGAATGTTTCCCTGTCATTACTCGATCACCTCTTCTCTCAGGTTTCTGCGGTTCTATTTCCCCCTCGTCCCTTTGTTTTTTTTCTTCTTTGGGGTGGAGGAGCCGAGCCGGCGCCCGCGGGGTTCGGGGTCGATTGGGCGGCGGCGCAGGCCGCGGTACAATGTAATGGCGTCCCAGCCGCCCTCCCCCTCCCCCGACAGCGCTTTGTCTTGTGCTTCGGGGCGAAGCTTCTCCTTCACTTTCCTTGTGGGCCCGATGGGCTTCTGCGGAGGCCAGACGATAAAGCCCCGGTGAAAAGGGTCGTGAAATCGCCGGAATCGGCTGCGGGAAACGGGGCCCATGCGCTGCCCTTGCCTAACCCAGCAAAGGTGTTATTATGCCTCAGACGAGACAGGGAGGGACTCGGAGAGGCTGTTTTCGTTCGTGGCACCGCAGTGAGGCTCCGCCGAGGCCCGTTACTCCTTGGCTTCTGTGTAGCCACAGGCAGGGTGCTCAGCGTTTTGGACTCATCTGCTTTTCAATACTGACCTAATTTAGCATTTAGATTTGTCTGGCTGCAGCTGTTTGGAAACATTCTTATTTCCTAACCCACCCCTCCCCCCTGTTATTCGCTTTAACTTACAATAAATAGATGGTGTTAGACGTGAGGGAAGGGGAGAAGGGAGGTGGCTTTATTAATATAAGAAGCTTAGGTGTTCGTTTTTTCATTTTAAAATTATTTTAACGTGGGGAGGGTTGTGTTAGCAAATTGGCAGTTAATTTACTAACCATTCCCCCGTCCCCTCATTTTCTGACCAGGGAAATGGAATTTCTTTGTATACTCAGCACTTAGTACAGTGGCTGGCACGTAGTAAGCGCTTAGCAAAGTGCTTCTTGACTTGACTTGAATGTGGAGCCCCATTTTTGGTTTTCCAATTTTAGTAGCACAGAAGACTTCCAAAGAATGTTAAACCTGAGAATCCGAAGGTGGGCAATTAAAACTTGTAGCTGTATACTTAAAAAAAACCTTATATAGCCCTGTCTCCCATAGTGTTTAAAAACCTAAACTGGTGGTGTTTCTCTTGCTTGTGAAAACTAGTGTTGCTTCTTTGTTTCTTGAATATTAGTACCCAGAAGTCGTGTTAGAAGATTTTTCAGACATTTTATTATAATCGCTTGTCAGAAGAATGAATAAAAGAACACGAACTTTAATTAAATTTGTAGATGTCACATCTGGAAGGGGTAGCCAACTCACTGGATAATGATAAGATTTAAAAAAAACTTACTATTTTAGAAAACTTAAAGATGTGGCCTTGATTCTTAATGTTGTGGAATGGTTTGGTCTTGTAGCAATTTTTTATGCTTTGTGGTTTTTAAAATGTTCTTTCTTATTAAGATAGTTACTGTAAGTAGCCATGGACAAAAAGAAATTGAATTAAAAGCCGTCAGTTTTGCTAAGTTTTCACAGCTCCTGAAAACGCTTTGGTGGGTAGGATATTGAAACCATTTATGTAAAGTAGTTTTTATGAGTGGATTTTCATGATCTACTTGAATAACTTGACTGGCCCTATACTACTAAGGTCATCAGAAACGGCCTTTTGCTTTTTGTGATATTAGTGTTCAGAGATTATATTGCCTAATAAGTTCCTGACCAAGTTGACATGTGTGAAAAGACTAACATGTTGAAGACATGTTAGTTCATCTTTTACTTAAAGTTACTAGATCCACTTGCAGTTTGTACACATCTTGTGTGTCTCCCTAACCACATCCCTTCCCCCATTGGTCTTTGGTGTCACTTTCCATCATTTCGAGTACATTAACTCTAGTTCTTCAGTTTATTCTATTCATACAGTCTGTTCCTCCAGTCTACTCAGCTTCACTCAGAGATGTTCTTGCTTTTTGCCATTTTCCACAACCATGTTTGTGAACTTTGAAATTCCTTTATCTGATAAAAACATTTTATCATTACATTTTTCCTATGCCTTATGACCCCTAACCCTGCCTTATTCTTACAGTAACTTTCAGTCTCTGTACCTCAGTTTTTTAGCAGGCCATCATCCCAACACTGACTACACTTTCCTCCTTTCCCTATCTTAACTCCTTGGAGGAACTAATTCAGCTCCATGCCATTCGAAACTCTTGTTCACTTTCTCTACCACTGATCACACCTTGCCAACCTAACCTTGGATTATTCCCACCATCTGAGTGTATCACTTTTATTGATGTTTATTTATGTTACATAATCATAACTAGCATCTCGGGGCAGCAGGGTAATCCTTTTTTTCCTCCATAATCATTCCAAACCTTTTCATCCCTTCTCAGGCCTCCCGTGGCACCCCATCCCCATTCTCTTACCTTTTGACCTTACCTCTTCAAAGTAATTGAGGCCATTTTCTGAGAGCTTTCTCTTCTTCTGTCTTCCTTATATCACTCAGATGTTTCCTCACACTTTCTCCTTCTCCTCTGTCTTTTTTTTTTTTTTAATTTTGATTTATCAACTTCTCCCCTGTCTTAAATGAAGAGGTGGCCCTTTTTGCAAAGAGAGTCCACAAACTGGGTGGGGGAAAAATTCTTTTTTTTCCCCCCTTTATGTTTAGTTGCCTTTCTTTTTATCTCTAGCACTTAGGACAGTACTTGGCCATAGTATGCTCTTATAAATGCCTATTGATTTTCTTGACTGATCAGTTATGGATTTTTTTTTTTTTGGTGAGGCAATTGGGGTTAAATGACTTTTTGGTGAGGCAGTTGGGGTTAAATGAGTTACCCAGAGTCACACAGCTAGTGAGTGTTATGTGTCTGAGGCCAGGTTTGAACTCCAATCCTCCTGACTCCATGGCCGGTGCTCTTTCCACTTCCACACCTAACTGCCCCCAGTTATAGATTTAATGAAAACATTCTGAGAATGGGTCCATAGGCTTCTCCAGACTGCTGAAGGGGTACTTGACAAAAAAAAGGACAAGAGCTCCTGATCTCCTATCTTCCCAAAAGATTGCCTTTATATTGTCATCTCCATAATCTCTCTCTTCTCTCCTTGCTCTTTTCCTGCTGCCTTCAAAAAGGACTTTGTTTCTCCCATCCTTAAAAACCCTCACTTGATCTTACCATCCCCTCTAGCTGTTATCCTGTCATTCTCCTCTTTATGGCTAAATTCCATGAGGCCATCTATACCAGATGCTTCTACTTCTCTTTTCTCACTTTTCTTTCTAATCCCTCTGCATTCTGTCTTCCAACTTCATCATTCAGCTGAAACTGTTTGATCCAAAGTCAAAGATGCTTTCTTGCCAAATCTAAAGGCCTTTTCTCAATCTTATCCTTCTGTAACACTGCAGTATTTCACACTGTTCAGCACCTCTTCCTGGATAGTTTCTCCTGCTCTCCTTTCTGAACAATTCCTCAGTGTCCCTTGCTGGATCTTTATTCATGTCATTCCCATTAACTGTGGGTTAATGGCCTGCTTCTCTTCTCCCTCCATACTAGAAGTTCTTTGTGTCATACTCCATTGGCAGTCTAATGAAACCTATGGACCCCATCTCAAAATACTGTTTTTAAGTGCATAAAATAAGTAGGATTACACAGGAAACTAATTCTGTTGAAATAAAGATACATTTTTTTCTTGTCCAAGTCATGGTTCCTCTGAAATTTATCTACAGGAGTCTGTGGACCCCAGGTTAAGAATCCCTTCTCTATATTATCTTTAGTGGTGATCTTATCAGCTCTCGTGTGTTCAGTTATCATCTCCATGTAAAAGATTCTCAGATGTATAAATATAGCCCTAGTCTATCTTCTGAGAGCTCCAGTCCTGTATCTCCAGTTGCCTTTAGGGCATTTTGAATTAGGTGCCCCTGTAGGCATTTCAGCCTCAACACCTGTAAAGCAGAACTCTTTATTTTCCTCCCCAAACTTCCCCTCTCCCCAACTTTCCTATTATTTAAGAGCACCATTTCCTACCAGCAGCCCAGGTGACCTAGATGTCATTCTCAGTTACTCACTTGAATTCACCCCCCAATCTGTTGCCAAGTCCTGTTGCTTTCATAACATCTTCTGTTGTCTCCTTATCTCCATTCACGTAGCTTCTGCCTGGTGCACTACCTTCTTCATGCCTGTGCTGCTACAGTAGTGTTCTGACTTGTTTTCCTGCCTCAATTCTTCACCCATTTCAATCAAGACTTCTCCCTTTCCCTTTTCTCTCCTTCCTTCCCCTCCTCTCCCCTCTCATACGGATCCATCCCACTCGGTAAAATCCAGTAGTTCCTTATTACCTCCAGGATCAAATATAAAATCCTCTTTGATTTTAAAGCCCTTCATAACATGGCCCCTTTCTGTACTTTCCTTTCCTTTCGGTACACTAGGATCCAGTGACACTGGCCTATCGCTCTTCACATGTGGCATTCCATTTCCTGACTCCTTGCCTTTTCACTGACAGTCTCCCTTGCCTAGAATGCTTTCCCTTCTTTCTCACCTCCAATTCCTGTCTTCCTTCAAGACCCAGCTCAAATACTGCCATCTGCAAAAGGCCTTTCCTAGTTCCTTCCCTACTGCCAATGTCTTATTTTTGAGATTATTTTTCATTTACACTGTGTATATATGCATTTGTATATTTATATATAGTGCTTAGTTATCCACATGTTGCCTCCTCTATTAAATGTGGGCACCTTGAGGGCAGAGACCCTGTTTTTTCCTTTCATTGTCTCCCCCAGGGCTTAATACAATGCCTGACATATACTAAACACTTAGTAAATGTTTATTGATTGACTTGAAGACCAATATTCTATTCCACCTTGATGTCTTTATCATCATCTTTATCAAAAAGCATCTGTTGTTGAGTAAACCCACACAGTATATTTATCTGTGTAAAGATTTAATGTATGTGACCTTAAACCTTCTATAACTGAACATAGATCAACATAGGGTGTGTCAGCAAAATTGTAGAACTTCTAGTGGATCATTTAAGAATCTTTTATACTTGGGTTTTTGGTTTTTTGTGCTGTAATTTGGTATTCTGGATTTTCTAGGAATTTTTGACAGTGAATCCAAAGTAATAAAAGTATGAAGATTAGTCTGAGGATTTGGGAATCTATAGTTTTACCATTCTATTCCCTTCTTGCATAGTAAAGTGAAAAGAGTGATGAACTGAAGTTAATAGAGTTGAAATTAAAATTCCAGCTTTGTTATTAGTATGACTTTGTGCAAATTACTTCAGTTCTGCCTATTGGTTGACTTACTCTTTTGTAAAATGTGGGAGGATGTACTGGAGGATCGCTAAGGTTCCTTCCAATTCTAAATCTATAATTCTTTGAATTTATTCCTGTTTCCACTCCTTACTAGGGGTAACATTACTTCTCAGAATAACTTGTGGTTAACAGCACTTTATGTTTTTAATTCCTTACTTTTCCTGGGTTAGGAGAGTGTAACATTTATTAATGTATTTGGAGTCAGATTTATTGAAGGATATTTGAGTCACAAATGGAGAACTAAGAGTATAGATGTTTGTTCTCTCTGTGCTTCCCTGTGCAAGAAGTATCCTTCTGTGTCCTGTTATGTACCTGAGCTGTATACCAACCAGTGACTTAGCTCCCTGTTTGTGAATCTGTCTAATGGGAAGATACAGCAAAATGGTCTCCCAATTTTTCTCTTGTAAGAGATAACTTTCTGACTTAAAGGTTTCCTCCTAAGCTGAAGGCTATGTAAAATAATAAAAAAAAAATTTTTATTAACAGCATGCTCAACTGTTAAAATTTTCTCATGTTAATCTTGTAGAAAAAAACCTATATTTAACCACAAATAAAAAATTGATAGCAAGTTATCAGTAAAATATTTCTACCTCCTGCCTTTGCTTGCTCCTTATCCACAAGCTTCCCCAAAGGTTTTTCCTTCAAGCCACTTTTTCTGTCTGGGGTTTTCCGACTTGGCAGCATTCACTTCCCTGGCTTCAGTTATCCTCTCTCTGGGGAACTAGCGCTAGTTCTTAAACTAGTTGCCTCCCAGAGATCTACGTGTCCCACTGGCCCCTCAAAACTTAAAATGTCGAAAACTGAACTCATCCTTTCTCTAAAATGTTCCTGCTTTTCTAGTATCCTTACCTCTGGATGATGCCACCATTCTGCCAGACTTCTAACCTTTTTGTTGTTTAGTTGTATTCATTCTTGTCTGACTCTTTGTGATCCTTTTTGGGGTTTTCTTGGCAAAGATACTAGAATGGTTTGCCATTTCCTTCTCCAGTTCATTTGACAGATTAGAAAAGTGAGGCAAACAGGGTTAAATGACTTGTGGAGGGTCACACAGCTAGTGTCTGAGGCCCAATTTGAACTCTGGTCTTCCTGACTCCAGGCCCTGCATTCTATCCACTGTGCTATCTAGTTGCCCTAATTCCAATCAGTTGCCAAATTTTGTTCTCCTGTCTGTTTCTTTTCCTTTCTACTGCCCTCATAATGGTTAAGGCCCACATTGTTTGTAGTAGCTTTTTAGCTAGCCTTGCTCCTAGTTTTTCTACTCTATTCTATCCATCATGTTGCTGTCAAAATAAGCTTTCTAATATACAAGTCTGATAAACCTTCAGTAGCTCTGAATTACTTTTTTGTGTTTTTTTTTGGTGAGGCAGTTGGGGTAAAGTGACTTGCCCAGAGTCACACAGCTAGTGAATGTTATGTGTCTGAGGCTGGATTTGAACTCAGGTCCTCCTGGCTCCAAGGCCGGTGCTCTATCCACTGTGCCACCTAGCTGCCCCTCTGAATTACTTTTAAGATAAAAGTACAAACTCAGCCTGGCATTTAATTGTTCCCCAGACCTCCCTTTCACACATTGTGGGGTTTTTTCCCCCAGAAATGGACTTCCAGCTTCTGCCTCACAGCCTTTACAAGGCACAAATAAGAATATATGTAAAAGCATTTTTAGAAACTTAAAAGTGCTATATAAAAATTATTAGCATTGGTGAGGTGGGATGGCAGAATGTATTGAGTGTTAGACTTGGATTCAGGAAGACTGGTTTGAAATCTTGCTCCTGTCACTTTTACTAGCTTGTGTGGCCATGGTTAAATGACTTGACCTCTGAGCCTCTTTTTCTTCACCTGTGAAATAGGAGATAATAATTCCTTCTTGTTGGGAGGCTCAGCTGTGATAATGTGTATGAAGAGCTTTGTAGACTTTAAAGGGCTGCATAACTGTCAGCTGTTATCATGTACTGTCCAAGTCCTCCTCCAAAGGAAATTCTTCCCATGCCTGGAGTATTCTTCCACATCTCTGCCTGTTGAAATTCTTCTTTTCCTGGTCAGGCTCTCAGCTGCCACATTTTCCACAAAGAATCCCATCAAGCTGAAAGCAGTCTCCCCCCCCCCCCCCATTTCTTACGGCTCTTTGTCTGGACATCTCCTTTGCCTTATTGCATTTATTTGTGAATACATCTTACTCCTTGAATTCGACTATAAACTTCCTAAAGACAAGGACTATGTCAAAGCTCATTTTTGTAGTTCTAGCTCCTAACAATGCCATGTAGGGAGGGGACTTAAGGCATGTTAATTAAATGTGAGTGGGATGGTGAGTGAGAAAGGCTGTCATCAGGTAAAAACCTGAACTGTTGAAATTGGTTCAGTGGCCTGTCCCAAATCTCTTCTGTCCCCAATCCATCTTCCATAAAGCTGCCAAAGTGGTAGTCCTGAAGCAGAAAGAAGTCTGACTACAATCCTTGATAAACTTCAGTGGCTACCAGAACAAGAACAAAACAAATGAGTAGGGGGAGGGATGGAGGTACGGAGGGAGGAAAATCACTGACAACAAACACGGCAGTCTTGCAGCTTGGGGACATAACTTCTAGGAAAAATGTTCTCATTTTTTAGTGGCTAACGTGTGTTACAGAAAACTTCCCTTTGTGCTGTTTCTAAAATGGGAGTGGAATGGAGGGTGACTTGGGGTATTTCAACTGAATAAAGTTCAACTCTCTAGTTTGTTGAAAAAACTTTTTTAATATCTAGAGAGTTTTTTTTTTTTAGTTTGTGCTGTTGAATTATGGAACATTTGCTCTTTCTCAAGTCAGCAAGTCTAGCTAGCATAAGGTAATCTCTTTGATACCATCAGGGGCTATTTTAGGTTTGTCTTTGTATTCCCACACCCTACCATAGTTCCTTGCACATAGCAAGCACTTAAATGCTTGTTGGATTGTTTTGGGAAACGGCTACTCAGAAATTGACTTCTTTTTTAGTATTTTTATATTTAGCATAGTCAGTTTTTACAAATGAGGCCAGTTATTTCATGGGTCTGGAGAACTTTCCAATGAGATTTCCTCTGTGCCTCTGTTTCCTCATATATAAAATTAGGATAGTAACACCTTCCTTATAGGGTGTTGTGAAAATTAAATGAGTTAACATATAAAACACTTTGCAAACCTTAAAGCACTATAGAAGCACTAATTACTATTCATTTTAGGTAGTAAGTAGCCTGAGCATTGAGTGACATCTTTTCCATTGGCTTATGACCCCTAACTCTGTTTTTTATCTTCACCATAACCTCTAGTGAATGTCTTTACTCCTCAGTTCTTTCTCAGGCTGACACTCCTACACTGACTATACTCTCCTCCCTGCCTCCCTATCTCACCCTTTGGTTAACCAATTCAACTCTACATTATCTTTTCTATCTTCCCTTTGCTCCTTATCCTGGCACTGCTTTTGCCTTGCCAAGCTTTAGCCTTGAATTATTCCCACCTTCTGTTGCTTGTGCTTCTATTCATATGCTACTGCTTGGAGCTGGAGAAAATCTTGAAACTATGTTGATAGGGTACACTAGCCCCAAAGGCAAAGCTCTGCCTCGCTCAGATCCAATTCTAGGGCTGAGTCATCTGGCTCTTAATGTCACTTTCACCACAGCAGGGTAATCCTTTTATGTTGCCTTAATCTGTTCACCTTTTGATTCTTCCTACAGCCTCTGTAACTCTCCCTCTGGACCACCTTGTCAGCTGAGGACCTTACCTAAATACTTTGCTGAAAAAATGGAAGTCTTTTACTAGAGCTCCATCTTTTCTCTGTCCTCACACTGATGCCTTTCCACACTATCTTTACCCCTTTCTCACATGAAGAGATGACCATTCTTGCAAGGCAAACCTCTTTACCTAAACCCTTGATCCTATTCCATCTGTCTTCTCTAGCAGATTACCACCTCTGTCATCCTTACTTTCACTAATCTTCATCCTGTCCCTCTTTACTGGCTGCTTCTCTGTAGCCAACAAACAGGATCCATGTCTCCCGTGTACTTAAAAAACCCCCACTTGATCCAACTTGACCCCTATCCTGTATATGTCAATAGCTAACAATTGCTAACATTTATGTAGCACTTACTTTTGTCCCAGTTGGGGCAGCTAGCTGGCACAGTGGATAGAGTGCTGGACCTGGAGTCTGGAAGACCTGCATTCAAATCCAGCCACAAGTACTTACTAGCTGTGTGATCCTGGGCAAGTCTCTTAACCTGTTTGCCTTAATGCATCGGAAAAGGAAATGGCAGAGCACTCTAGTATCTTTTCCAAGAAAACCTTGTAGACAGTATGGTCTTCGGGGTCACAAAGAATGTCAGGCATTTTACATTTTAAATTCACACTTTATTACTCATTGTAGTTTATTTATTATTAAATTCATATTAAAATTCACATTTTAAAGTCAGGCATGACTGAAGGACTGAACAGCAACAACAGCAACTACAACAATGTCTCCAGTCATGTTGCTAAAGGCTTTACGGTTATTTTCTCATATGATCTTCTTACTATTATCTTTGTTTCAAAGATGACAAAACTGAGGCAAACAAAGGTTAAGTAACTTGCTTAGGGTCACATAGCTAGTGTTTGAACTCAGGTCTTCCTGACTCCAAGCCCAGCATTCTTTCCACTGTACCACCTAGCTGTCCTGCTTTACTGAAACTGGCTAAACTCCTTAAGAAAATCTGTGTTTAGTTCCTTCATTCCCTCTCTCTTAACCTGCAGCAGTTTGGCTTTCTTCCAGTTTCATACAACTGAAACTGCTGTCTGCAAAATTACCAGTGATCTCTCTCAATCTTCATCCTTCTTGACCTTTCTGTAACCTTTGATGTAGTCACCCTTTCTTGGATTCTTTTTCCCCTCTGGGTTTTCATGACACGACTCTGGTTCTCTTACCTATCTGACTGTTCCTCCTCAGTAGTCTTCGATGATTCTTCATTCACTTTCTCTTACATGTCACCCCACTCCCCTTCACATATCCAGTCTGTTGCCCAAGTCTTGTTGATTCTACTTTTCCAAACACTATCATGTAAGTTCCCTTCTCTTTGATGCTGCCACCACAATGGCGAAAGCCTTTGTCACCTCATATTTGACCATTGCAGTAATTCAGTTCAATTTAGGAAGCATTTATTAAATGCCTACTATATGCCATTCCCTGTCCACAATGAGTTTATAGTCTAAAGAGGGAAGGCAATATTCTTCTGAAAGATCTGTGGCACAAGCTTCCAAGATCAAAAGATAGAACAGTCTTCTCTTGCAGAAGGATGTAGGGAAGGGAGGGTCACAAGGAAGGGCATCACTGGGAGGTCTGAAACTAAGTCCCAGGTGGAGGTGGCTGCTCAGTGAGTCTGTTTTGCTTTCATTTGGAAGATTTAAAAAAATTTTTCTTACGGTGTCTTTTGGTAGGGCACAGGAGTGTGGGAAGGGTGAGAGACTTGGAGTACTGAGCCAAGGGGCAGGAGCTGAGAGAGCACAGTACTGTAAAATTAACATAGGTGTTTTTTTGGAATGCAAATTTCTTCCAGAATTCTTTATAGAAAGTCGAATTTTACTTAATGGGATACATAAAGCAAGAACTTTCTGCGTTTTCTTTTTTCTTGGGTCACACAGCTAGTAAGTGCCAAGTGACTCGTATGAGACCAGATTTGAACTCAGGTCCTCCTGACTCCAGGGCTGGTGTTCTATCCGCTGTGCTACCTAACTGTCCATGCATTTGGTTTTAAAGTCCTTTATAACCTGGCTCCTTTCTACCAAATCTTCATAGACTTTACCCTGTACCATGTACTCGAGGATCCAGTGACACTGGCTTCATTGCTGTTCTTCTGTCAAGATAATCTGTCTCCCAACTCCTTTTATATTCATTGGCTTTCCCTCATTCTTGGAATACTCTGCCTCCTCATCCCTGAATCCTGACTTCCTTCAAGTTTCAGCTAAAATCCCTTCTGTAAGAAGCCTTCTGAGATTAGCTCCAATATGTTTATATCTATCTCTCTCTATTATCTATATCTTGTTGTATGTAGTCATTTTCGTGTTGTCTCTCTCTTAAGAATGTGACCTTTTTGAGATTAGGGACTGTTTTTGGCCTCTTTTTTTTTTTTTTTTTGGTATCATTAGTGCCTGGAACATAAGGGGCACTTAGAAAATATTTTTGTTAACCTGACTTTTAGACAGGATGATACCCTGAAATTATATGCTTATTTTAGAAAATGACCAGATAGGTTCCAGAAGGGTTTTGATTTTGGTTTTAAATGGGAAATAAGATAACCTTTTTAAAGATTTTTTTTTAAACCTATCATGCTTTCCTATGATTGGTAGATCAATGTTTTTATATAGAATAAAATTTCCAAGGCTCTTTATATTAAGCCACTACCTTTATGCAGACCAGATAAAATAAATCCAGCAGGGGAAATCACCTTTAAAGTAAATAGAGGTGAAGTCTGTTTGCAGTTGGGTTGGTGAAGGATTTTAATGAAGAACAATGGTATTTTTGGACTGGATCCTATTGTACTAAAATTCTTTTATTTATAGGGATGCTGTCAATGCATTCTAAGAGAGAACCAGTATATATCACGTGTAAATGCTTACACATCACTTTTGTGCCACAAATATGCTGGCTTTGTGTTACATTTTGTGTTAGGAATTCAGGTATGAAAATTAAGTCTCTAAAGTATTCACGTGTATTGATTAAAATCTTCACGTAAATTTGATAGTATGACTTATAGTGTTCTAGTCTATTCATTGACTCTAGATTTCTATTGGCTATCTCTCCAATTTTTTAGGTCTTTATAGTTGTATTTACATAAGCCCTGTATATCTCTTGGTACATTAAGCCCCAGTTGTTCAGTGAATTTAGTATTTTAAGTCAGATTTCTCTTTATACTTTTTTCTGATTCTTACTAGTAGTATACAGAGATTCAAATGATTTGTTGATTTATTTTTTAATATTGCTATTGTGTTAAAGCAATCATATCACTTTTTTGTTGCTTTGTTCATTACCATGCCAGTAGAAGATATAATTTTAGTTTCTTGTTTGACTTCGCTTATTCTCTTAATTTCTTTTTCTTGTTTTATTGCTCTAGCTCCTATTTCTAGGATTATGTAAAAAATGGTGAGAGTAATTTTCCTTGTTCCAAACTTATTGGGAAAGTTTCCAGTGTTTCTGCATTACAAATTATATTAACTCTTAGTTTTATATAAATGCTTTTTACTCACTAAAGTCTTTAATATCAGTGCTTTTAAGTTTTTTTTGAACAAATGTCATTTATCGAAAGTTTTTTTTCTTCATATCTTGATATATTGTTGTTGTTCAGTTGTGTGGGGTTCTCTTGGCAAAGACACTGGATTGTTTTACCATTTTCTTCTCCAGTGGATTAAGGCAAACAGGTTAAGTGACTTGCCCAGTGCCACAAAGTTAGCCAATATCTGAGGCCTGATTTGAACTCAGGTCTTCATGACTCCATGCCCTTCATTCTATTCACTGAGCCACCTAACTGCCTCTTATCTTGACATAATCCCATGGTTTTTGTTGTTTTGTTATCTATGTCTTACCTATTTTAAGAATTTTTAAAATTTCATTTTTCTTAATTACTTGTAAAAACAATTTTTAACCTTCTCTCTCTCTCTTTTTTTTTTTAAATAATTTTTGAGTTCCACATTCCCTCTCTCCCCCTCTCCATGAGAAGGCAAGCACTTTAATACAGATTATATATGTGCAGGCATGTAAATAACATTTCTGTATTAGCCCTGTTGCAAAAGGGAACACAGATCCTCCTACCCCAAATACCATCTATCCCCCCAAAAAGAAAAAGTTTAAAATGTATGCTTTGATTTACATTCAGACTCCATCACTTCTTTCTGTAAAAGTGGATAGCATTTTTCGTCATAAGTCCTTCACAATTGTCTTGTATTATTGTATTGCTGAGAAGAGCCAAGCCATTCGCAGTTGATCATCCTGCAGTATTGCTATTACTCTGTACAATGATCAGGTTCTGCTCACTTCACTTTGCATCAGTTCATGTAAGTCTTCCCAGTTTTTGAAACCACTCTGCTTGTCATTTCATATGGAGCAATAGAAATCCATCCTCGTGCCACAACTTGTTCAGCCATTCCCCAGTTGATGGTCATCCTTTCAATTTCCAGTTCTTTGCCACCACTAAAAGAGCTGCTATTAATATTTTGTACATATGGGACCGTTTCCTTTTTCTTTGATCTCTAGTAGCTGTATTGTTGAGGTTAAAGAGAGTATGCACAGTTTTATAGCCCTTTGGGCATAGTTCCAAATTTAAACATATTATTTATGATGGTAATGATCCTAATGAATCATTTTTCCATTCATGTTATAATTCTAACTTGGTCTTAATAATTTTTTGGACGTAATATAATTTCTTTGATAGTATTTGATATATTTATGTTAATATTTGTTAGTAATATTCTATTGCTCTTTCTTTATCTCTCCCTGGTTTAGGAATCAGGACCCTGTTTGTATCATAAAGCTTGCTAGAGCAGTACCTTTCTCTTTTTGAAAGCAATTTATCCAGCGTAAGGATTATTTAAGTTTCTGATTGAACTCACTGATAAACTTGTCTAGTTATGGAGTTCCCCTCCTGCCCCTCCTCTTTCCCTCACCTCCTCCTCACCCATTGAGGTTTTTTTTGTTTGTTTGTTTGTTTGGTGAGGCAGTTGAAGTTAATTGACTTGCCCAGAGTCACCCAACTAGTGAGTGTTATGTGTCTGAGGTCAGGTTTGAACTCGGGTCCTCCTGACTCCAGGGCTGCTGCTCTATCCACTGCTCCACTTGAATGCTCCTGCGGTTCATTTTTGACTTGTCTCATTTCTGTTGCTGAAATCACATTGTTTAGGTTATCTATTACTTGTTTTGTTAATTTTGATACTTATGTTTGTTTAGAAATTTACCCATTTTGTTTGTCTTCAGTTTTGTGACCATTTAATTCTGTATAGTAGTTTACATTCCTTTTATTTCCTCTCCACTGTTGAATGCCTACTCATATTTTATTTTGCTAATTTGATATTCCTGGATTTGGAGTCAGAGAACCTGAGTTTCAGTCCCTTTTTGCTGCTTGGTACCTCTGTGACCTTCATGTGAATGTCATTTAAACTCTCTAGGCCTCAGTTTGCTGTTCTATGAAATGGTGGGAGATGGACTAGATGAACCTAAAGCTTACTTACGTTTCTAGGCCTGTGAGCCAGTGAAGTCATCAATAGAAGTAAGCAAAAAAAAAAATATAGAAGTGTGCAAGAGAACTAGACCAAGGACAGATCCCTGGGGCACTCCATTAAAAAGGTCATATTTCCCCACTTGATATGGAGCTGTTCTGAACTATTCTTTGGGTCTGACCATTTTAACAAGTTTGGAATACATCTGACTGGCCTATCATATAACTCACATTTCTCTGTGTAGAGGTATTTTGATATAGTAAGCACTTAGAGGAAGATAAGAATTTGAAACCCACGTGACAGTTAATGAGCTATGTGACCAGAGGAGCAAGTTATGTAAACTCCTTGACTAAGTTTCTTCATCAGTAAGATGAGGATAATAATAACCTACAGTATCTTCTTCGTAGAATTGTTATGAGGCATAAATTAGATTAGGTCAGTAAAGCACTTTGCTAACTGAAAAGACTATGTTATTAATCATCTATAGGGGAATGGTAAAAATGTAGTCAAATTCCTGGGCAGAATCTAGGTATAGTATATCTGTGTTATTTCTCTGATCTATCACCTGCCAAAAAGTGAAATAATTTATTTGTTTGACTTGTTTTTGATCAGCCCATAAAGTCTTTTAGTGCTCTCTTCCTTGTTCTAATAAGCCATGACCATAATAATATCTTCTAAGATTTTGCCAAAAATCGTAAGTCAAGATCATTGGTCTATAGTTTGAAGAATCTACTTTCCTTTATTGAAAAAAATGGGCTGGAATTTGCTTACCTCTAGTACTATGCACCTTTTCCATTGAATTTGATGTTTTGATTTGGATGACTCCACTACTATTGAGTGAAAAGATTAGTTGAGGGAAAAATTCAGCAAGAGGACAGGCAAGTTCTTTTTTCAGAAGTGGAATGCAGGATTAGACCTCACAAAATGTCCGTCTTGACTACTGGCTTTTTTTTTTTTTTTTTTTTTTTGAAAGCAGTCTTGGGGGACTCCCTTATCTGAAATGGAAGATCTCAAAAACATGTGTGTGTGTGTGTGTGTGTGTGTGTGTGTGTGTGTGTGTGTGTTTTGGCAGTTGGGGTTAAGTGACTTGTCCAGGGTCACACAACTAGTAAGTGTCAAGTGCTTAGTCTGAGATCAGATTTGAACTCAGGTCCTTCAGACTTCAAGGCTGGTGCTCTATCCACTGGGCCACCTAGCTGCCCCTTCAAAAACCTTCTGAAAGAACAGAGCCCTTCCCTGGGAGAAGAAGGTGGGGAAAGGTGAAAATGCTTATTTTAATAGGAGGGGCTGCTGCTTAGAAGTTTAAAATGTGAATTGTTACTTTGAGTTTCATGTTAAAAACTCCTGTTTTCAAAGGATACGAACAGGCAGTTCTCAGATGAAGAAATTAAAGCCATCTATAGTCATATGAAAAAATGCTCTAAATCACCATTGATTAGAGAAATGCAAATCAAAACAACTCTGAGGTACCACATCACACTTATCAGATTGGCCAACATGACAAAACAGGAAAATGATAAATGTTGGAGAAGATGTGGGAAAATTGGAACACTAATGCATTGTTGGTGGAGTTGTGAAATGATCCAACCATTTTGGAGAGCCATTTGGAGCTGTGCCCGAAGGGCTATAAATATGTGCATACCCTTTGACCCAGCAATACCACTTCCAGGGCTGTATCCCAAAGAGATCATAAACATGGGAAAAGGACCCACATGTACAAAAATATTTATAGCAGCTCTTTGTGTGGTGCCAAAGAATTGGAAATTGAGGGAATGCCCATCCATTGGGGAATGGATGAGCAAGTTGTGGTATATGAATGTGATGAAATACTATTGTGCTGTAAGAAATGATGAGCAGGGGGACTTGAGAAAAACCTGGAAAGACTGGTATGGACTGATGCTGAGTGAAGTGAGCAGAACCAGAAGAATATTGCACACAAGCACAGCCACATTGTGCGATGACTAAGTTTGATAGACTTAAGCCTTCTCAGCAATACAAGGATCTAAGAGTCTCCAAAAGTCTCATGAAGGAAAATGCTATCCACATCCAAAGAAGGAACTATGGAGTTTGAATGCAGATCACAGCTTACTATTTGCTCTCTTTTTCTTCTGTTTTGTTTTGTTTTCTCTTTCTTGTGGTTCCTTCTATTGGTTCTAATTCGTCCTTACAACATGACTAATGTAAAAATATATTTAATAGGAATGTGTATGTAGAGCCTATATCTTATTGCGTGCCCCATCTTGGGGAAGGAGGGGAGAAAAATTTTAAACTCAAAAGCTTATGGAAGTGATTGTTGATAAATCAAAATAAATTAATAAAAAAATACTAAAAAAAAAAAGAAAAGAAAAACTCCCATTTATCCCAATCAAATCCCAACCAATCAAAAAGCATCAAATACTCTAGCATTGGGAATTCTAAATACAAGCAAAAACAACTATCTTGTTCCTCTCCTCGAGGAGTTTACATCTTAATGGGAGAAGACTACATGCAAAAGATAATTGGAAAGGGTTTTTGTCCTTCTGGGTCGTTTCGAGTTAAATACCTCCTTTTGAGCAATACCTTCTTAGTGGTATTGCTTAGTTATAGCTTATGCAAAGTTACTGACTTTGTGGTTATAGTTCCAAATTGGCTTTCCAGAATAGTTGGGTCACTTCATAACTTTATGAATAGTTCATAGGAACAGTGTGAATGTTCTTCAGAAATTGCCATTTTCATCAATTTTATGCTTCTGAGGTAGTTGTTTTAATTTTCCCCTTTTGAACAAGTGGAGCAGTAAAGTCATTGTTCTTAATCTCTGCAGGAATGAATAAATGTCACTGTCTATCCTTCTTTGTCTTTTGAATTCTGATTTCTCACTAGAACAAATCAGAAAGTAGATGCAAATAAGGTTCAGAATGTACTTTTTTGTTATGAAAATATCATTGTTTCCAGAAACAAATGTATATTGTTCAGAATTGTGCTGGGCTATTTGTCCTCAAAGTACAGCAACTGTCATGATGTGGTACTCTACATGTTTTAACATGAGAACAAATGCAATAGGAACATGTTTGGGAAATTGTTTTGGAGGCAGTTGAAAGCAGTGGCTAAGTAATTTATGAACATCATCTTAAATATTTTCTTCTTTGTCACAGTGCCTTACACATATTTTCAAGAAATAATTTGTTGGTTGAGTGAAACCTGAAGAAGTTTAGCCTATTTTAATTTTGGCCCCTACTTACTGCCAAATTGTGCAGGTCTGCTCTAGTCAGTCATTGGTTTTCATTCTATCTTTCAGAATAAGACTTAACTATACTTCCATAAATCAATCATTTAAATATTTCATATTTAATAATAATCATAAGAGTCAGGATTACCTAGATTCAGATCCCACATCTGATACTTAACTGTGTGATCCTGGGAAAGTTTCATTTAACCTCTGAACTTTTGATTCTTCATCTGTAAAATCAGAAGGTTGAACTATTTGACCTCTAATGAATTTTAAACATATGATCTTATTCTTCTTGACATTTTTCCCTGTTTTAAAACTTTCAGTTTAATTGTTCACTATGCCATTAATTTGGGCTTTCATTTGCCAAGCAAAATGTGCTTTACAACTATTATCTCATTTGATCCTCAAAACATACCCATTTGACAGTTGAGGCATCTGAGGCAGATGGTGGTAAAGTGACTTGACCAGTGTCACATAAATGGTATCTGAAGCTGGGTTTGAACTGTGTTCTTCCTGACTCCAGGCCACCTAATTGCCTCCTAGTATGCATTATAATTCCTAATTGTTTACAGGCAGATGAAGAAGTAACTGTTTATCCGAGCAGCAGCATAACTTTAGACAGACTTATGCATCAATATGACTGCAGGGTGTTGAATTTTTTGTTCAGGGAAACTTTTAAAAACCAAGAACTGTGTTGTAGATTTTTAATCTGAGCATCCACCCATATAAAGTTGGACATCCTTGGAGTAATTTGTTTTAAATTTAACAATCTTGACACAAAAGGACTGAATAAACCAATTAAGAACTCAGATTTTAAGTAAAATAACACAATCTAAGCAGCTATTTACATTTTGAAGGAAAAAAAGAAACATGTAAACTTAAAATAACAGATGTCAGCTCATTTGCTCAATAACACCATCTGATTTCTTCTTCTGTGTACTTACAGAATTTCGAATTGGAATGTTTGGGTTTTTTTTTTTTTAACTCATTTTACAGATGAGGATACTAGGCATGTAGAGGTAAATGACTTGTTCAAAGTCACACAAAGCTGGGATTTGAAACTTAGGTCATCTCATTTCTAATTCACAGCTTTTTGCACGGTTATATGTTACTTGTTTTAATTTGGTCTGTGCCTACCTCACAAGTGTTGAGTTTTGTACTGCTTCTTAGGTTACTTTCTATATAATCCTAAATTTTGTAATTGCTAGAAAAGTCTCTTATCTTTGATATATACACAATTGGAGTGTATTATCTAAAAGGTTAGCTTTGGCTAACAGTTACAAAGAACTCCTGTAGCTACTCTCCTAGGCTGCTCCTGGGTGCTTAAATCATTATATGTAAAGTTCTTCCAATGGGCAAAGTAATTTCTCAGTTGCCAATAAGGGATTTAGAGCAAACTTAAGGAAACACTACCTTTTTAAGCTAATGCCTTCCTGGGGTTGAAGAAACCCCAGTACTTATACACATGGAACTGCTGGAGCACTAATCTCTTTACCTTTGTGTCTAAAAACTCTTTTTTTCTGTTTGATACATTTTACATTTTCTCATTTCAGGTGATTATCTTTGTAATAGAAATCAGTCTTAGTACAAATCCACAGAAGGCAGTGTTCTTATCTTACTCAGTTCTGTTCTCTCTCCTCAACCATTCATAAATATATGTTAATTGAATAAATGAGTGAATAATGAATGAGTGAATATAATTGGATATTTAAATATGTATTTCTTTACAGATATTGAAGCACAGATTAGAGAAATCCAGGGGAAGAAGGCAGCTCTTGATGAAGATCAAGGAGTTGGTCTTGATTCTACAGGTTATTATGACCAAGAAATTTATGGTGGTAATGATAGCAGATTTGCTGGCTACGTGACATCAATTGCTGCAACTGAATTAGAAGATGTAAGTTTAAAATAGAAATGTCATTTCGTTGATTTGGGAGAAACAATAAGCAATTTCTTCTATTTGCTTTTAATCATAAGAGTTTCAATTTTATTTGAAGTGTTTCTGTAAGCTTTAAAGTAGAAAGGGGCAAAGAAAGTATAATTATATTTTTTCACCTCATTTTAAAAAAATACTTGCAAATTACTTGCTGATTCTTTTAAGTTCAAATTGCTTTTTATATAGTTTTGAGTATTTTTCATGGAAAAAATTTTTGATTGATACTTAAAAATGACTAGTCTCCCAGTTGTCACAAATGGGAACTTGGGCTTTCCATGATCGTTAGGGTGACTACATTCTCATACTGAGACAGTAAGGTTCTTGTTCTGTGTAATTGAGACTGAAGGAAGTTGTGTTATACATTAAACATAATGTTTGAGAGATCACAAGTAAGGCACATCAAAGTTTTATAATATTTAAAATCACAAAATTTTCCTGAAAAGGGCCTCCAGCATTATGTTAGTAGCATAATATAACTTGTCTCTTTTCACTATAATAGTGCTTCCTCATTATAGTTCAAGTAAGAAAAAAAGCTTGAAAATATTTTGAATTCATTAATTCTGTGTACATCTCTTCTACTTTTAAATTAGTTGAGACATTTTGTTTCAAACTTTTTTTTATGGTAGGATGATGATGACTACTCCTCATCTACTAGCCTGCTTGGCCAGAAGAAGTCAGGATACCAACCCACAGTGGCATTGCTTAATGATATACCACAGTCAACAGAACAGGTAATATTTTCTTTTATATAGCTAAAGAAATAGAAATACCTCATTTTAAAAAAAGTCTTGAATTGAGACTTTTACATTTGTAAACTGTGAACTTCTTTGTAAACTTCTTGTGAAGATGTAAGGTGTACAAAACATGGATATTTGTTTTGAACCCTTTTCTTTATTCAAACTCTTTCCCCCTCCCCCCATGGCCATTTTATTTTTTAAAAAATATATAATTTCACTCATTTGTAAGGATATAAAAATTGATTTATTATGGATTCTTTATTTCTGTAGTATGACCCTTTTGCTGAACACCGTCCTCCAAAGATAGCAGATCGTGAAGATGAATATAAAAAGCACAGACGAACTATGATAATTTCTCCAGAACGTCTTGATCCTTTTGCAGATGGTAATTCACTCCCACTTTTCTATAAGTCTTGTAAAATTTATTTGTATGAAGTTGTCTTTAGCCCTTTGATTTTTTTTGGCATGCTTATGAATTTAGTTTTTCTTTTTAAACAGCCCTATATTATAGATTTGTATAGATTTTGAAGTCACAGATGCCATATTCTTCATGTTTATAATACAAGTTTTCTTTCTAGGTAGAAGGACAAGAAAATAATGAGCCAATGCCATAGAAACGCAAAGGGTTAAAGGTTTTTCTTTTCATTTTGTTTTGGGTTACGCATACTGTACTTTGAACAAAATGTGTGTGTTTCTGCTCAAAATACTTTCAAGTCTTTGAAAACTTTGAAAGTTTTCATTTCCAAATCTTAGAATTTTACAGTTATTATTTTTGAAATACTGTTTTCTCAGCATAGAGCCCATTGCTCTAATCTAGCTCAGTAATGCACCTACTTTGCTTTAAGCATTCAAAAGTATATATACAAAGACTTGGATCCGTTTAATAGTTGGAGTCTGTTTTGCTAATTTTAGTATGCAAGTCAGTTCAAGGGGCATAGTGGGCCTGATGGAAGCTTTCCTCAGGTGAGTGAGTTTCACAATCAAAATAAGGTGCCTGTTTCTTAAATTAGATTCTGTTGCAGGTTTTACAAATTAGAATTTCTGCCTGCATGAATTAGTAGGGATTTTTTTTACTTGCTTAATTGTAATTGATGTAAACATGTATGTCAGAATTCACAGGCCCATACTAACTGTCCTTAATTTCTTTCCTACAGCAGTACTGCTATATGCCAGTCCTGTCTGCATTCTTAAGGGTGCAGTTCAACACATCCTGTGTAGATTATGGTGAAAAAGTATTCCAAAGGAAGTCTTATCAAAGCTAGTGTCAGAATGACACTGCCAATTGGGCATGGTCTTCAGTATAGAAAATGTTTAAGGATTTCATTTTCCCCTCCCAAATTGTGATGCTATACTATTTGTATAGCACGTTTTCCCATTTCTAAGAGTAGTGTGCCTCCATGCATCTTGTTCTTATTGGGCTTCTTTAAAATATTTTGAAGTTTAAAGAACAAATAATGAAATTTCAGGAATAGAATTACACATCTCATTGTACACAACTTTTGTGTGTGTGTGTGTAACATAGTAATTGTAGATGTAACATATTTCAAGTAATTTGTAATTTTGCTTTTGCAAAAGAAAATATAAAAATTTTCTGCAATGTGTCATGGAAATAAAAAAAAGAAGAAGCCCTCTTATAACATGGCACTTGAATACAAATGTAGAAGTGTTTCAATCAGATTTGCCAAAGTATAACTATTCTAGAACTTTATGTGATGCACTGATCTAGGCTTAGTTAATGAAAGTCAGGAGTTCAACAGCTTGCACAGGTAATGTTTTGAATATAAATATCTATCCAAAGTGTTACTAATGGTAAAGAGATAATTTTCTAGGCTGCTATTCTGCTGCTTGAAGTCAGAACTGCTGGTGGAGACAAAGGCACGAAAGTGTACGTATTCCGGATTAGCAACCCAGGAACCCATCACTTCTGAAGACTCTTAACTGTGTTTTGTCATTTTATTGTTTTATCTGCATTAAAGTACTTGTTTTAAACTGCAGTAGTTATGTTTGTGTTCAAACAGGTTAAATTGATCAGCAAACTCAGTAAAAAGTAAGATGTGTAATTATTAAAGTTTTCAACTAAAAAAAGTAAAATTAAGTGAATATGGAATAACATATTATTAGAGCAGGGCAGATAAATTATTTGAATTTAATTTTTTTTTATTCATTGTGCTCCTGTCCTGTTGCTGTTATTTTCTGCAGGAGGCAAGACACCTGATCCTAAAATGAATGCTAGGACATACATGGATGTTATGCGAGAACAGCATTTGACTAAAGAGGAGGTCTGTTAAATGTTTTTTCTTATAATTTTATGGTTATAGAGATTAATAAGGGAGGTTGATACTAAGATAATTTATAGTATATTGAACATTACACTTTAAAATTATGCTATGATTTATAAAATTTGAAAAGAAAGATCCTTCTGAAAAAAAGAAAGTATATTGACTTTTTATGGACAGAGAAGACTGATTGAAGGCATGCTTCCAGAAAGAACCTTTTTCAACAAGTGGAATGGCTTCTCTCAAAACATGTGTGGTGATGGTTGGAGGAGATTATTTTGTTGTCTAGAGAGAGAGTGTGGACCAAAAGAAACATAAGGGAAGGGTAAAGAAAGGGAAGATTGAGATGTATTGGACAAGTGGTGGGAAGTGTGGGTAATAATGTTTGGGAACAGTACTAAAGTTATTTTGAGGAATAAATTTTCATCATTAATCTTATTTTTCAGAGGGAAATTAGGCAACAGCTAGCAGAAAAAGCTAAAGCTGGAGAACTTAAAGTTGTCAATGGTGCATCATCCCAACCTCCTTCAAAACGCAAAAGGCGTTGGGATCAGACAGCTGATCAGACTCCTGGTGCAACTCCAAAAAAGCTTTCAAACTGGGATCAAGCAGAGGTAATTCCCCAGTTCTGCAACCCTTCATATCCTTCCTGTGGCTTCTCTTTTTTTTTTTTCTGTTAGGGAGTGGTAACTATTCATTTTGAGTATGCTGTTAACAGTAACGTCAAGTTAACAGTTCATTTACTCATTGTGGTAGAATGGATAGCCATGTAAAACAGACCTTTCCTTCCCCTGTATAGAGATAGTTTAGATTTCTGGGATGAGATAAACCTCTAAAATGGTCCTTAGTATGTAATTTGGTGCATAGACATTTTAGCAAACCTAAAATTAAATTTAGTAGTGGAGTAGAATTTGAATTTTTCTTGGTGGTAATTGGGTGACAGAAGAGAATTTATTCTACTAAGCTCAGTCTTATTCTTGGGTGACCAGACTCCACCCTGTTGATAAAATCCAGTTACTTAATTTTGAAACCTAAAAGGAGAAATTTTCGTTTCATTGTATTGTGCTATATGCATGCATATGAAAATAAGCAACAGTTACTGGTTTCTTTCTATGAAACATCATTATCTCTTAGGCTGGTCATCAGATGGAGAAGGATTGAATAAGCATTTATGTAGTGCCTACTATGTGCCAAGTACTTTTTACAAATATTATGTCATTTGATTCCCCTGTCTACCCTTCTCCCTTAGCTGTAGAAAGAGATTTGCTTATAAACCTCTCCTTCATTTAAGGAAGGGGGTTGGGGATTGCTGCTAGAAGACCTGTCTTTGGAAACTTTCTGTTTGTTATTAGTAGATATTACCTTTTGAACAGAACTGTGAAGAAAATGTTTTATAAACTGTCAGGTACGTTAAGAGTAGCTTTTTAGCAATTATTTTGACGTCTTGAATTTCTACTTAGTCTAAACTGTAACTACTGGTTAGAGAATGGGCATGTTTGCTTTTTAGAGAGATACCACTGATGTTCTACTTTAACCTCTAATATAATCAGTAGAGTGAAAAGTGTGTTTTTAATGCGTCTCATACCATTTTTTTGTAGAAGTCATAGCTAATTATATGTTAACATATGATTGAAAATTTTTTTTAGACTCCTGGGCATACACCTTCCTTGAGGTGGGATGAAACACCTGGTCGTGCAAAGGGTAGTGAGACGCCTGGAGCAACACCTGGCTCAAAAATATGGGATCCTACTCCTAGCCACACCCCTGCAGGAGCTGCTACTCCTGGACGTGGAGATACGCCTGGTCATGCAACACCAGGCCATGGAGGTGCAACTTCAAGTGCACGTAAAAACAGATGGGATGAGACCCCTAAAACTGAGAGAGGTGTGTTTTAGATCAAGTGCTTTAATTAAGAAAGCAGATTTGGGTGGCTTGTGAAATATTGATTTGCTGAGTAATAATGGAAAGTTATTTTGACCATGAAATTTTTATTATGTGGTCTCTGGCATAAAGAAGTAGCAAGTAACTCTTATGGTTGAACAAAGTTTGATTGCATCATGGCCTTGTTTTCCTACTTTCAGTAGGCTGAAAATTAATTTGAGGGTTGGAGTAGGGTCATTGTGAAACAATGTTAGGGTCTTTACTGTGTTTCCTTTTGTGTAGGTGACCTAGATCTCCCTTAGTCTAACTTAAGAAACTGGTATTACGAATTTCTAAGAAATATTTTTCTGTGACATTACTAAGTTTTAATAGCAACTCGGCTGATGCTGGACTTAGAATCAGGAAGAACCGGGTTCAAATTCAGCCTCAGTGAGAGTTAGAGTAACAATTCTGGGCAAGTCACTTAACCTCTCTCTAACTCAGTTTCCTTTTCTTTAAAACAGAATATAATAGCACCGACTACCAAGTGTTGTGAGGATAAAATGAAACGTTTGTGAAGCACTTACATTTTCCTCTTCCTCTTTCCCTCCATCTCCCCCTTCGGGTAGGGGAAGGGGGGATGAGCATCAGGGCCCTATCACTATATAACCTGAGGGGATAGAATGAAAGAAATCCATTCTTGGAAATATTTTTCTTTAGCTTTTAGTTGTCATTTTACTGCTAGAGCTGAAGATTAGTTTCCATTAAGATATTCTAAAATTTATATTGCTTAAGTAAATTGAAATTGTGTTTGGCTTTGTTTTTTAAAAGATACTCCTGGTCATGGAAGTGGGTGGGCTGAGACTCCTCGTACAGATCGTGGTGGAGATTCAATTGGTGAAACACCAACTCCTGGAGCAAGCAAAAGAAAGTCACGTTGGGATGAAACACCAGCTAGTCAGATGGGTGGGAGCACTCCTGTTTTGACTCCTGGTAAAACACCAATTGGCACACCGGCTATGAACATGGCGACACCTACTCCAGGTACTTAATGGAACTACATATGTTTTATTATAAATTCTAATTTATGGCTTTGCATTTTTGTTTTTCTGAATGTGGTTCATAAGAAAATTTTGGTGCTATGCAAAATATTTGATTAAATTTTGGTGGTGGATTTAGTTGATGATGAATGCAGTTGAAAATATAATTTATCCATAATTTATGGATTTGATATTCTATATTGTATCTATCTGTTTTAAGAGCCTTGGTAATAAGTCTCAAAGTTAATGTTAGGCAGCTTGTTAAGTGTCTTTTTGCTTAATATACAGGTCACATAATGAGCATGACCCCTGAACAGCTTCAGGCATGGAGATGGGAGAGAGAAATTGATGAGAGAAATCGTCCACTTTCTGATGAAGAGCTGGATGCTATGTTCCCAGAAGGATATAAGGTAATAGGATAATATAGTAAACTTTTTTATATGTAGCTTCTTTCCTTTGGGATTTGAATTTTATTTTATTATTTGTTTGTTTGTTTGTTTGTTTTAGGCAATTGTGGTTAAGTGACTTGCCCAGGGTCATACAGCTAGTAAGTGTCAAGTGTTTGATCTGAAGTCAAACAGATTTGAACTCAGGTGCTCCTGACTGCAGGGCCCGTGCTCTATTCACTGCACCACCTAGCTGCCCCTTGAATTTTATTTTTAAAGAAACCTGCATAAAACCTTTTGATTGGCTGTTATTTGCCTTAACTCTCCTAAAGCCTACACTCCCTAATCTTTTCTCCTTAGCCCCATCCCTGTGTATCATTCTACTGAAACACATGTAACCATAATGTTTCAGGTTAATCCCTCAAAGATAAATTTCTCTGAAAATTGACCCTAAAGGGAAAGATGAGGTAAAGCATAATACATTACTTTAAATCCTGTACTTGATGTACATGTAATTTTGTGAGCACTTTAAGGTCTGCCATATATTAAATAAGATCAGATCGCCTGGTTATTTGTAAGTTGTAATTATCAACTAAATGAAGGTTGCTTACTAGAGTATCAAAGCAATAAGACTGAGCTTTGCTTTAGCTAGCTCATTATCCATTTATTTATTTATTCCTAAGTGTTGTTTTTTTTTAAGCATTCCTTTCTAAAAAAAATTTGAGTTCCAAATTTTCTCCTTATCTCCTGTCCTCCTCTCTCACCCACTGAGAAAATAAGCGATATGATATCAATTATTCAGCTATTTATTTTAAATTCCTTTCAGTACCCGCCATTATGTGACCAGAAAAGTGTTGGACTGGTCAGAAAAGCAAACAGCAATTGCTTTCAAGGTTTCATCTACAGCCCAGGGATTCTTTGCAGTGATATCAAGATACTAGAAAGGAAGATGGGGTTTTAACCCTGTCTTTATCCAGAAAAGATTGGAAAAACTTTCTTTGCTTGGAAACTCTTTAGGACAATATCTTTAAGGTAGAACTGTAGGAAAAGGATGAGTTCTTCAGTCATATAATTTGATCATACCAGCCTTTTTTCTTGGCTATGGGAAATTTAGAGTAAGCTTGCTACTTAAAAAGTCTAAGAATTCTTTTATGAGTTGCAGTGCTTTCTCAGGTCATATTTATTAAGTTACCTAACCATATTGGGTCTTATTGCTATTTTCTCTTACATGAGCAGTTAAGACTTAGGAGGAATCTTTACCTAATTTTAAGAACTTCTGAAACATCTAAGCATGGAATCAGGTGTCCCCCACAAAAGGTTGTCCACCAACACCATTTTGCAGCAATGCATTAGAACCAGTCTTTATACCTCATTCTTACTATGGTACCTGCTTCTCCATGTCATTTTGCATTTTATAAAACCAGTTAATGATATTAGATTGCATATGCCTAGGCCTTTTCATAGGAGCTTGAAAAATTAATCTTTTAAACTAAAAAAATCATAAAATTATTTTTGTAATCTGATTTGATTCTGTATCTGGTTTTATAATTAACCCCTGCATTTTATTAGAAAAATTCTTCTCAAAGCCCATGCTGAGTTTTTTATTCTTATTTATCTTTTCCTAAAAATAATCTCAGTGAATGTTTATAGTTAAGATATGGGTTTAAAAGTAGCAGGGAAGTGGATGAACCTCTTGGTAGGGATAATTTGTAAAAATTAATGGTATTTTAAAAATAAACCCTCAGAGTTCTCAGTTCTAATTGTCATTTTTGTAAGTAGTTTGAAAATTTATTTTTAGAAATTATTTTTTGATTCTTTGTTAAAAAAAAAAAATACTAGAGGGGCAGCAAGGTGGTACAGTGGATAGAGCACCAGCCCTGGAGTCAGGAGGACTTGAGTTCAAATCTGGCTTCAGACACATAACACTTACTAGCTGTGTTACTCTGGGCAAGTCACTTAACCCCAATTGCCTCACCAAAAAAAAAATACTAGAAAATGGCATTTCCATCAAAAACATGAATTTATGCAGTTCCTGTTCTAATTTTTGGAGCATAAGATAGATGTATGCCTGCTTTTGTTTAAATTTCTTAAATTGATGGAATTTTTTTTATGATACCTAGTTTTGAAACCTTGCATAAGTATAGCCTTTATAGGCAAACATTGATCAAGATTATTGTTTGAAAGTACCTTTTTTTGTTCCAATTAATATGAGCTCTGAGTTTTGTTCCTTTGTGTTTTGTAGTATTGCCACACATTTTTTATCAATCATTTCGAAGGTATTGTCTTTGATACTGTGGAATCTTGTCATAATGTGTCTTAGAAAACATTAAGTGATCAAAATCTTAAATCACTATCCTTGCTGCACAATGAAACAAATAAAAGAGAAGCAGGAACTGGTATACCACCTGTGTTTAAGTCTCACCTCTTAGATATCCTGCCTCTGAGACTCTTGGAAGTTTAGGCAGCTCTCTAAAACTGTTAAGTTGCCTAACATCATTGGTAGATGAAGTTCCTCATGCAACACTCCCTACATCAGTGAAATTACAGGTTTAAAGCAAAAGCAAAACATGTTCATTATACCAGAGTAATCACTGATTCTTGTGAAGGCAATTCATTCTTGTAAATTAAAATTCCTTATTAATGTAGAGAATGTGTTTGAGATTTGTATTAAATTCTTGATATTAAGCAGTCAGAAATTCTTAAAATTTTAAGTCATGTAATGCTATTATATAATTTTGATGATACTTATATATCACTGTTAAACTCTCTAATTCGTTAGGTACTTCCTCCTCCAGCTGGCTATGTTCCTATTCGTACTCCAGCTCGGAAATTGACGGCAACTCCTACACCTTTAGGTGGCATGACTGGATTCCACATGCAAACTGAAGATAGGACTATGAAAAGTGTTAATGACCAACCATCTGGAAATCTTCCATTTTTAAAACCTGATGATATTCAGTACTTTGATAAACTGTTGGTAAGTAAAAATAATAGAACTAATGAAAGGCTTAAATGTTTCCCTTTTAATTGTGGGGAGCAGGGAATGGATGGTATATAATACATACTGTATCATCTTACTTTTTAAATTATTTATGAAAATTATTCTGTAGGTGGATGTGGATGAATCAACACTTAGTCCAGAAGAACAGAAAGAGAGAAAAATAATGAAATTGCTTTTAAAAATCAAGAATGGCACACCTCCAATGAGAAAGGTGAGAATTAATTTTAAAAAAATCACATTATGATGTTATAAGTATAGTAGTTTATGATTATTCTTTCTATGGTCCCACCTAATGGTTGTGTTATGTTTTCCTGCAGACAAAATAGGATGAAATTGATTTATTGTGCAGGGTGAAAGATTTAGCTTTAAGATAAAAGAGTCAAACTTTTTAACATTTGAAATGAACTTTAGGTTTTGTATTTTTATTTTCTGGAGCTCTGAAGTTGCCTTTTAGAATGTTATATGTGTTATTAATATGAAAAATAGAAAAGAATTGGAACAGAATTAGATGGTTGATGTCATCTGTGCTCTGAAAGTAGGAAGATAAACTTTCTGAAATTGTGAAGTCTTTTCTAGCATTCTTTATCACAAGTTGCACCAGAAAATCATTGGTTTTCACCTTTTATTTGGATACAATTGAGTAGCTCATATATGGTAAATTCATTCTAGTGCTATGCCTAAAATGCTCATAAATTGTCCTCCTTTTTGAAAAAGAATCATTAAAACCTATTTTCAGAAAGGATTAATTAAAAATAAAGACATTCTCTAACTTGCTGCTTTTTTGTTTGTAGGCTGCATTGCGTCAAATCACTGACAAAGCTCGTGAATTTGGAGCTGGGCCTTTGTTTAATCAGATTCTTCCATTACTGATGTCTCCAACGCTTGAAGATCAAGAACGTCATTTGCTTGTAAAAGTTATTGATAGAATTTTGTACAAGCTAGATGACTTGGTTCGACCATATGTACATAAGGTTTGTTTTTCTTTTTTTCATTGCTTTTAAAATTCGAATCTTTTTCATTGATTTATTTTCACATTTAAAAAATGATAATAGCTTTTGAATAGAATTGGGGAAATAGTATTTTTCATGTGTGTTCTGTAATGATGAAAAATGACTTAACTTGAATATTGTTGTGGTTTTGGGGTAAGTAGAGTGACTTGGAATCAGGAAAACCTGGGTTTGAATTGTGCCTTACTTTTTTGCTGTGTGACCTTAGGCAAATCACCTAACCTTTCTGTATCTCAGTTTTCTCATTTATGAAATGAGGTCATAGATAATACCTGTCTCACCTAAAGATTGTCTTATGGATCACATGAAGTGAAGTACAAAATATTTTGCAAACCTTAAAGTTCTACATAAATATTTGCTCTCATCAGTGATAAAACATCTTTACAGGATATTGGGGCAGATTATAAAAATGGTACAATAAAAACCTTTTATTATCCAGAATTCTCTGGGAATAATGCTCTAAGTACTTGAGCTCTTGTACTCCAAGTATAACTCTTTGGTGAACAGTTTATGTTTACCTTGAATCACTCTGGATGAAAATATCATATAATTCTGTGTCCTCTTAAATGGAATAATTAACAGATGATTTAACTTAATGACTCAGAACTTGTTATGAAAATAAGTTACACTGTGCTTTTAATACATTGACGTTCTTAGGGACTGTTGAAATTTATTAGGACAGTTTAATAAATAACCCCATCTCTGCTATAGGTTTTTCATTCTGACTTGCTTTTTATTGCTTTCTTGGCTACCTCTTCCTCTCCCATCTCCATTTTTATTGTTTGTTAATTTTTTAACATTTCTTTTCTTTGTCTTTTTTTTTTTTGAAGTTCCAAATTCTCTCTTTTCATTTCTTCCCTTAACCATTGAGAAGGCAAGCAATGATACCCATTATATATGTGAAGTATTGTCAAACATTTCTATACTGGCCAAATTCCATGTTTTAAATTCTATCTGGAGCTTGATGAATGATATATAATTATATATATAATGTATCGAATGAACTGATTGTTGCTATAACACCTACCTCCTTTTCTTTACAGATCCTTGTGGTTATTGAACCACTATTGATTGATGAAGATTACTATGCCAGAGTGGAAGGCAGGGAAATAATTTCAAATTTGGCTAAGGTATTTTTTTATATTTTTGATTTTGAATAAATTTTCAAGAAGCTAAATCTGGCCATAGGAAATGTGTGAATTTCAGAGGGTAGTTGCTCTTGTATTTAAATATAAATGTCAATTAGAGGGAAGGAATTAATTAATCCACCACTTGTTCTAGGCACCAGAAAATTGTACTAAAGCAGATTGGTGACTAGTAGGGGAGACAGCAGTGTGTAATAGAAAGTGCGTTGGGGTTGGAATCAAAAAGCCTGGGTTCAAGTCCTCATCATGACACTAGCATTGTGTCCACAGGAATGCTAACCCATCTCTGTGGACCTCCACTTCCTTAACTATAAAACAATAAAGATAACTATCTACTTCACAGGGTTATTGTGAAGGAATTGTTTCTTCAGCTGTAAAGTGCCAATGAAGTGCTTGAGGGATGTAAATGTTCAACTTTGAGTGATTTAACCTTTCATTTAGGCTGCTGGCTTGGCAACCATGATTTCAACTATGCGACCTGATATTGATAACATGGATGAATATGTCCGTAACACAACGGCTCGAGCTTTTGCTGTTGTTGCATCTGCCTTGGGCATTCCTTCGCTGTTGCCCTTCTTGAAAGCTGTGTGTAAGAGCAAGAAGTCCTGGCAGGCTAGGCATACTGGTATTAAGATTGTACAGCAAATTGCTATTCTTATGGGTTGTGCCATCCTCCCTCATCTCAGAAGTTTAGTTGAAATCATTGAGCATGGTAAGTTGTAATGAATATGCTAAACTTACTGTTGTTTTGAACTTGAAGATGTGATATTTGACTTAAAACTTTTGGGGGGGAGCAAGTGTTGCTTTGGGGCAAGATATTGAAGGAAAGTTTGCAAGGATGAAAATATAATGGTATGTTCTTTGCTGTTGTTGATAGTAAGAGGGATATGTGCTTTTGAGACTGATTGATAGAGCTGTCTATGTTTCTCTCTGTGTGTGTATATATGTGTGTGTATGCATATAATACCCACACAAGTAATGATTTAACCTAGGATATACAAGGTCATAGTATTAAAGACATAGAAGTTATGTGCTAATGGGCTACATTTATTATGTGATCTTTTGGCCTATTTGTTAAACGTCCTGCTTCACCTACCATCTGTGTATTTTGATTAGACTATTAGAAGCAGTGTAGGATTTTTGTTTTTAAATTTGATAGTCTTACGTTTCAGGTCTTGTGGATGAACAACAGAAAGTCCGGACCATTAGTGCTTTGGCTATTGCTGCTCTGGCTGAAGCAGCTACTCCTTATGGCATTGAATCTTTTGATTCTGTGTTAAAGCCTTTGTGGAAAGGTATCCGCCAGCACAGAGGAAAGGTATATCTAAAACTTAATTCTTACTTTCCTTTTCTTACTTCCTTTTCAAGTTATAACTTGAGCCATAATTTTATACTTACCTTTTTTTTTTTTAAAATTAAAACAGGGCTTGGCTGCCTTCTTGAAAGCTATTGGATACCTTATTCCTCTCATGGATGCAGAATATGCAAACTACTATACTAGAGAAGTGATGTTAATCCTTATCAGAGAATTCCAATCTCCTGATGAAGAAATGAAAAAAATTGTGTTGAAGGTATGTCATATTAATTTATCTAAAATGGGTTTGTGTCACAGTCTAAAGAGGAAATTGCAAAAGTATTAATAAAGAAGCCAATTAGTTTTATAGTAGCATTTTCATTCCATTATTTATTAAATGTTGTTTCCTAGGTCGTAAAGCAGTGTTGTGGGACAGATGGTGTAGAAGCAAATTATATCAAAACAGAGATTCTTCCTCCTTTTTTCAAACATTTTTGGCAACATAGAATGGCGTTGGACCGAAGGAATTATAGACAGGTAAGGTTTAGTTATGAAAACCATTGTGACATGTTGCAGTCATTCTTAATTTAGAATCTGGGGGGTATAGGGAGTCTGCCATACTTACTTAATTGAATACAAAATTACATATCTGTAGACAGTATATAAAATTTTCTCTTAGGTGAAGAAATAGGTTAGTAAGGTTTACTCTTAGCTGTTGTATTTTTTTTCTAGTGCTTCATTTAAAAAATGTGGCATAGTGCAGTACTTTAAACAAGGTTTTCATGTACAGTATTTATCCTGCATAGTTTTTGGCTTCCTTTTCTAATTCTACAACTTGGGGAACCGTATTTACTCTCAAAATATGTTGTACTCACTGAAAGCAAAACTTTATTGTTAACATGTGTTTATCTAACCCTTGAAATGTGAAAAAATGGAAGCTATCAGTTTACTTTCCTTCTTGGTGATGTTTCATAAATGTCCTACATACAGTTCAGTCTCTGGGGTTCTGGGTCTTTGCCTCAAATGCATTAATTTAATATTTGCTGAGTGAAGGTTCTGGGCCATTTTACAGATGAGTCAGAGATGAGGTACCTTCAACATGTAGCAGTTCTCCTAGGCACACTTCCGGGGATTGGGGATTTTGTGAGCAGTAGATACTCCCACAACTGATACAGATTTCAACCCCTGTTCGGTATAACTTAGTAGACATATTATGGCTGAAAAATACCTCATTTGTGGTTAACCCAGAGATTGGCTTCTCTGAACTTAGCTTGTCCTGGGACAATAGACAGTGCCTCCTATTTGGCATTTTTCCAGCTTGGCTAGACCTGCCAGAGCTTCTGCTTTGTACAACTCTAATAAAAATTATAATGTGGTAAATGAAGAGAAACACAAAGCAAACCCAGGGGGTTGAGGAACAGGGGAATCAAAGCTCCATGAGAGTAGAGATTGTTCTAATCTTTGTATTTGTGGCCCTCAGCATCTCGCAAGCACTTTGTCTGCAGAAATTAAGTGCTTATTGATTGATTATTTTTAGTTGAAAGGAGAAGGGAAGGTTTCTGGTAGGAGGTAGAACCTGACCTGACCTTGAAGAATTGAAATGATTCAAAAAGCACTGTTGGGGAGATAGTACATTCTAAGTATAGGGATAGTCATGAATAAAAGCAGTGGTAAAAGAGCAGAAATTGTGACCCTGGGCAAGTCACTTAACCCCAATTGCCTCACCAAAAAAAACCAAAACAAAACAGAAATTAAGACAATGTTGAATACTCTGGTTTTATTACAGTGTACAATGCAAGAAGGGGTTGGGACAGAAGTAAGAGATAAAAGTTGGGAAGTCAGGTTTGAACTAGGTTATGGAATGCTAAGGAATTCAGACTGCATAACATGGACAGAAGAAAGCTCTGAATTTTTTTTTTGTATTGGGGAAGACTTTAGAACTGTACATTAGGACTATTACTCCTATCTTAATGCATAGGATAGACTAGAGGATTGAGAGAGAATAATATGATATAGTAATAATACAAGTGAGGTGATGATGTGAACTGGGGTCATGATATTGAGGAATGGAGAACATGAGATGACGCACAGGCAGAATGTCAGGACTAGGCAATGACTGATGTTGAGGGGGGATGGGGAGAGGGAGGAGTCAAGATAACTGAGGCTTCTAGCTTGTTTAACTGAGACAATGGCACCCTTCACAGACGTTGCGAAGTTGTTATAAATTACATTGAACATGTACATATACTGGAAGCCAGTTTTCTTTCTTAAATACAGACTCCCCCCCCCCCCCCTTGTGATATCTTGCTTTCTCCTAAAAGGACAGTGCAAAAACAAAAATTTTTAATTAACAGGGATGACCGGTCACTTAGAAAGCATTTATGATGTGCTGGGCACTGTGCTAAAGTGAAAGGATAAAAAGAAAGGTAAATAGTCTCTTCCCTCACAGAGCTCAAATTCTCATGAGTGAGACAACATGTAAATAATTAAGTCCATACAAAATATGGATAGGAAATAATCTCAGAGGAGAATGCATTGGGCAGCTAGGGGAACAAGCTGAGGCCTCTTGCACAAGGAAGGATTTGAAAGAAGTCAAGGAATCTAAGACACAAAAATGAGAAAGGGCTAGAGAGGGGAAGCATTCCAAGTGTGGAGGACATGCCTATGCAAGGACACAGAGATGGGAGATGAAATGTCAGGTTCAAGAAGCTGCTAGAAGGCCTGTGTAGTTGCCAGTTTGTAGAGGGGAATAAAGTATAAGAGACTAGAAATGAAAGGGTAAAGTTGTGAAGAGCTTTAAATTTGAAACAGTTATGATTTACAAAAATCACTCAACTGAGTGGGTGATAAGTGGGAGTGAGCAGAGACTTGAGGCAGGACCACCAGTTAGAAGAAAGCCATTGCAATAGTGCGAGTAAGCAATGATGAAGGCCGATACTGGGCTTACAACTAGGGTTGTAGCTTTGTAAATAGAGAGAAGAGGGACATATCTGAGAGTTGATTCTGTGAAGGTAAGATCAACAATTTGGCGATGGGATCGGATATGTAGGGTGAGTGAGTGAGGATAATACTGCTTTTGTGATCCTGTGTGACTGGGAGGATGAATATTGCCCTTGATAGGGAAGTTTGGGAGAAGGGAAAGTTTTGAGGAGGTGTGGGATAAGACGGGGTGGGGGCAGGGAGATTGAGTTCTGTTTGATCATGTTGAGTTTGAGATGCTTCCAGGACAATCAGTTCAAGATATCCAGTAGGTAGTTGGAGCTTAGTGAAGGGAGACTAGAGCTGAATCTATAGGTCTGAGAATCATCTTCATAGATAACGGGTGATTGAACCTATGATTTTTGAGGAGATCGAATGAGATAGTACAGAAGGCAAAGAGAAAGCATCTCAGGACTGAACATTGAGGGGATACCCATGCTAAGTCATGCTAAGTGAGCGTTAGATGGAGAAAGAATTAACAGAGGAGATTGAGAAGGAATAGTCATTCAGGTAAGAGAACCATGAAAACCTAGACAGGAAGAAAGTATCTAGCGTGAGACAGTGATGAAGTGCCAGGTGCTGCAGGATGGAGGGAAGACCATTAGATTTGTCAGTTGAGATCCTTGGTGACTGGGAGAGAGCAGCTTCAGTTGATTGATGATGTGAGAGGAAAGAATGCAGAAGATTTAGAGGAGATTATAAGCATGTTTGAATAAACAACGTTTGGATCTTTGTGCAGAGCTTAGCATAGTAGGCACTTAGCAAATATTTTTTATTGCTTCAAAAACATAGTGGACCATTCTTCATGACACTAAAGTTAGATAAATCCTTATATAACCTATATTGCTTTACCCAGTAGACTGAAGGGGGAAAAAAAATCTCATTTTTTATTCTTAAACTAAGTGTCTTCTTATTCTTTACACATCCTATTCAGGATATCCTGTTACCTCTTATTTTTTCTGTGTGTCTGAAATCTCAGGGACTTAGGGAACCACAGGAGAATTATTGTCAAGATGCCTTTAGCCTTCATTTCCTTTAAAATTAAAATGTTTAAGAGTTTGCTTTTTCTCTTTTCAGTTAGTGGATACCACAGTGGAGTTGGCAAACAAAGTAGGTGCAGCAGAAATTATTTCCCGGATTGTGGATGATCTGAAAGATGAAGCTGAACAGTACAGGAAAATGGTTATGGAAACTATTGAGAAAATAATGGGGAACTTGGGTGCAGCAGATATTGACCACAAACTTGAAGAGCAACTTATTGATGGCATCCTTTATGCCTTTCAGGAACAGACCACAGAGGTAACACGTTTAACTTGTAAGAAAAATTTACCATCTTTCTCTTTTAAAACTTATAATAGATGTTTACACTTAAGTGTCTTACATTTTTATGCAGATATAAAGAAGAATGAAATTAAGATAACAAAGGCTTCAAATTCTTGTTTATTTAAAGTTTTCCTGTGATAAAACTTAAAAATTTGAATCTGTCTTTGTCTTTATTTTTCTGTCTTTTAATAAAGTTCTTTCATTATGTAGTTTTACTTGTTTCATTAAACCACAGTGAACCACACCAATAAGAGCACTTGATCTAGGGTGAGGAAACGTTTCATCTAAGTGCTAACCCTTGTTTTGACACTTCGTAGTAGCTGAGTGAGCTTGGGTGTCGTTTAATCTCAGTTTCAGTTTCATTATCTATGAAAAGAGCTGAAGAGTTCTCTATACTTCCTGCTTTGGAGTTATTGTAAGGAAGTCGCTTTATAAACTTTAAAACACTTTGTAAATATGAGGAAGAACCTTTAATGATAAGGAAATACCTGAAATATCCATTTAATCTATTACTGTTTAAATTAACTGTCCCCCCCCTTTTTTTTAAGGACTCTGTGATGTTGAATGGTTTTGGCACAGTGGTCAATGCCCTTGGCAAAAGAGTCAAACCATATTTGCCTCAGATCTGTGGTACAGTTTTGTGGCGTTTGAACAATAAATCAGCCAAAGTCAGACAACAGGCTGCTGACCTCATCTCTCGTACTGCTGTTGTTATGAAAACTTGTCAGGAGGTAATTTTTTCTTACATTTTCCCCCTCTTTCCCCTTCCTCTTACTTATAAAATACTAAGTAATTTCAGTATCTGTTTCTAAATTATATTTCTTTATTTTAGGAAAAATTGATGGGACATTTGGGTGTTGTCCTGTATGAGTACTTGGGTGAAGAGTACCCTGAAGTATTGGGAAGCATCCTTGGAGCACTGAAGGCCATTGTGAACGTAATAGGTATGGAATTTCGGGAAAATGTGAGCTGTGTCTTAGCCTTGTTGATTTATCAATTGTTAATTTGCACTCAAGCATAGTAGTTGGGACAGTAATTCCCACTTCTGGTTTTGAACACTTATGGTTGCTCCCAGCTAAATAAGGAGGCCATGAAATTATTACATATCCGAAGAAAAAGAAGATTTTTTAGGTTAGTATAGTATGTTAGAATAGGAAGGGGCTGTTCTAAATTTGAAGAGGTAGGCATTAAAGAATTTAGATCCTTGAGAAAATAGTATCCTATCAATTTCTAAAATCTCATTTTAGCTTTAGAACATAATATTAAAAAGCATTAAGACAACTCAAATTTGACAGATGATGATAAAGTTAGCTTTCCAGTTCATTTGATTTAATTAAGAGATTATAAAACCATTAATTTACAAGTTACTGTTTCTTTACCTTTCGTCATCTCCTTAGCTTGCCTGGTAGATCTTTAAAATGATATACTGTTAGCTATCCCAAAGGAAGTGTCAAAAATAAATGTAGCAAGCTTAGATTGAATGAATTTTAGAAAGTAGAGAATGAAGATGAGCTTTTAGTAAGAGGGCAGTATGATGAAGCAAGATAGCTTTCCCGATAATAATAATAATAACTCACATTTATATAATGCTTTAAGGTTTTCAAAGCGCTTTCCTCACAACAACCCTATGAGGTAGGTAGTGCAAGTATTATGCCCATTTTACAGATGAGGAAACTGAGGCTCTGAGAAGGTAAGTGACTTGGCACAGCTAATAAGCATCTAAGGTGGGATTCAAACCCAGGTCTCCTTATTTCAAGTCCAGCCCTCTAGCCACTGTGCTACACTGCATCTCTTTCACTGTTTCACTTCATTATGTTTGAAGTAAAGCTACTGTCAGAAGCAACCCATTCAGGGTTTGGAGGGGCCCCAAGTAACCTCCATCAAGGTAGTCAGCTATGGGCTGTGGCAGCTACTCATCCTACTAACTTAACAAAATATATTTATGGAAGGTTAGAGAACTAAAACACTGCATTGATAAATATGCATATGATCCCCAAATCAATTAAGCCCTTTAAACTTGAAAGATTCAGTTTGTTGAGGGATAATCATTTGGCTCTGGTGTGCATGGGGTTTTCAAACCTTATGGTTTGCCTGGGGAAAGTGGGAAAGACAATGGAGAGCAAATTGGTCAGAGCAAAAAACCTTTGAGTGAGAGCAAGAGCCCCTGCCAGCTGCCTCCTTTTTTTCTCTCCATAGGTTTAAATACCACCCAAGTATCCCCTGCATTGCAGGGAGACTGGAGATCTGTTTGTTTTGCAGTTAAAGGGTAAGGGGGCCCTTTCTGAAATTTTTACTTTAATTTAAACTTCTACCCCTGGTTTGAAGTAGTAGTGTTCTTTGCCAGATCATTAGATAGACCATTGTTTCAATGTCAATACAAAAACATTCCAAAACCAAATACACTTTTTTGGGGATTGTTCACCACTTTGAATTGCCCATCTCACTGATTTTCTTTCATTTAATGTGCGTAGTTGAAAGTTGATGGCAAAAATGAAATTTAAAAATCAGTGTCTGAAGTTCTCTATAGGTAGTTGAAAGTCTTATGCCTAGTTGTATACACAAGTTGTTCAATAAAGGGAGAAGTAAATAAAAATATGATTCAAATATTAATTGAGTGTTTATTGATTTTCATTAAATAGGTATGCACAAGATGACTCCGCCAATTAAAGACTTATTGCCAAGGCTTACACCAATCTTAAAGAATAGACATGAGAAAGTACAAGAAAACTGTATTGATCTTGTTGGACGTATTGCTGACAGGTATTGCTGAAAAGCTTAAAACTTTTTTCCTTTTCAAAACCGTTCTTTTTAAAACTTTTAAAAGTTAGCTTTAAATAATAATTTGTTGTTTCCTAGAATGTGTAAAATAGTTTACTCATACTCATTTTTTAAAACTAACCTTATGTTGTTGAGGTCAGCCTGTGTTATCAGTCAATTAAGGATTGATATTGTTTAGCAGATTTTCTCTAATACTCAGTTATAATTTCAAGAACTAACCAGATTTTTTGTTTGTATAATTTTGTTGATTATTAAGTGGCATTGAGTTAATTAAAATATGTGACATTTCGAGAGAGAATTGCATTTGCTTACCTTTAAGAAAATGTTTATTATCTTGGACAAGTCACTTGAACCTCTAGTTTCAGAGATGTGTGCTGGCCCACATTGGTAGGGAGTTTCCTTACCCAGTTGTTGCTGTGCTAATGAAAGCACTGATCTAGTCCCCTGGGTCTTTCCTACCCACTGGTTCAGGAGTTCTTCACCTGAGATCCATGAACTTGGGTTTGTTTTGTTTTGTTTTCTTTTGTTTTTAATTTTGATAACTGTATTTCAGTAGAATTGGTTTCCTTTGTTATCCTATGTATTTTATCTTATGTGTTTAAAAACATTATTTGAGAACATTAAACTTTATCAGGTTGCCAAAGAGTTACGTGAAACAAAAAAAAATGTTAAGAAGCCATAGCTTAATTGTTGACCTAGCCAGTACTATCTCTTGAAGCCACACCTTCATTGTTAAATGGGATCATTGAAAGCATCTACAGGCTTAGCCTCCTCTGGCATCCAGGGAGCAATACTGCAGCCTTTTAAGATGATTGTCCCGTATGCGTGCCAACTAGACTCTGCTAATTCCATTGTGCTGGTGGCTCCAGTAGAGTGGGAGCTGGTGGGTGACTTAGATGTTGTGTGTATACATGTACTCCTTTACCCCTAACTCTACCCGCGTACCCACACATGGATAGATAATTAATATTATTAATTACACACTGTCTTTTGAAAGACCTAAGGACACACATGGCTAGATAATTAATATTAATTGCACACTGTCTTTTTAAAGACCTAAGGAACCACATGACCCAAAGACACCAAGAAAGGGGCCACAATGATTTTAGATGTCACATGTCTTATATCCTACTTTTAAAAAGGTTTATTCTTAACAACAGAATATCTAATGGCATGTTTTGAAATCAGGGGAGCGGAATATGTCTCTGCAAGAGAATGGATGAGAATTTGCTTTGAACTTTTAGAATTGTTAAAAGCTCATAAAAAAGCTATTCGGAGAGCCACAGTCAACACATTTGGTTACATTGCAAAAGCCATTGGGTAAGTGATATTAATTTTATTTTTTCCCATTTATTATAAATTCCTTGTGATATTTTAAACTGGTCATATGTTTACATATTTAAGGTACTGAATACTTTAGTAACATATTTTTAAGTAGTTACAGTTGAGAAGGCACTTTTACTTTATTTTCCACTGGCATTTTCTAAAATATCGTACTTTAAAATTTTAAGTACATTTAGTTGGGAGGGTGTTTTATTTAATTGTCTATAATTACATTCGAATTTTAAATTTTTTTATACTTATTTTTAAAATTTTGAGTTCCAAATTTTCTTCCTCTCTCTAGGCCTTTCCCCACCCATTGAGAAGGCAAGCAATATGATACCCACTATACATGTGAAATAATGGAAGACATTTCCATATTAACTGTGTTGCTCAAAAAAACCTAGAAAAATGAAGAAGTTTTTAAAAATATCTTTCATTCTGTACTCTCAGGGTTCATCAGTTCGTTGAATGTATTTTTCTTGAATTATAGTTGAAATATATTTCAGGCTTGTGGGTATTTTGTTTTATACAACCAAAGTATCAGTCTTACTTATATTGAACAGTGCCACAATTTCAGGTCTTGCTCAGTAAACGTTTATTTAGCACCTACAATGTGCTGTTTTGTATTAGACCCTGGGGATACAAAGATAGTCCCTCGCCTCAGAGATTTTATATTCTGTCAGAGCAAAACACTTCATTTAGAGTAAATGTAAGGGGGCAGCTAGGTGGCGCAGTGGATAGAGTACCAGCCCTGAAGTCAGGAGGACCTGAGTTCAAATTCGGCCTCAGACCAAACACTTGACACTTACGCTGTGTGACCCTGGGCGAGTCACTTAACCCCAATTGCCTAAAAACAAACAAAAAAAAAAAACCCAGTAAATGTAAGGCAATTTCTGGGAGCAAGAACAAACAACTGGGGAAGAATCAGGACATGCCATATGTAGGTGGTGCTTGAACTGACAGAAACTCTGACAGAAACTCGGGATTCTGAAAGGCAGAAGTGAGGAGAGGATGTATTCCAGGGATGGGCAATAACCCATGCTAAAGGGCAAAGGTCAGAGATGCAAGGTTCTTTGTGAGGAACAGCAGGCAGGTCCATTTGCCTGGCCAAGGAGTGCTTGGGGGGGGGGTGTAATATCTAATGAGTCTGGAAAGAGAGGTTGGAGGCAGTTGTCTAGAGCTTCAAATGCCAAGCAGGAGTGTGTATTTGATCCATGTGGTAGGAAAGAGTCACTGGTTTTTATTGGGCAGGGAATGACATGGATCTGAACCATACTTTGACAGCTGTGTGTAGGATGTGTTAGAGAGGGGAGACGCTTCAGACAGGAAACTATTGCAGTAGTACATGTAAGATGTGGAAATGGTTTCAACTAGGCCAGTGATCATATCACTGAAGAGAAGGGAGATGGTGGAGTTGGCGTCAGTGGGACATGGTAACTGATTGGATGTGGCGGGGTAAGAGAGAGGGAGGACTCCAAAATGACTGCAAAGTTGCTTTCCAGGTGACTAGAAAGATAATGGTGCTCTCCATGGAAATAGAGAAGTTTAAAAGAAAGGTGAGTTTAGAGGAGGGATCGTGAGTTTTGTTTGTATGTGTTGAGTTTAAGAAATCTGTGGAGCAGTTCAGAATGTCTAATAGGCAGTTAATGATACAACACTGGAACTCAGGAATTATTCTTAAATATTAACAAACACCATGACAGTAAATCAGTTTATACATATGACTAAGATCAAAAGAGATGCATGCTCTTCTGTGTTAATGTTCACTTAACCTGACTTATACCTTATCCAGGGTTATAGGGGGCTCTCACTTTGTAGAAATAAACTGAGAAAGATCTTGCACAAAGATAAAGTGCAGATCCTATGGGTCATCTCTGTCTTAGTGACATAGTATGTTTACAAATATGAGGCCATGGTTCATTCACACAGTTCTTACTCAGCAAGTTTTATTTTAATCCATCCCAAAGGGCATTTCCACAATGTCATAGTTATCTCACTAAAATATTAGCCTACATGCAACAAATAGCTATTGATGACTTTGAGGTGACAACCATAGTCAGTAACCCTTCTTAATATCTTGGTTGAGAGTAGAAGAAAGAGGAAAAGGAGAAAGAATTGCTTTCTCTCTGCTGAGATATGGTACTGGTACCATTACCAGTTGCTTAGAGACCATGCAGACTTCTTGCCATATGTTGCCAACCACTAGTTCAAATGCTCTGAGTATAGACTCAATTCATTGTAAACATTTTCTTGGTGTTCCACTTTAGAAGTGAAAACTTCTGGTACATTTTAAAAATGGACCAATCACATTAAAGTAACTTTCCTTAGACACAGACAACAGTATTAAATTATGTATTTGTATTTGAAGAGAGGCTTTTAGAAGCCTAAAATCTTAGTCTTAAAAGATACTTTTGAGGTCGTCTAGGTCCCTTCTTCATGCATGAATATCATCTTCCATATCTCTAACAAGTGGAATATTAACTGGAATCTGTGAAAATATAAAGTATCACATCTTTTATATTTCGTTATATGTGAAATTCTATTACTTTTGTTGTTTTTCAATATAGTTAATTTTAATTTTGATGCTGACAGTTTGCTGTGTATTTTTTCCCAGACCTCATGATGTATTGGCTACACTGCTAAACAACCTCAAAGTTCAAGAAAGACAAAACCGAGTATGTACAACAGTGGCCATAGCTATTGTAGCAGAGACATGTTCACCATTCACAGTTCTGCCTGCGCTGATGAATGAATATCGAGTTCCTGAACTGAACGTTCAGAATGGTGTTTTGAAATCACTTTCTTTCTTGTTTGAATACATTGGAGAAATGGGAAAAGACTATATTTATGCTGTAACACCATTACTTGAAGATGCTTTGATGGACAGGTTAGTTTTTTTGAACTTAATAAGTTTTGGTCTTTTCTCTTTCCCTTTTTTTCCCTCTTTTGTTCTCTTTATTGCTGTTAGAAACATAAAAATTATATATGACTTGCTGCATAACCATCTCCTCAGTTTAGTCTGAGAGTGAAATTGGTTAATAGATAATTTCTTTTCAGATGTTGTGTGTTTATTTATACACATACATCCATTAGGGAGACTTACTTTTACAGAAGTAAAAGAAAAAACCTTTGAGCAGTAAGAAAAGCTTATCACCAAAAAGTCCTAGTGTTTTGGTTTTTTTTTTCCCCCTTTGTCAGAAGGGGTGTGGAGCTAACGTCCAGCCAGTTGTAATGTTGAAGTTACTAGTTTAATAAGTGTTGGGAAGCTGGATTAGGGGTCTGGGCCAATAGTTGATAAAGGAGGTGATAATTTGAAAGTCATTGTCTGTAAAAAGTTAATAGTCTGGGATTGTTTAGCAGAGGAGTATCCCTTTGTACCTTGATAGTCCCAAAAAGCGTCTTTGAGAATATTTGATGGTCATCATTGTGGTCCTTTGTCATCAAGAGAAGGTTAAATTAATGTTTCCTATATTTGGTAGTATAAGATTCTATAATTCCATCCAAATAGAGGATGAGAATAAGTGTTTATTAAGCATATAATATGTCTCAGGCACTGTGCTGAGTGCTTTACAAATATTATTTCATTTGATTCTTCCAACAACCCTGAAAGGTAGCTACTGTTACCTCGATTTTACAGTATTACTAAAAATGGTTAGGTGACGCAGTGGATAGATCTTTGGCCTGGAGTCAGAAAGACCTGAGTTCCAATTCAGCCTCAGACACTTATTAGCTGTGTGACCCTGGACAAGTCACTTAACCTTGTTTGCCTGTTTCCCCATTTTTCAAATAAGCTGGAGAAGGAAATGGCAAACCACTTCAGTATCTTTGCTAAGAAAAGCCTAAAATGGGGTCTCAAAGAATCTGACACAACTGAAACGACTGAACAACAACAATAAAAATGGCCAAGATGCAAAATTTGCAATAATAAACCTGATATATAGAAAACGCAGTTACATGGAATACTTCATTTTCCTCTTAAGATTCCATGTAAATTAGATTTTGTTTTGATTGAAACAAATTATAATTAATGGTAATTTTATAACTTAATGATATGAAACTATTCAATGAATACACAAGAAATTTTTATTCCCTTGGCTTGGGAAAGCTGTTGACTTTTGAAAGTCTATCAGAAGCATATAATGTTTTAATCATCTCAGGTTCTAAATTTGTGAAGTTCAAATTTAATGAAGTTTCAGTGTATGTTATTTCAGTCATCATGCTATGTGTATTATTCCTGCTCTTTTATTAGTAGATTTGAAAAATAGTTTCTGATATTCATTTTTCTGACTTGTAATGAAATATTTTAAGTTTGGCGGGAGAAACAAACAGTTTTCAAGTTGTGCTTTTGAGGTGAATTCAGTTCTAATGATAATAGTTCTCATGAAACAAAAATTTCCAGATAGTCAGAATGCTTTGGTTGTCCTAAAATAAATGTTGAATACATGGAGTATTTTCTGCTGTTAGTGTTATGAATTAAGGAAACTCCTAATAAGCAGTTAGATGTTTTCTATAAAATTAAAACTGAATTTTGTTTTGTTACAGAGATCTTGTACACAGACAGACTGCCAGTGCAGTGGTGCAGCACATGTCTCTTGGTGTTTATGGATTTGGTTGTGAAGATTCTCTTAATCATTTGTTGAATTACGTATGGCCTAATGTTTTTGAGACATCTCCCCATGTTATTCAAGCAGTTATGGGAGCCCTGGAAGGCCTAAGAGTTGCTATTGGACCATGTAGAATGTTGCAGTACTGTTTGCAGGTATGTTAAAATCGAAAAATAATTTATTTGTGGTTTAACTTATTTAAATCAGTTTTCATCATGATGGAATTAGTTTGGTGAAAGTCATTTACCAAATTAATAAGGTAATGTTCTTAATTATCCATAGGATACTGTATATGGACAAAGCAGTTACTTCATTAAGGAAAATGACAAAGAATTGGATCTTGTCTGCTTAACAGTTTAGATTCTAAACTTTAGAAATTTGATTTATCCTTTGAGAAGAAAAAATGCCCAGACTGCTGGATGACATTTTATATTTGAAATAGGCTTCTGAAAAGCAAATTACATCAGTATGTTGCTTGAAAAACTAAAGTAATTTTATTCTTAATTTATATTTTGTTTTTAGGGTTTGTTTCACCCAGCCAGAAAAGTCAGAGATGTTTACTGGAAGATTTACAATTCTATCTACATTGGTTCACAGGATGCACTCATAGCACATTATCCAAGAATCTACAATGATGAAAAAAACACCTATATTCGTTATGAACTTGACTATATCTTATAAATTTATTTGTTTTTGTGTTTAATGCACAGCTGTTCCACACCTTAAACTTGCTTCAATTCGGTGATGTAAAATTTTAAACATTGCAGATCAGTATAGAACTGGTCATAGAAAAAGAGCTAGAAATCCAGTAGCATGATTTTTAAATAACCTGTCTTTGTTTTTGATGTTAAACAGTAAATGCCAGTAGTGACCAAGGACACAGTGATTACACACAATATACTGGAGGGATTTCATTTTGAATTCATCTTTATGAAGATTTAGATTTCATTCCTTGTGTTTAAAGGGGATGTTTATTTGAAAAATAAACATTTGTGTACAAAATGCTAATTTGTGTGTGTTTTTTGAACATGGAGACTTGTAAAATGAGGAACTTCGATAAAGTGTTGGTTTGTGTAGACTGAGTGGCATAATTTAACTTTTGTCACCTAGATTTTATTTTAAAAAAAGGCAAAAAGAATGCACATTCTCTTAACTGGTGACAGATGTTTGTCAAAAGTGATATAATCCCATTGTTCCTTCTTATTTCAGGGTGAGAGTGCTTTGGGAGTTATTCTGACTTTGAAAATAGCGTGATCATTCGACCATGAAGGTTCATTCTTTGTCACCACAGAAAGAGCACCTTTACTGATTTGTCTTGAATAGTATTTTGCACTTACATAGCGCCTTTCATCTCTTATGATCTCAAAATGCTTTATAGACAAGCATTGTTAAAAACAAATGTTGAAAGTTGTATCCAACTTTTGATAGCAAATAACAGATTTACTGTAGGAACACCTGACTAAATTTTTAAAGATATCTTCTACTGCAAAATATTTTTATCTGTTTTGAGGGAGACAATCTTCAAATAACAGTAATAATAAAAGAGAAAGTTTTAACTCTCCCAAGCATGACATGATCAAATGTCTGTTTGATTATCCTTTATTCAATATTATAAATAGATACCAGCTTAACACTTTTTGTCTGCTTCACATTTGTTTTGCATTAGGCACTTAGCTAATGAATGAATTTTCAGATTTCAAGCCTGGACTGAAATATACCATTTTTGGAGGGACCAGCACTAATTAAGTGCCATTCTCTAATAAGCAATATTTTAGAAAAGGTTGTTCTCTACCTCCCCCTGCAGCTTCTCTGCTCTTGTGTTTTTATGGTCCAGCATCCCTCATTTAAGGCTTTGGCTTTGCTCACAGCTTTTTTAGCCCTTTTGTTAGTATTTAAGTAAGTATGAGATAGAGTGGGAGAGAAAATGGTCATGGCACTGTAAGGCAGTATCTTTTCCCACTTTGTCTAATACTGGCCACTTAGTATCCTGGCTTTTTGGAATATGTTTTTGTTAGCTGTAGATGAGAAAAGTATGGCAATAGTATTCAATTTACTTTTAAAGAATTGATATTTGGACGGTAAAATTTGAACTCTGTTGTGCATGGAATACCTTTCTAGCAGTGACTCATTAATATGTTATGTGGCTCTCCTTCCCCTTCCTCCTCCATCCCCACACTCAGTTATATATGTTCCAAAATCATTTTCACATAATTTCTTAAAGCAGATTTTGATAATAGTAAATAAAAGTGACATAAATATTAAAATCATGCTATTAACAGTAGCTGGTGTTAAGTTAGCTTCAAAACTGATCATGAGACTTGAAGAAAGATTTTAGAGCCAAATTGGAATATGCCAGGTTTTTTGTGCAATATGTTCTTTTCAACCTTGGCGAAATTTGAAAATAGAATTCAAGTACTCCTCATGTACCTACTATGTGCCGAGCACCTTGCTACACACGTGAAAGTATCTATGCATTTGTTGTGGCAAAATAGAGCACAGGAGACTATTACACCATAAGTGACTTTATAAACGCAGAGAATTTGTGGGCACAGAGACAGGGGAAGTCCTAAAGGATGCAGTCTTAAACATCTGGACCAAACGGAGGCTCAAGAGCTCCTTAGTTACTATCGTTTTGTATGCTTATTATTGAATAAGAAAAGCATTTTGTGAAAGTGAAAGACGCTATGTGAAGTTAAATTCTCTTATTTCCAAACTTCCTGAACACTTTGTTTTGATGTTCCTAAAGCCAAACTTAAACAAGGGCAGAAATTAATGTAATGGGAAAGTGGGTGGGTTCTTTTCTGCACTTTTGTTGGTTCCTTTGTGGGCCTTTGCCCTCTCAATTGATCTCTTTGGCTGTTCAAATTTTTCTTATTGTATTTTAAAGATTTGTTGTACAGTACCCTGTGACCATCAGGCACCACCAGATAAATAAAACTTATTATATCTAAAGATTTAGTAGACCAATTTTTAATCGGCTAGTTTGAACATATTGATATCACACTGTACGCTGTCTTGATTCTGCCACTTTAAGATTAATTATTATATGAGATCTTTGAACTGAGAATGTTCTGGTTAAGGAAATTTCTGAAGAACCAAAAAACTTTCTCAGGTAAAGCAAATTGAAAATCATTACAGCCACAAAAGGGTCTTTTTTGGTTAAATTTCTAACACTGCAAACAGCTTTCAAGTTTGTTAGTATCACTGTGGAGTCAGAAAAGCAAAATAATTAGAAGGGGGAAAATTTTTGAGGAAACTAGAAGTGTCGGAACTAGGATAGAAGTTGTTCAGAGGCCTGTTATCTTAAGATTCATACCTTTGAGTTTATTCCTTACTAAAGAAAGTGCTGGGAGAAAAGTTTCTTTTGAGAGTAAAACAATTGTAGAAAACTCCTTTTCAGATAAATTTTTTTCTTTATACCTATAATATAGTTCTTACATAATCTAGATGTTAAGTCAGCCAGCAAAAATTCTGGTGTTTTTAGTAGCAGCCTTAGATTTGTTGTTAACTGATTTGCTGCTCAATAAATTCCACTAAAGGAAAATTGGAGTATTAACAAGGTGTAGGTAGACATCCTTTAGCTTCCTTGACCTGGTTGCAGTGTTTGTTGGGAAGGTTTGAATTTAGGAACTAATACCAAAGTACTCTGGTCAGTCTGTTATTCATAAAAAGAAAGTTGATGTTCATGTACCAGGAGAGAGAGTTGTTTTCATAATCTAATTAGCAAGTGTTTAGATTTTTTTTAAATCTCAGGTGTCTTAAGTTGACCCATTCACACACCTTAATTACCCTAAGAGCTTGGTGGGACATAACACTGGCTAAGTATATGTACAGACTCCAACATAATCCTATTTTAAATCCTCATCCTCGTATGGAGATGACTGGATTCTTAAAGGCCATTAGAGTACAAGCTGGAAAGTTTTAAATAGGGCCTGGTGATAGGCTGTATTTCTTGTCCAAGGTCCAGCCTAGCTATACTCAAGCACTTTAGGTTGGCCTTACGGTGATGAACTTTTTTTTTTTGGTCATGGTAGCTCTCTGGAAGACTACTAAGCAACAGAAAGGTTGTGATCTGTTCGGTAGAAGGAGTACCTCCAGTTAAAAGATAGTCTCCTTTATGTGCCTGTGTGACTATGTATTTACATATTTTCCAAGGGATCTGTATTCTCAACCAAGTGGGTGTTCTCTAAATACAACTTGAGAAAATCTTGCCTCAGTGGGTCAACCCAAAATACCAGGGCACTTTGTTTGAGTTCTGCTGATATCTTTTTTTTCTCCTTTTTTTTCATTTTTTTCCATTTTTTAATTATTAATTTACTTTGATTTATCAACAATCACTTCCATAAGCTTTTGAGTTTTAAATTTTTCTCCCCCTCCCTGCCTCCCTCTCCAAGATGGCACACAATCTCATAAAGGCTATACATATACATTCCTATTAAACATATTTTCACATTAGTGATGTTGTAAGTAAGAATTAGAACCAATAGGAGGAACCACCAGAAAGAGGAAACAGAACACAACAGAAGGAAAAAAAAGCAAATAGTATGCTTCAATCTGCATTCAAACTCCATAGTTCTTTCTCTGGATATGAATAGCATTTTTCAACATGAGACATTTGGAGATCCTTGCGTTGCTGACAAGGGCTAAGTCTATCAAAGTTGCACACAACATGGCTGTTACTGTGTATAACGTTCTGGTTCTGCTCACTTCACTCAGCTTCAGACCATACAAGTCTTTCCAGGTTTTTCTGAAGTCTGCCTGTTCATCATTTCTTATAGCAAATTCCATAACATTCATATATCACATTCACAGTTATGATTACCATCTGTGTCTTTCCATACTTTTTCCCCTCTGTTTATGCTTTTCTTTGTCCTTTCTCCTTTCCCCTCCTCACTAGTGTTTTGCTTTTGACCACCATCTCCCTCAGTCCCATCTCCCCTTTATTGGCTCCCTCCCTTTTCTTCCCCTTTACCCTTACTACTTCTTACCTCCCTTCTGTTCCTCCTCCATTGTCTTTCCCCTTTTCCCTCCTACTGCCTATAGGGCATGTTAGATTACTATACCTAACTGATAATGTTATTCCCTTCTTGAGCCAAATCTGTTGAGAGTAAGGTTCAAACAATGCTCATCCCCCTCCCTTCTTTACCTCTGCTCTAATAGGTTTTTGTGTCTTTTCCTGTAATGTAATTTACCCTTGTCTGTCTCCTTTTTTTTCTCTCAGTACATTTTCTTAGTTAGATCATATTAATCCACTTACTTGGATCCATTTAACTCACTTGATTAGATTTTTTTTTTATCATTACATCAAAGTAAATTATACCCACCCCCTTTCTGTATACCCCTTTAACATGGTGTAATAACAATACAGTTCTCAAGAGTTACAAGTGTCATCTTCCCTTGTAGGGATGTAAACAATTTACCCTTATTAATAACATGTTTGTTTCTGTCCCAATTACCTTTTTATGTCTCTCGAGTCTTGTATTTGAAGGTGAAATTTTCTGTTGAGCTCTGGTCTTTTTATCAGAAAGGTTTGGAAGTCCTCTATTTCGCTGAATATCCATCTCCTCCCCTGAAAGATCATGCTCATTTTTGCTGAGTAGTTGATCATTGGTTGTAATCCAAGCTCCTTTGCCTTACGGAATATCATATTCTACGCCCTACACTCTTTTAATGTAGAAACTGCAAGGTCTTGTGTAATCCTGACTGTGGTTCCATGATATTTAAATTGTTTTTTTTTTCTGGCTGCTTGCAGTATTTTCTCTTTGACCTGGTAATTTTGGAATTTGGCTACTATAGTCCTTGGCGTTTTCAATGTGGGATCTCTTTCAGGAGGTGATCAGTGGATTCTTTCTATGGCTATTTTACTCTCAGGTTCTAGGAACTCGGGCAGTTTTCCTTTATGATTTCCTGAAAGATGCTGTCCAGGCTTTTTTTTTCATCATGGTTTTCAGGTAGACCAATAATTTTTAAATTGTCTCTCCTGAATCTATTTTCCAGGTCAGTTGTTTTACCAATGAGGTATTTTACATTTTCATCTATTTTTTCATTCTTTTGTTTTCATTTGACTGATTCTTGCTCTCTCATAGAGTCATTAGCTTCCATTTGCCCAATTCTAATTTTTAACAAATTGTTTTCTTCTATTAGATTTTGTACCTCCTTCCCCATTTGGCCAATCATACTTTTTAGGTTCTTGTTTTCTTAAGTGTACTTTTTCCAGTTGGCCAGTTGTATTTTTTAGAGACTTGTTTTCTTCAGTGTGCTTTCTTTCCAGTTGGCCAATTGTATTTTTTAAGGACTTGTTTTCTATAGTTAATTTTTGGCCTTTTTCCAAGCTATTGACTCTCTCCTGCATAGCTCTCATTTCTTTTCCCATTTTTTCTTCTACCTCTCTCATTTGACTTTTAAAATCCTTCTTGAGCTCTTCTTTTTTTTTTATTAGTTTATATATATATATATATACATTATTATTAAACATATTTTCAGATTAGTGTTGTAAGTAAAAATTAGAACCAATAGGAGGAACCACCAGAAAGAGTAAACAAAACTCAAGAGAAAAAAATAGCAAATAGTATGCTTCAATCTGCATTCAAATCCCATAGTTCTTTCTTTGGATGTGGATAGCATGTTCCATCACGAGACCTTTGGAGAAAATCTTGGATCCTTGTATTGCTGGGAAGGGTTAAGTTTATCAATATTAGTCATCACACATCGTGACTGTTATTGTGTACAAGTTCTCTTGGTTCTGCTCACTTCACTCAGCATCAGACCATGCAAGTCTTTCCAGGTTTTTCTGAAGTCAGCCTGTTCATCATTTCTTATAACACAATAGTATTCCATTACATTCATATACCACAACTTATTCAGCCATTCCCCAATTGATGGGCATCCTCTCGATTTCTAATTCTTTGCTACCACAAAAAGAGCTGCTATAAATATTTTTGTACATGTGGGTCCTTTTCCTGTTTGTATGATCTCTTTGGGATATAGCCCTAGAAATGCTATTGCTGGGTCAAAGGGTATGCACATTTTTATAGCCCTTTGGGCATAGTTCCAAATTACTCTCCAAATTGAGCTCTTTTAAGAAGGCTTTTTGGGCTTCAGACCAGTTCATATTACCTTTTGAGGTTCCAGATGTGGATTTGTTGACAATGTTGTCCTCTTCAGAATTTCTGCCTTGATCTTCACTCTTCCCATAATAAGAATCTGTCGTACGTTTCTTTTTGCTCATGGTGTTTGCATATTTCCTTTAAAGAGATTGAGTTCTCTTACCGGGGAGCAGAGGGCGTTGATCCAAGCTTCTTGTGTTGGGAGCCTAGGGCCTGGTCACTGGCATTGTGTGCTGGGACCTCCAGTGCTGGCAGTTGGAGGCTGTAGGGTTCTGGCAGCTTACCTGGTGTTGGGCTGGAATCAGCAACTGGAACTCTAGGTGTAGGATTGGGTAGTCTGGCCTCTGGAGGTTGTCTGCTTTTCCTTTCCTTTCACTTTCTTCAGCTGCTTTCAGATGGGTGTTGCAGGATGTTTATCTGCCTGGGGCCCATTGGAGCATTGCTTCCCTTAGTTTTGCTGAGGCACTGGGAGACTTGGTTGCTAAGGCACCTGGTGGTTTTCCAGGCTGTTTTCCACCGGTTCCCCCGCCCTCACTGAGGCACTCAGGGGTCCAGGTGTTGGTGTTTGCCCGCTCTACCACCTGTGTTGCACGATCTCCTCCTGGTATGCTGAGGTGGTGCTTTCAGCTAGCTTGTTGGGAGCCTCCTGTTCTGAACTGCTCTCCTTCCCCCAGGGCAAGAGGGGCCTTTCCTGTTAATCCCTCAAGCTACCTGGGCTACTGGCCTGTTGCACCCCATCTTTCTTCTGGTTCAGCTGTTCCAGGGTTTTTCCTGGGGTGATATTTTCTGGGCTTTCAGAGGCTAACAATGGAGGGTAAGAGCAACTTACTTCTTACTCCGCCATCTTGGTTCCCCTCTGCTGATATCTTGAAGACATCTATGTATGACATGTCGACTGTTATCTTTCAATCTGTACAGTGACCTTTGGTGATGTCTTTAGCAGTATTTCATGGGATATTTGATCATGTAGTGCTTGTGGCATATGTATGTTTTGTTGTATGTATGTAAACCTAATTTTAAAAGCTACCTTCTGCCTCATGTCAGTTGCAAGCTTCATGTCACTTCAAGTTCCCTTTCCCATTGCCTTCTAGCCCTCCTCTATACCTTCTAAATAGAGACTGGATTATCCAAACACAAGTATGTTTAAATTTTAAACATCTTCAGTTCAAAGTTATTGAGATGATGACTTAAGACATTCCAGATACCTCTACCTTCCTAAGATTAGGTTTGGCAATAAAAATGAAATGCTGTTATCAGCTAACTGAAATATAGGGTGTTGTAAATGGATAGGCTTTCAAGATCATTTAGAGCAATCCCCGATAAGAAACTAGCTCACAAATGTTTTGAGATATTTTCTATACATCCCCAACCTTCTCAAAGAATAGTGTTATCTATCCCAGAACCAAGAATCAGACTAGCCAAACTTTGTCAGTAGCTTGTTTTCCACGCTTGGATTAGATTTGGAATCTTGGTAGCATTTCTTGATCATAGGGAGGTGAGGTGTTGGCTCATGAATAGGATTTGCTGTTTTTTATGTGCTCCTAGCATATTGAAACCTGAGGATATAAATGCAACAGTCTGCATTCTCAAAGACTAGGTTTCTTACTGGCTAAATGTCTGGCAGCATATTCCTTCTGGATTCCGTTTTTCTTTCCTTAGTCCCTAGGAAATGCTTAAGGAATTTTTCCAGCTTGATTCTTGGTGGGCAATTTTTATAGCTTGTGGCTATTTAGAGTAAAAGTACATTTGCCCTTTCTAAGATAAGTGCATGTCAATCAGCTATACCCTTAAGGGGTAAAGAGATGATGCAGCTTGGTTTAGGGTACAGCTCCATTTCTGAGAAGACAGGGTTCTCAAAACATTACATAGAGATAGATATACATACATGTATGTATATATCTATCCTGTGTGTGTGATATGCATATCTGTCAATCAGTGAAGATATGTACAGTAAACCAACTATAAACATCTATTCACCACATCCTGGCTTTATTAACATCTGGGCCCTTCTGGTCTTTTGCCTTGCAAGGAAGCCAATCTCCTACTTAAGAATGGGGCTTCATTGTGAAAGCTAATGACTACTAAGTTGCTTGTGTCTTAGCTTATTTTCTTTAAAGGCAGAAAAAATTATTTTTGATAGTATTTGCAGGGAAAATACAACTTTGAAGCTTTTCACGTGCCAAAATACAAGTCAACCTTTGCCAGGGTAAAGGAAAAGAAAATGTTTAATAGAGGAAGTATAATGTAGTGGCTGGAGGGTCCCACTGACACATACTAGTGGTGGGCTCAAGGGCAAGAAAGACCACAAATTACAGAGGAGTTGTCAGTCTTTATTTGTGTGGGAAAATTTCCATAATGGAGCTTCTCACATTGCTGAAATCACAGATCCAAGAAGGAGAAAGCAAAAAAAAAAAGCAAATTAAAAAATAGTTGAAGTTTTTTTTTTTTTTTTAAAGGAATGTTAGAACTTAGGTGTGGAAGGAAGAAAAGAATGAAAGCATTCAAATTTTTTTTTTAGCAAAAGCTGAGCCAGAAAAAAATTGTAGGAGCGTCTGGGCATTAACAATACCTATTCACCTCTGGAGACCTTCGAACCTATCAGTAATGTTCTAATGTGAAAGTTGTTTTTGTTATTTCATTATTGAAAACTTCAGGACAGGTGATGCCCAAGAAATCATCCCTATAACCTGCCATTTGGGACCAGGAAAGCTTAAAACCCAGTGTAGACAGCAAGTAAACTTGAAATGTTTGACAGAATAATATAGATGAGAGAAAAATAATATGGAAAAATTCGAGTAAAAGATTGGGCATAAAGAAGAAGTGTGTGACAAGGAAGGGTTATATCCTGTGTTACTAAAATAAAGACATATTGTGGGAACAGAGCAATAATAGAGGAATAAAAAATACAGTCAGTGATTTTGGGCTTGTGTGGTTAAGCAAAATTTTAAAAACATACCCCTAAACCTTTTACTTCGAGGTTGACATGGGAGTTGGGAAGGATCCTTCCTTGCCTGACTTTTACTAATCTGAGAACCTGAGACTGGCATATTTAATTAATATCTATTAAGTTTACTATGCAAAAAAGCATTTTGAGGCCTTGTCAACTTAATTAGCTCTAAATTCTAAGTCTCATTGCAGAGATAAACTCTGCTGCTTGTTGTTTGTATGACCTTGGGGCTCTAAGCCTGATTCCTTTATACTGGATAACCCCTAAAGTTCATTCCAACTCTAAACTGATTGCTGATCCTAAAGTTCAGTTTTCAAATCTCCTCATCATTACATGGCTAAATTAATTTATTTTTATCCTTGATTTCCTTCAATTGCCTTGTAATTGTAAATTGTAAATGCAATTGTTTACAGCAGAAAAGAGTAGGTTACCCTCATGGACAAGAGGAGCTTCTTAGTACCAAATCAAATCTTGTCGAGTAAGTGGCTACCTATTTCACCTATGCATAAGGCAGGTGCTATTTCTATTCAAAATTGCTAGCTGGTGTTAGAACCTTGAGGTTATTGGATAGTCAGGATGTCTCAGATTTCTCAGGCTGAAGGATATGACAAAGGAAACACTTCCATAAGAGTCGTCAAAGGATAGAGGCCATGCCTATGGAAATTGTTGAAGGGTATAAAAAAATATATGTGTGTGTGTGTAAGAGATAGACAGGGAGACAGAGTCCCACTTTTATCCATTTCCATAAAATTAGTAAGTTTCATATTAGCTGTTGAATAAACCCAAAGCATACTCACTGCATAATTTGGTGGATAGAATGGTGAGTCTGGAGTAAGAAGTCTTCAAGTCCTAGGGGTAAATCTTTTGAGGCAAGTCAGGGATACAAATATGAAAAAAAAAAGACAATCCTTAGCCTCAAGGGGCTTACAATCTAATTGGGGAAGACAATATAAAAGGATGCTTGAAAAGGTGATGAGAGTGGGGTGGAGACGGGGAGGGGAGGAGGGAATGTACCCAGTGTCAGCGTGTGATGGAAACGTCCAAAGGAGAGCAGTCAGGTGGGAAACTAAGAGATGGCTAGCCAAGGCACTCTCCTTCATTGGAAGTTCTTGGAGGAGTTCTCCTCACTCCACACTCCGATCAGAGGCACAGGGGTGCTGGTAAGGTGTGAGCACCAATGCTAATGTAATCTTGTAGGATAACGAAGTTCTTGGTGAGGAGATTCCTGGGGAAGATGATGGAGAAATCCAAAGGAGTACAACTAGGTGGGAAATGATGGCTTTAAAAACAATAAACCACACACACATTTCCTAGAGCAGAAAAAGATTGTTTGTAAAGCCACTAATCTCTATTATATATAGCTTGCTTTAAAAAAAAAATAGGATGCAATACATTGAAGATACTATTTTCAAAGCTGTCCTATTTGTTTTCTTCAGAACATACTTTTTTCTTTTGTGTATTTTAAATGTTTCAATTTGAAACTTTCTCTTTTTGTTTTTTGGCAATTCTATGCTTACTCTTCCATCTCCCCAAACTGAAAACAAACAACAACAACAAAAAATTTAAAACCTTGTAAGCGATACACATAGTCAGGCAAAACATCCCCATACTGACGTGTCTGAAAATTTATGTGACATTTGGCAATTTGAGTACATCACCTCTCCATCAAGGAGTTGGGTAATGCTTTATCATTGGTTCGCTAGAGTTTCATTTGATCATTCATTGTTTATTGAACAGTAAAGCTTTCAAAGTTGCTTTCCTCTACAATGTTGTAGTCATTGTGTACATTGTTATACTGCTTTTGTTTACTTCATTCTGAATCAACTTATCCAGCACCTCCTAGGTTTCTCTGAATCCATCATTTTCATAATTTCTTACAGCAAAATAGTATTCCATTACATTTGTATACCAGAGTTTGTTCAGTTATTCCCCAATCTATGGGGGGATTGTTTTTGTTTTTAATTCAACACAACAACAACAATAAAAGTTATTACAGATATTTTTGTACCTGTAGTTACTTTCTCTTCGATCTCTCAGGCGAATAAGCATGATAGTTGTATCATTGGATCAAAGTATATGTAAGTTTAGTGATTTTTGGGACATAATTCCAAAATGATTTCCAGAATGGCAGGATCAGTACACAATTCTACTACAATACTACATTAGTATGCTTGTCCTCCTGCAGCCCTTCTGACAACTCTTTTTTTTTTTTTTGTTTTGCATTCTTACCAATCATGGGTGTGAGGTGAAAGCTCGGAGCTGTTTTAATTTGCATTTCTTTTATCATTTGGACCATTATTTCATAGGTTGTTTATAGCTTGCTTTCAAATTCTTCTGTTACCTGTAATATTTCCTATGGGCAAAAGAGGGCAGCAAAATCCACTGAATGATAATTCTTTTAAGGTTATTAGGTATCCCAAATGTAAGAGGTAGAAATAGACCTCTGCTTGTGATTTACTTAAAGCAATATAAAGGAAATGAGAGAGATGAGGCTGTATTACATTAGGGTTACGTGGCTTACCTGCCAGAAAGGTCTGCATCCATCAGACTTGCCCATGGGCCTGCCTCAATGATTTGGGTTCATAGTTCAGATTGTCTTCCCCAAAGATGAGAAGACAGGATTGCTGTTGGTTCTGAAGTTCTCTGAGGATTCTTTTTTTTTTTTTTAAGTCTAGTATTTACTAGTATTTGGATTGCCTCATGCTACAGGTCCTCAGGCTGTTCCAAAAAAGCTTGGGATACTATAAAGTGCTCTCACCTTTTAGCAGAAGGTCATCTCTTTCTCTATACAGCCCCAATCTCACCTTCAAGGCATATGGCTATCTAACTGATTTAACCCTGCCTTCACTGCTTGGGTGAAACATGCCTCCTTTATGTAATCATACCACTTTCCATCTGTGCTACTTATTTTTTAATTTTTTTCTTTGTTCATTTTTTTAATTAAAAGAGAAGATAACATTGTATCAGAAAAAAGAAAAAGCTATTTCATAAAATTACATATGTAAAGGAAACTATAAAAAACTAGTTTCCTCAATTATATGCCAAAATAACTTATAAAATGTGGGTGAATATTAACATATATATATGTACACACACACATAAACATGCACACATACATGTGTATAGGTGTGTGTAATATCTTTTATATTCCAGTGACTCTGAACTCCTAGAGTTCATCATTCAAACCTCATTCCATACCCCCTACCACCCAATTCCTTATTCTCATTTCCTTTAATTCTTCCACCCAAAAGTTTCATTCTAACTGTACCCAGATCTTCCATCGTGCCCTGTGGACTGCCTGTTCCATCGCTAAGAAACTTTTCTTCATCGGAAATCTATTCCTTTCCCACTCCTTCCATCTACCAGCTCTTACTGAAACCTGGCTTCACCCTGATGACATCGCCTCTTTGGCCATGTTTTCCAGTACTGGCTGTTGCTGCTGCTTAGTTTTTAAAGAGCATTCATGGACCTCACTCCATTACAACCTCACAAGTAGCCTGTGAAGCAGGCAAGGCACAGGTGGTGGTATCTCCATTTTACAGATAAAGAAACTGAAGTTCAGTGAGATGCTTTGATCGAAGTTACCCAGTTTAAGATTCATAGTATTATAGGATTTAGAGCTGGTAGGAACTGTGAAGATCATTTAAGATCAGTTTAGCTTACTTTTTACAAATGAGTATGAGTGAATAGAGCATTTTGAGTCAGGAAGACCTAGGTATGAATGCTGGTTTAGAGACACACTAGCTGTGTGACCCAGAGTAAGTTATTTAACTTTTCTGTGACTCAGTTTCCTCAACTGTAAAATGAGGGGTTTGGACTCAAAGGTCTTTAAGGTCTTTTAGCCCTAAATCAATGAGCCTATGCTCCTATGAATTGAGGTCCAGAGGTCATAAAGGACCACCAAAGTTGCTTAAGTCATGCAGATATGAACTGAGATCTTGCCTCTAAATTCAGGGCTCTATCCACTATGCCATTTTTTACCTAACAAATCCAGGCCTGTAACAAAGGTCTCCTGATTCAGTATTTTTCTATACCAGGCCATCTTGTGATGGTGATTAATAGATATGAGCTGCTGCTCTATGTAGGTGAGGATAACTTCCACATCAAGAGTTCTCCACTTGGAGGAAATCACAAGTCCAGAGGAAAAAAGACTATACAAAGAGATAACACAAGTACTTTCTCTATCCTCAGGGAGAATAGCTCATATAAGTGTAACAAGCTGTCTTGAGTTAGTTCCCTGTGATTAATAGTGTTCAAGCAGAGGTTGGAAGATCATTCCCCTGGGATATTAAAGAGGACGTTCCTGCTTAGGCATGGGTTGGACAGGCTGCTCTGAGGTCCCTTCCTATTCTGAGTTCTATGCTGATAGTAAAGAAGTGTGTCCTTAGCCATATCATTCACTTTTAGTAATCTCTTCTTTGACTTTCAGGATTTCTATTTGTTATTATAACTGGGGTTTTAAAATTCATTGATTTTCTAGTTTCTTTAATTGCATGTTCAATTCATTGATCTGTTTCTCTTTTTCTAATGAGAAAGTGTTTAGAGATACAAATTTTCCTCTCAAAACTACTTTGGCTACATCCCCAAAATTAGATATGTTGACTTATTTTTGTCCTTATTTTAATGAAATTATCATTTCTCTGAGTTGTTCTTTGTTCAGCAGCCCTTTATTGAATATAATTTTTATTATATTATGTTCAGCAGAGGATGTATTTAATATTTCCGCTTTTCTTCATTTTTATGAACTTTTTATGTTTATGCCTTAATATATGGTCAGTTTTTGTAAAGGTGCCATACACAGCAAAGAATATGTATACCTCTTCTAGTCCCATTCAATAACCACCAGAAGTCTATCATATGTAACTTTTCTAAAGTTCTATTCAAGTCCTTAACTTCTTTATTGTTTACTTTTTGGGTTGATTTGTCTAACTCTAATAAGGGAAGACAATATCCATAAAGGAGTGATAGACAGGGAAGGAGGGGTTATGGTTTCAGAAGTCACAGAAAGGGTGACTAGAACCCTAGGGAAGTTGACACACCCTGTCTAGTAGTTAGATAGTATTGATTTTTTTGGGGGGGGCAATTTGGGGTTAAGTGATTTGCCCAGGGTCACACAGCTAGTAAGTGTCAATTGTCTGAGGCTGGATTTGAACTCAGGTCCTCCTGACTTCAGGGCCGGTGCTCTATCCACTGTGCATCCACTGTGCCACCTAGCTGCCCCGATTTTTTTTTTTTAATATTCCCAGAGCAAGAAGTGGAAAAGTGTGGGGGAAAAAATCAGTTTTTCCCTATAGCAGGTAAGAAAACAGACACGGTAAAAGTGCATGGATCTCTGTAGAGCCAGATCTATAGTGATTTTGCATCAAGAGAAGGACTTGTGGACTAGTGGAAAAAGTACTAGATTTGCTGTCTTACCCTACAGGAAAATAAGGGGGGAAGGGTACAAGAGAGCAGGGTGTTGATAGAGTGGAGGGCAGATTGGGGGAGGGGATAATCAAAATCGAACACTTCTGAGGAAGGACAGGGTCAAAAGAGAGAATAGAGTAAATGGGGGGTAGGATAGGAAGAAGGGAAATACATTTAGTTTTTCACAACAGGACTACTATGGAAGTGTTTTGTATGACTGCACATGTATAACCTGTATTGAGATGCTTGCCTTTTCAATGAGGGTGGGTGGGGAGGGAGGAAGGGAGAAAATTTGTAACCCAAAGTTTTAAAAACACATGTTAAAATTAAAAAAAAAAAGTGAATTAGTCCCTGGCATTTAGGAGCTTACATTCTAATGGAGAAGAAAAAGAACACAAATAAAATATCATATATACATTAAAAAAAAAGTACTAGATTTGGTGTCAAAGGACCCGAGTTTTAATCCTGGCTCTGCCACTCTTTTGATTTTGGGCAAGCCCTATCACCTCTATAAGCCTCAGATTCCTCCTATTCAAGTGGGGCTGATGATACCTGTGGTATTGAGAGAAATGATTATTAATAACCAATGATTTGAGGAGATCCAGAGTTCCCCTGTTTTCTAGTCCTCATTTCAAAGCTCAACCTCAGAAAGTTGAACTCCTCAATTGTGGTCACACCCCACCCAGCCTTACAGGGAATCTAATCTAAGGTGAATTCCCCCCCATTCAAGCAAGTTTGGGTGGAGGTAGATCCTTTGTCTAGATCATACCTTCACAACTTGTAAACTTCTTAGGGTGCAGATAGGTTAGACTAGAGACAGACTGATGATGATTGCTGGCTATGGGTCACATGGCAACCAGCCGCCTGAAGTCCTTTAGTGGGCTGCAAGCTTCTTGTGGGTCACATTGTGAAGACCTGGTTTAGATTGCCCAAGGCTGGGGGGTTTGGTCTGGGTGTACAGATAGTTCCTTTGTCTAAAAGTGACAATTGCCAAGGCAGGGGTTAATTTTTTTGCTTTTTAAGTCTCTAGCAGGACTTGATTAAGGGAAAAGGGTGCCTGACTTATTGTTTTAGCCACTTATTATTTTAGCTGATAACGGAGTATATCATGTTATTCATTTCTAGATTTCAAATTCCCTATTTTGAAAACTGTGATTGAGGGTGACTGGGTCCACAGTTCCCAGACAGAGAATAGTGCCTTTGTTTTGAGCATACGGGTTGCTCCTGAGACACAAGGAGGAGGCCAGGAAATGAAAACCATGTGGCTGTTGGTTTGGATTTTGACAACTAAAGCTGCCCAGACAAAGAAAAAAGAAAAATCTCCTGCAAAATGTTCTTAGTTGATTACAATGAGAAAAAAAATAGGCACTCCCTGCCTTTCTTTACTACTTGTATTTGTTCACAGAGGCTGCTGGCTGGGCAACATGAATTATCTGCCATTTTGAAGGGTTATTATAAGGTAATAAAAAGGTGCCATGATAGAGATTGTTTAAAAAAAAAAGCTATAAAACAACACATGCCTCAGACTAAATTATTCCTAGGTATCTTCTAGGGGGAGGAGGGGAAGAAGAATTATCTGAACTTGATCTTGCTTTCACTAGCTGTTGGTCTGAGGTAGCCAAGGGATGACAGCTGAGGTTCTGCAGACCCTGCCCAAAGACAACACAAGTGTCAGTCATCCTCCTGGAGGAGACTTGTTTTGTGCTCCATCCCTTTAAGGAAGAAGAAAGGAGGAAAGTCCTGTTGGGCCTCTCGTTTTCCTGTCCTTTCCCAGACTCCTCCTATGTTCAACACACTCTAGTCACCACTGCCACAGTATTAAGAGAGAACCTGTCCAGAGAGCTACCCTGGCTATATGGATTTGAGCCCGAGAGCTCAGTAGATCGACATATATCAGAAAGAATGAACAGGGAAAATAGAATAGACACTTGGAAATGAAATGTGGCTAGATAGCTGAGTGGATAGATAGCAAAATTCCATTTCATCAGCAGAATTAGCAGAAGTAGTTCTCCGTGAAAGTGAAGACGAGTGTTGTCTTTGTCTTTTTAATTTTTTTTGTTTGTTTTTGTTTTTTTTTTTGGTGCGACAATGGGGTTAAGTGACTTGCCCAAGGTCACACAGCTAGTACGGGTCAAGTGTTTGGTCTGAGGCCGGATTTGAACTCAGGTCCTCCTGACTTCAGGGCCGGTGCTCCATCCACTGCACCACCTAGCTGCCCCTGTCTTTTTCATTTTTTAAATAACATTGGTAAAAAAAAAATCATTAAGGCATTAATTAAGGCATATCAAGAAGCTTTAGGGTAGAGAGCAGAGGTGCCAAAACGCAGGAATGCTGGCCACATTGCAACCAACACTCCTGGTTTGGTGTGGCCAAACCAGATTAAAATATATTTGGGAAATATTTAACAAAATAAGTGAAAATACAGTGGAACATAGATAATGTTAATATGTGGTTTTCTAAGTCAGTATGTGGCCTGCAGGTTTCTTTATAAACTGTTTAGTAGCCTGTTTGTACTTGAGTTTGACACCACTGGTGTAGGGGATTGTGAAGGAAAGAAAGCACCTACAATATGCCAGGCAAAGCAAATATTATCTGATTTGATCCTTACAACAACCCTAGGAGGTAGGTGCTATTATTATCTCCATTTTACAGTTGAGGGAACTAAGGCAGACAGAGGTTAAGTAACTTGCCTAGGGTCACATAGGCAGTAAGTGTCTGAATCTGGATTTGAACTCAAGTCTTTCTGATTGAAGGCCCATTGCTCTATCCACTGAGCTAGCTAGCTGCCTAAACTTGGAATCAGGAAGACCTGGGTTCAAATCTTGCCTCAGATACTTACCAGCTCTGTGATACTGGACAAGTTACTTAACCTTTCTGTGCCTGACTTTCCACATCTGTGGGTTGGAACCAAAGGCCTCCCAGTTTTAAATCTACGGTCCTGTGTCCTGGATTTCAAACCTGGGTCTGCCATTTCCAACTTGCATCCCATTGAGCAAGTAACTTAAGCTCTTGGTACCTCAATTTCCTTACCTGTAAAATCAGAGAGTTGGAATAGATGGGTTTTGCCTTATTTAAATCTATTATCCTGTGATCCTTTCACTTCAAAGCTATCATAGAAGAATAAAGAAATATGGATTTCTTTGTAATTCAAAGCTCTCTAAAGACTTAGAAATAGATTCTCTAGACAAAGTTATAACTTAATAGAGCTTCCTAAGCCTTAATCCCAAAAATGCCAAGAAGACTGAGCAAGTTGCAATCATTAATGTTTAGAGCCATGTAGATGTTACAGAGGGTAGAACCTACAACAGTGAAAGGAGATGATTTGGTGTGTTTTTAAAAAATAAGTTTTATTGATGACTTCTCTTTTTACATCATAGTCATTTCTGAACATGCCCCAAACCCCTCTAAACGGAACCCTCCTGTATAACCAAAAACTAAAGAAAATCCCAAAACCCGAACTCACAACCCCCAAAGAGAAGTTTTAAAAAAGTTCTAATACGCAGACCTCAGTTGACAATATATACACCATTTTGTTCTAGTATTCCCCTAACTCCATGCTGAGAGATTAGAAGCAAGCTGTTTTCCTGCGATGAAGGTAACTTCCCCCCCCAAAAATAGGAACTTAACCCATTCCTTGGCAATTATCAGGTTAGTGTTTGGGGCACAGATTTTGGACACTCATAGACTCTCAGAGCTAGAAAGGACCTTAGAAGACCATCCAGTCCAATCCCCTAATTTGACAGAAGGGAAAACTGAGGCCGGGAAGAGAGAAGGTGTTTTGCCCATGATCACTAGATCGTTAGTGTGAGAGCTGGGCTAGTACCAATATCCTATGTCTCAGTACAATGTTCCTTCCCTTATACTACAAATCTGGAGCAGGGAAACAACAGCGATACTGCCTTATGGAAAGCTAGGACTTGTGATTCCATTGACTAAGGGCCCAAATATCCTTCTTTTCCCTTTCTCATTTTAAAAAAAAGGGAGTTTGAATTTAATATTATTTTATACCAGAATGGCATATAAACTATGTTCACACAGGGAAAAATGAGTAAGAATAAATGGATAATACCACAGATTCTGCTATGAGGTATATACCTTTAAAAAAGTCATTGATGGGAAGAAACACCCCCTAAACACCAAATCATATGTAACTGCCCTTTTTTTGTGGTAGCAAATAACAGGAAGCAAAGTACATACCTTTTGATTAAGGAATGGCCAAAGAAGTTGTGGTATTTGAACATAATGAACATTACTGTGCTGTGGGAAATGTCCCATATGATGTATACAGAGAAGCATGGAAAGACTTCAATGAACTGAGGCAGTGAAATAATCACAATTAAGGAAACAACACATACAATGACAACAATACTGTAAATGGAAAGGTTGACCAATCCCCAAACCATCAAAAGTGAATGCTGCAAAATTAGAGAATAAAATGGCCCCTAGAAAGAGGAGCCACCTTTATCACATTTCATGTCTTTGCAGAGGTGGGGGGAACATGGGCATGGAACATTGCATATATTTTTAGACTTTTTCAATGTGTTGATTGGTTTTGCTGATTTTTTTCCCCCTTCCTCTTTTTTCTTAAAAAAATAAACTTTGTTGAATGAGGTTCTGGGAAGGAGAAGGGAAATACCGGAAGAAATTTAGGTAATATAAAAACAAAAAAAAATCAATTAAAATTATTTTTAAAAATAGAATGACTGAACAGAATAGAAAATTTAGGTGACAAAAGACATGTGGAGGAATTTAAGTTATATGAAAACCAAGAAAAATCAATTAAACTATTTTATCAATAATATCATTCTTTTAAAAATAGAATGAACAAAGATACTTACAAGATTTAGATTGCATTAAAAAAAGTGTTGCAATATGTTATGCATTGAAATTAATTTAAATGTAAATAGTTACTAAGCAAGCTTAATTGTTTGTAATGACATTTAATGTTATTTCTAATAAAACAATTAAAAAGAAAAGATACAGGGAGGAAAACAACCAAATGGCTTTTTTGCTAATTAAAGTGAGGATATATTAGGGTGGGGGAGGGGTAAGTGGGAAGACAGTAACATGAGCCATAAAAGGGTTATGACAAAAAAAAAAGAGTGATCCAGAATGTGGGAATCTAAATGCTTTACAGATGTCAAAAAAAAAAGATCAATCCCAAGGAAAACCAAGCAATTTCTAATAAAGCCCTGAGCTTTTTATCTTTCATGAGCCCAGGCCTAAGAATCAGGAGATGGCTCGGATACTTACTGGGCATGTGACCCTAGACAAATCACTTTACTTGTCTGAACCTCAGTTTCTCTATCTGTAAAATCATCATAATTCTGGCCTTACAGTGGAAAGAGTGATGACTGTAACATTTGAGGAGCTGGGTTCAAATCCCACTTCTGCTAGTGTAACCTTGGGCAAGTGACTTCACATACCCAGGCCTCAGTTTCCTCATCTGTAAAAGAGGAGGGGGACTAAATCACTTTTTGAGACCACTTCCAACCCTTAAATCTATGATCCTATGAATCATATGGCCATATTCCATAGGGATTGTGTCTCACAGCGTTGTTATCACAAAAGTAATTTGGATAATGCAGAGTAAGCTGCTCGTCTGTGTGGCTCTGGGCGAGTTATGTAACCTTTTTCATCTCATCTGTAAAATAGTAGAAATGATAGCCTTTACTTTACAGGGTTGTCATGAGAATAAAATGAGAAAAAAATACATGGTACATACTCCCATATACATGTAGACATAGGTGTACATGCACATGTGTGTGCACAATATACACATGTATACAGATGTGCACATAATGCATTGTATACATGTGTGCATATAAATACAAGTAGACGAGTACACAGATACATACACTGAAGATTCCGTACAACATACATGTGTATATAAACTGCACACATGTGCACAATGAATATACACAGATATTCATAAATTACTACACACAGATACATACATGTACGTATATAGCACGTATACAATACAAGGGTGCAAATAAACACAAATGTATATACACATATGCATGTTGTCATTGGCAGCTCATATATCTTCTGAGATACTGCAATTCTGCTGTATTGCTCATGAGAGCACAGCCTTCTTTGATGCCGAGCAGTCCTTTGCCAGTGTCTCCTGTATTGCACAATGGAAAGCAAAGTTCTTCAAAGAGACATTGAGAATGTCCTTGCATTGCTTCTTCTGACCTTCCTGTGAGCCCTTGCCTTGTGTGAATTTTCTATAAAATAGTCTTTTAGGCAAACACATGCTTAGGACTCAAACAACATGGCTAGCCCTTTGGAGTTGCACTCTCTGAAGTAGGGTTTGAATGCTTGGCAGTTCAGTTCCAGAGAGGACCTCTGTGTCCAGTACCTTATCTTGCAAGGTGATCTTCAGAATCTTTCTATGACCATTCAAATGGAAGTGGTTCAGTTTCCTAGCATGACACTGATAGACTGTCCAGGTTTTACAGGCATTTAACAATGAGGTCAGCACAGTGGTTCCATAAAACTTCAGTTTGGTAGGCAGCCTAATACTTCTTCTCTCCCACACTTTCTTTAGAAGCCTCCCAAGCTAGCTCTTGCAGGGAATACATCAACCTCAACATCTATGTGGACACATCTAGAAAGTACACCACCAAGGTAACTTAGCCACAACATTCAAAATTTCTCCATTTGTTGTAACTGATGTTTCCACATATGGATGGTACAGTTTTGGCTGGTAGAGAACTTCTGTTTTCTTGGTGTTAATTATTAGGCCAAAATTAGCATAAGTGGCAAAGAATCCATACTTTGTTGCATCTCAGCCTCAGAGGCTGCACTGTGTGCACAATCATCTGCAAATAAAAAGTCATATACTGATGCAGAGTGAAATGAGCAGAACCAGGAGAACATTGTATACAGTAACAGCCACATTGTGTGATGACTGACTTTGATAGACTTGGCTCTTCATAGCAATGCAAGAAACTAAGACAACTCCAAAAGACTCATGATGGAAAATGATATCCACCTCCAGAAAAAGAACTACAGAGTCTGAATGCAGATGGAAGCATACTATTTGTTCTCCTTTTCCTTTGTTGTTTTGTTTTATTGCTTCATTCTCATGGTTCCTTCCATAGTTCTAAATGTTCTTTACATCATGACTAATGGGAAAATATGCTTAATATGAATGTGTAAGTAGAGCCTAAGTCAGATGGCATGCTGCCGTCTTGAGGAGAAGGGGAGAGAAGTGGGAGGAGGAGAAAATTTAAAACTCAAAATCTTTTGGAAGTGAATGTTGAAAACTAAAAATAAATTAATTAATTATAAAAATTTTTTTAAAAAAAAGTCATGTACCAACTCTCCCTCCACTTTAGTTTTGACTTGTAGCCTTTTCAAATTAAATAACTTACCATTAGTGCTATAGCTGACTTTGATGCTGTTTTTGTCCTTGTTGAAGGCATTTGATTATATCATGGAAAACATCATGCCAAAAAGCATGGGAGCAAGCACACAGCCCTGCTTCACTTCATTGGTGACTAGGAAACCACAAGAGCATCTTCCACTATCCAGAACATGTGCAAGCATGCTATCATGGAACTGGTGTACAATACTGATAACTTCTCTGGGCAACCAAATTTTGCCACAATCTTTCACAAGCTTTCATCACAGACAGTGGCAATGGCCTTAGTTAGATTGAACATTGTGTACAGAACTCTGTTCTGCTTCTGGCATTTCTCCTGGAGTTGTCAGGCAGCAAACACCATCTCAACCATTCCTCCGCCCTTTCTGAAGACACACTGACTCTCGGGTAGAAGACCATCTTCCAGGTGAAGGATCAGCCTATTAAGGAGGACTCTGGCAAGAATCTTGCTGGCAATGTCTAAGAGAGAGACCCTTCTGTGATTGTCACAGGATAACCTATTTCCTTTTCCTTTATAGAAATGGACAATGGAGGCATTCTTGAACTCCTGGGGGATAACTTCCTCTTGCCATATAATCTGGAAAATTTCTACCTGCTTTTCTATGAGCAGTGCACCCCCTGCCTTGTACATCTCTGCTGGAATAGAATCAGCTCCAGGCACTCTGCTACATAAGAGAAGCCTAATAGCATTCAAAATCTCTTCTTCAGTTGAAAGTTTGACTAGAGAGGGAGGACTTCAACTTGAGGCAAATGGTCAATGACTTCAGCACTGGTTGATGATGGTTTATTGAGGGAAAGGAAGAGAACATGAATTTATTGAGCACCTATCTGCCAGGCACTGTGCTAAACATTTTATTAACATTATCTCATTTGCTGAAATGAAGAGGCAGCCTTTGCCCTAAATGTTTCCTCCACTGGCTTTTCTCTGTAGACCAGGTTGTCACTAATGCCCCCATCAAAATACAAATGATAAGTGGTAGCTAATATAGTGGAAAGAGGGCTGAATTTGGAGTCAGAGAACATGGGTTCAAATTCCACCTTCTTCACTTACGACCTGAGTGACCTCGGGTAAGTCATTTCAAGTCTCAGTGTCTCAGCAGTCTCATCTGTGAAACAAGAGGGTTATATTAGATAGCGTCTACTGTTTCTTATATGTTGATGTATTTATATATGTATGAATGTATGGGTACATGTGGATATATGTATGAGGACAGCTTAGTGGCACAGTGAATAGAGTGCCAAGCCTGGAGTCAGGAAGACCTGAGTTCAAATGTGGCCTCAGACACTTACTAGCTCTGTGATCCTGGGGCAAGTCATTTAACCTCTGTTTGCCTCAGTTTCCTCATTTGTAAAATGAGCTGTAGGAAATAGGAAAATACTCCCATATCTTTGCTAAGAAAACCCCAAAAAGGGGTCATGAAGAGTTGGACATGACTGAAATGACTGAACAACAGCAACATGTGTGTGTGGATGTGTGTATGAATATATACACACACACACACACACACACATTTATAAAGCTATAGCTATATAAATATATATCTACATACACACACATATACTGAAGGATGAATTCTATAGATTGTTCATCAAACTGCATATCATAGTTTGGATAATATGTATTCTTCATCCACTTGGTTTTTCCTATATGGATAGTTAGGCCAATCACTTCTGAGTGATTAAGAAGACCTGGGCTCAAGTCCCCCCACTGTTACATACTGACACAATCTTTCAGTGCTCCAAGTAACTCTTAGACTACATGCTGCAGATAAGGTGCTGGTGTTCACTGGTAGAAAAAATTTCCTCACTGTGAGTTAGTTCCCTACCTCACTAAAATCACAAATCTGTCAAAAAATAAAAACTAAAATAGAAACAGGATAGATCTCATTTATGAGATTTTGCAACATTCCAGGGACTGATATGATCAGCATAATGTCATACACAAACAGGAGCATCTGGAGGACCTCAGAGAAGTAATTTGCCAATAAAATAGCATTACAACAATAACAGTGACAATACTAATTTGCATTTATATAATCCTATATAGTTTGCAAGGTCCTTTATATTATCTCATTTGATTTTCATACCAACCTCATGAAGTAAGCAGGGCTGGTATTACTATCCCTATTTTAGTAATGAAGAAACTGAGGTACAGCTAGGTTGAGTGACTTACCTCTGGTCACTCAGTACATGGCAGAGCTTGGATTCAAATCTAGGTCTACTGATTCCAATGCAGGCAGCTTGGTAATATAGATGGGGCACTGCATTTGGAAGTCAGAAGACATGGGTTCAAATTCAATTCGGACTATCCCTTGGAACCCTTTACATATCACTTTATGTTTCTTTACCTGTAAAATGAGGAGATTGGACTAGCAGGGTAGGGAACCTGCGGCCTCGAGGCCACAAGTGGCCCTCTAGGTCCTCAAGTGCGGCCCTTTGACTGAATCCAAACTTCAAAGAACAAGTCCCCTTAATGAAAGGATTTGTTCTGCAAAACTTGGACTCAAAAAGTTAAAAGGCCTCCCCCAAGGACCTAGAAGGCCACATGTGGCCTCAAAGCCATCCCCACCCTTGGGATGATCTCTAAGGTTTCTTCTCACTTTAAAATCTTATGATTCTAAGTGCTAAAATTCTAAGTAATCCGAACTATTTATAGTGGAAATGGAGAACAGGATGTAGGACACAGTGTGGTACAGGAGAAAAACTGATGGATTTGGATCCAGGGGACTATTTTTCATATCTTATCTCTGTTACTTGGTACCTATATGACCTTAAGTAAATCATTTAACATCTCTGGGCCTCAGTGTCCTCATTTATAAAATGGGTTGGATTAGATGGCATCCAAAGGCATTCCAACCCTAAATCTGTGATCCCATAAGATGCACTTCTTTGTGCAAGTCAGTAAACATAAAGGGAATAATCACTGTAATAGTAATAACAATAATAGCTAATATTTAATAGTATAAGGAATGAATAAAATCAGCTAACATGTAATAGTGCAGTGAATAAATAATAATAATAGCTGATATTTAATAGTCCAAGAAATAAATAAGAATAATAGCTAATATTTAATAGTACTATAAGGTTCACGAGGCACTTCAAAGAAGAGAGATATCAATGAAGGTTAGAGTGATCAGAGAAGGTTTGGGCTCAATCTTGCATCAAGTTATGTTGGAGGAATATTGGCTATGAATAAAAGAAGTGACAAGGACATTACAGATGAGGGAATAGAAAAAGCAAATATGAGCCACAAAGAGATCAGAGAAAGGTGAAAAGGACTCATATATACAAAAATACATAGAGAAACAATTTTTGTTATAACAAAGATCTGCAAAGTAAAAATGGTATCCATCAATTGGAGAAGGCTGAACAAGTTAAAGTATATGCCATATGCCACATATGAACATAGGTAAAATGCTTTGTAAACCTTAAAGCATGATAAAATGCTAGCGATGATGATTATTGTAAATGAGATATAACATTATTGTACAGTAAGAAATGACAAAAAGGGACAGTTTCTAAGAAATTTGAAAAGACAATATCAACTGATGCACAGTGAAGTGAGAAGAACTCAAAGAACAATTTATACAATAATAACAACATTGCAAAGAAAAAACAACTTTGAAAGACTTAAGAATCCTAAGCAGTGTAATAAACATCCATAATTCCAGAGGACCAAGAATGAAGCATGCCATCCACATCTTTACAGAGAAGTGATGAATTCAAGGTGCAGAAGGAGATACATATTTTTGGACACCACTGTAGGAATTTATTTTGCTTTACTATGCATATTTGTTATAAGGGTTTCTTTTTCTATCTCAATTTGGGGGGCAGAGTTAGAAAGAGAGAGGCTAGTGATAGGGTTGTAAAACAAAAAAGGAAAAAACAAAAATAGAGGGTTATTGAAATAAAATGGGAAGGCCCAGTCCTAGAGTATACTTAGATTTGTCCTTACTGGTGGGTTATACAGACCATGTTTATGGCAGGTTCTAATCAGTGAAAATTTGAGGATACTATTTTGGGTCAGAAGTAACTCAGAGCTCCACCTAGCAGAATGATGAAAACCTTCTGAATGGCATAGGAATCAATTACACCAGTGACTCAGTAGAGGCAGAGCCAGAAATGAGTGCATATACAAAAGGTTTGAGGGAATGATCTCTCTGCCTCTGTCTGTCTGTCTGTCTGTCTTTCTCTCTCTGTCTGTCTCTGTCTCTGTCTCTGTCTCCCTCCCCTACCCCTGGAGGCTCTTAAGTGAGGAGGACTGCTGTGAGCTGCCAGGTGAGAGTGCAAAGCAGCTGGCTTTGTATTTTCTCCTCAGCTCGCTACCATCTGTCCCCTTGCACGTGATGGCTGTTTCTTTTGCACTTATTCTTTCCTGATCTTAAGTGAATGGATTGACCAGGTTATGGCCTTGTAAGTTTCAAAAGGTTAGAAGAGTCATCTGAGGTTCCTTCAGCAACTGAAGTTGGTAGCAGAGACCGTGGAGTCATTATAGCAGTCATGTGATCTACTTGACCGGGCCCAACAGTGCGTGGACAACTCACCAACATAATGAATGCCCTGAATAGAACTTAGAGGGTACTCTATGAAGGGAGAAAGGATTCCTAGGACCAGGAGTCACAAGGCACCACCAGCCCCACAAATTCTCTTCATGCATACCTGACTACTGTTTTGCTTTAAACTTGAGTCTGCTCTCCTCAAGGACTTTGTTACAAAGTCACAATGTTCCTTTTAGTTTTTTGGGGTGGGGAGGATGTTTTTGTCACTTCTATCCTTGTTATGTCTTATCAGTAAATATCCTTTTATAAAATCTAAATTATGTCGATGGAATGATCAATATTGGGAAGCATATTGGAGGGTGTTCATCAGGAATAGTATTAGAGACCTCAGTTCCTCAAGGTTACCAGATGATAAAAGCTTAAGATGAGTAATCAATTATCTTGTGGGGACATTTCCTGTCAGTGCAAGTAGGAATTGTGGAAGCAATCTGTGTGTGTGTGTGTATGTGTGTGTGTGTGTGTTACAAACACATTATTTTTTTTTTTTTTTAGGCAACTGGGGTTAAGCGACTTGCCCAGGGTCACACAGCTAGTAAGTGTCAAGTGTTTGGTCTGAGGCTGGATTTGAACTCAGGTCCTCCTGACTTCAGGGCCAGTGCTCTATCCACTGTGCCACCTAGCTGCCCCACAATCACATTATTTTAAAATGTACTGATGAAGGCAGAAGGAAGGCCAGACAAGCAGGATAGGTTTAAAAGTTACGTATTAAATTTATTATATAATTAAAACAAAAAACCCAGTTGTATGTAATAGAGATTCACTGTTACATGTACAATCCTCTTTTACTGTTCAGTTTTGTATATGGAAATACTAATTTTATTTGATTTTGTGTTCAGAATCAAAATAAACAAAGATAAGGAAGCATGAATGAACATGGTTTGTAATAGGGGATGAAAAGGGTACCCAACTGACTATAATGAGAGTGCAGGAGGCAGTGGGAAATAAGGTTGGCTAGGTGGGGGGGGGGTGGGATTGTGGAAGGTCTCAAAAACCAGGTAAAGGAATAATTAAAAGTTCCTTGTAAGTCCGTTAGCAGGGAAACACAATGATAAAAATATAGATATAAATTTCATATCATGAATTGGGTTCTACCAAAACAGAACTTTAGCTAAAAAAATTTCTGAGTATAATTAGTTCTAAATGAAAAAAAAAAAGGCCCTTATTAGATTCGAGCTATATGGTGTCCATCAGGATCAGGGACACACAAAACCAGAGCTGCCCTGCTCTGACTGGCTGAGTTGATGTGGTGGGAAGAGACAGGGAAGGGAAGGAGAAGATGGGGTTGCTCAGGTACTCTCAACTTTGATAAGCAGGGGAAGGATAGGAAAAACCACTAAGATGAAAATCTTGCTGAAGTGGCAGGGATGGAAGTGTCAAAATATTAAGAGATACCCTATTTTCCAGAGCTAAGGCCCAGCATGCAAGCTGTATCCTGAGCTTGGCATAACAACAATCCTTTGAGTTCACCCTCTGGCGAAATCACATAATTTTCATATTGCTTTGATACCTATTTCCCATGGGATCTCAGGGGAGCTGGTACTGCAGCCATCATGCCACAGCAAAAAGTGATCAATCAAATCTCCTGACATGCTAAGTGAACTAAACTAGGTGCTTCACTCCTGTTCCTGCCACACTAACTCTGGTTCTGTTTCCCGCTGAACAATCACAGGCTCATGATTCTAATAATTGAGACTGTTCCCCATAGGACCCAAGAACACCTGTATTGTTCCAAAAAATGTCAACCATGGAAACTGTTTACTCAAGACCTAAGGATGACTGTGTTGGGTCCCACCTTTTTGTAGTTTTCATGTATTACAGCCCTATCCCTGCCACAAGCCATAAGACCTCCTTCTCAGGAGAACTTTTGCTTGCATAGCATTTTTCTCACTTTGAAATTAAACTTCTCTATAGAATCCTGACCCTGTCTCTAGCCTGCACTGTCTGGCTCTGGCCACCCACAGGTTAGAGACTGGTTCTAGTCTAGTTGAAGAGGTAATGGGAAATCAGAACTGAGACAGGTGCCCAGCTGAGCAAGCCTCAGTCATTGTGGCAGGACTGGTGACTTTCCTTTGGAGTTCACTTAGAATAGGGGTATCAAACACATAGCTTGCAGACTGTGTGTGGTTGATGACACTCCTGAGTCCAGCCAGACAAGATTAAAATGTAATTGGGGAATATTTAATAAGCAGAATACAATAAAACAGATGATATTGCATTTTAAAACCAAGGCAATATGCATCCCATAGAGATCCTTGTGGGTGGTTTAACAGCCCCTGTTTTCTGCTTGACACCATCAATTTAGAATATCTTCATAACATAATCCAGCATGTGACACAGTATCTGGTACATAGTAGATGTTTAATAAATACTTATTTATTTGATTGATAATGGTAGAGTTTGTTTATAATGGGTTAATGACATCATTGCAAAATGACAAAAGTAGAATCAACATCCTTATGCAGAAGTTTACCTATACATGAGAAGAAACTTTTTGCACACTCACTCATTCGCTTTGGAAACTGCCTTCTAATGCAAGGCCTCTTCATTTTTTTGTGAGTCTTGGACTCCCTTGGTAGTCTGGTGAAGCTTATTCTCAGAATAATGTTTTTCAGTACATAAAATAAAATACATAGGATTACAAAGGGAACTAAAGGTTAATGAAAATAAAGATCTATTTCTTTTTTTCTCATCCAAGTTGATTAACTACCTGAAACTCTGACTTCAGGTTAAGAACCCTTGATTTAATTATGATCATTAGATCATAAACTCCCAGGATTTAAAGCTAAAATAAGATTTTTTAAAAAAAAAATTAAAGCAAACCTACCCCCTGTTTCTTTCCTCTAGTAACTCTATTGGGAAAAAATGAATTAACCTAGCATCACTTTACATATTTTAAAGCAAGGGTTCCCAATCATTTTTGGTCCTTGTACCCCTTGGTTTCTCCATATTCCATATATAATATGAAATGAAATAAATTCTAGAATTTACCATGCATATATGCATAGGAAATATATAAAGAGATTGTTTTTTATAAAGAAAATGTTTTTCTTTACATAATACTTTGGTATCATAAAGCTGTTAAATGTTTATCAGAACACATGCAAATAAATCAGTGAGGCCCTTGATTCTGTTTCTTGTCAACATATAGTTTTATTAGTAGTATAATTTTTAAAATGAGAGAGAGAGAGAGATCATGTTTATTTTCTAGATTGTTTCTTGCTTTGGATTTGATTGAGAACAGAGAATCATGATTGACAGAGATAAATTTTTATAAATGGAATTAAAGCACTAAAGAAATGTTTAGTAAGAATGGGACGTGCTTCTCTAACGGTACACTCCAAAGTTTGTTACTTTATAGATTAGAAATCAATTTAGAGTTGCTGTCTACTATGGAGATGAATTAGTTTATCTTTTCACTGGGTTGTTGCTAATCCTTTTTTCTAGCTCAATATGAAAACATTTTCATATCCAGAAGTCATTCGTTTAATTTTGTTCAGCAGAAATTACTCCTTCAATGACTGCTTTCAAATTTTTCAGATTGTACCATTAGTCCCCCTTCCTTACCCTCCCTTTCCCACTCTACTCTACTTCCTCACTGTTCTCTCTTCAAACTCCATTCTCCCCTCCCCTTTTGGAATATTGAAACGGGATAACTTTGTTTATTTGTTGTTCAGTCATTTTCAGTCATGTCCAACTCTTTGTGATCCCATTTGGGGTTTTCTTGGCAAAAGATACTGGGGTGGTTTGCCATTTACTTCTCCAACTCATTTTATAGATGAGGAAACTGAGGCAAATAGGGTTATGTGATTTGTCCAGAGTCACACAGCTAGGAGGTAAGTGTCTGAGGCCAGATATGAACTCAGGAAGATGAGTTTTCCTGACTCCAGGCCCAACACTTTATTCACTGTGCCACTAGTTGCCCAAGAGGACTAACATAGTTATTTACTAAATATTCCATATACTCCATTGACAAGCTTTGCATGCCCTGTGGAGTTAAATATACCCCAGTTTGGGAATCCTTGTTTTTTAAATTTATTTTTACTTTTTAATAATTTATATTTTTCCAATTACCTGTAAAAACAAATTTTCACATTTTTAAAAAAAATTTTGAGTTCCAAATTCTCTTCCTCACTCCTTCCCCTCCCCTGTCATTGAAAAGGCAAGCAATTTGATATAGGTTATACATATGCAGTCATGTAAAACATATTTCCATATTAGTCATGTTATAAAAGAAAACAGACAAAAAGACCCCAAGAAAAATAAAGGAAGTAAACAATAAAGTATGCTTTGATCCGCATTCAGACTTTATCAGTTCTTTCTGCAGAGGAGGATAGCATTTTTCATCATTAGTCCTTTGGAATTCTCTTAGATCATTGTTTTGCTGAGAATAACTAGGTCTTTCACAGTTCTTCATATAATATTGCTGTTACTATGTACAGTGTTCTCCTGGTTCTGCTCACTTCACTTTGCATCAGTTTAAGTAAGTCTTTCCAGGTTTCTTGAAACCATTCTACTCATCATTTCTTATTCTATAATAGTATTCTATCACAACCATATACTACAACTTGTTCAGCCATTCCCCAATTAATAGGCATCCCCTCAATTTCCAATTTTTTGTCACACAAAAAGAGTTGCTATAAATATTTTTGTACATATAGGTCCTTTCCTCTCTCCCTTTTTAAAAAATATCTTTAGGAGATAGACCTGGTATTGGTATTGCTGGGTGGTATTGTAGTGATATTGCTGGGTCAAAGAGGAGACTGAGTTTTACAGCCCTTTGGGCATAGTTCCAAATTGCCTTCAAGAATGGTTGGATCAGTTCCCAACTCCACCAACAATGTATTAATGACCCAATTTTCCCACATCTCCTCCAACACTTGTCATTTTCTTTTTCTGTGATATTAGCCAGTTTTATAGGTGTAAGATGGTACCTCAGAGTTGTTTAATTTGCATTTCTCTAATTAATAGTGATTTAGAGCATTTTTTCATAGGACTATGCGGTTATCCCTTCCAAGTCACTGAACAGGATAGTAGGGGAGGTTAGGGGTATTTCCCCCCCCCCCACTGTAATCTAGTCCACATAAAATTTTTTGGCCCTCCCTTCATACTAAAGAAGTCTGAATTATTATGGTATTACAAGATGAAATATGTTGATATTATATAATGCTATACATAAATTTTATGCATTTCTGAGTTTCTAAATCTTTTCTGTGTCATCTGCTGGCCTTCACATGTTGTCTGCAGCTTCTGCAAAACTCCCCCAAGAACCCCCATTTAATTTCTTATGCTGACCCATGATATATTGCAACCATGATGGGGAAGGTCACCAGGGATAACTGTAGATAGTCACGAAGGGATAAATGTAGATAGCTTTGATTTCTTCATCTGAAAAAAGCCTGTTCATATCTTTTGGCCATTTATTAATTGGGGAATGACTTGTATTCTTATAAATTTGACTAAGTTCTCTATATATTTGAGAAATGAGGCCTTCATCAGAGATACTTGCTGTTAAAATTTTTTTTTCTCCAGTTTTCTTGTTTCCTTTTAATCTTGGCTACATTGGTTTTGTTTGTGCAAAATTGCTTTTAATTTAATATAATTAAAATCAACCATTTTACATCCTGTGATGCTCTCTATCTTTTGTTTGGTCATAAATTCTTCCCTCACCCATAGGTAGGTAGGTAAACTATTTCATGCTCCCCTAATTTGCTTATGGTTATCACCTTTTATGTCTAAATCTCATTCCCATCTAGACCTTATTTTGGTATATAGTGTAAGATGTTGGTTTATGCCTAGTTTTTGCCAAACTGCTTTCCAATTTTCCCAGCAGTTTTTGTAAAATAGTGAATTCTTGTTTCAAAAGTTTGGATTTATCAAACACTAGATTACTGTGGTTATTCCCTACTGTGTATTGTGTACCTAATCAATTCCACTGATACACCACTCTATTTCTTAGCCAGTACCAGGTTGTTTTTATGATTGCTGCTTTGTAATACAGTTTGAGACCTGGTACTGATAAGCCACCTTTCTTTACATTTTCTTTTCCTTAATTCCCTTGATACTCTTGATCTTTTGTTCTTCCAGATGAATTTTATTATTTTTTAGCTCTATAAAATAATTTTTTGGTAGTTTAATTGGTATGGCACTGCATAATTAAATTAATTTAGGTAGGATTATAATTTTTATTACATTGGTTTGACCTACCCATGAGCAATGAATATTTCTCCAATTATTTAGATCTAAATTTATTTGTGGGAAAAGTGTTTTGTAGTTGAGTTCATGTAGTTCCTGAGTTTGTCTTGGCAGGTAGATGCCCAAGTATTTTATATTGTCTACAGTTATTTTAAATGGAATTTCTCTTTCTATCTCTTGCTGTTTTACTTTGTTGGCAATATATAGAAATGCTGATAATTAATGTAGGCTTATTTTATATGCTTCAGCTGTGCTAAAGTTATTAATTATTTCACCTAAACTGATTCTCTAGGTTTTCCAAGTATACCATCACATCATCTGCAAAGAGTGATAGTTTTGTTTCTTCATTACCTATTCTAATTCCTTCAACTTTTTTTTCTTTTCTTATTGCTATAGCTGACATTTCTAGTACAACATAGAATAATAGTAGTGATAAATGGGCATATTTGCTTCACCCCTGATCTTATTTGGAAGGCTTCTAGCTCATCTCCATTACAGATAATGCTTGCTGATGGTTTTAGATAGATACTACTTATCATTTTAAGGAAAGCTAATTTATTCCTACACTTTTTATTGTTTTTAAAAGGAATAAGTGTTGTATTTTCACAAAAGTTTTTACTGCATCTATTGAGATAATCATATGATTTCTGTTGGTTTTGTTATTGATATGGTCAATTATACTGATGCTTTTCCTGATATTGAACCAATCCTGAATTCCTGGTATAAATTCCACTTGGTCATAGTATATTATTTTTGTGACAAATTGCAGTAATCTCTTTGCTAGTATTTTATTTAAAATTTTTGCATCAATATTCATTAGGGAAATTGGTTTATAGCTTTTTTTCTCTGTTTTTGTTCTTCCTGGTTTAGGTATCAGCACTATATTTGTGTTCTAAAAAATAATTTGGTAGGATTCCTTCTTTGCCCATTTTCCCAAATAGTTTATATAGTATTGAAATTAATTGTTCATTAAATGTTTGGTAAATTCACTTAGGAATCCATCTGGTCTGGGGGATTTTTTCTTAGAGAGCTCACTGATGGTTTGTTCAATTTCTTTTTCTGAGATAGGATTATTTGAGTATTCTATTTCATCTTCTGTTAATCTGGGCTATTTATGTTTTTGTAAATGTTCATCTCTTTCACTTAGATTGTTAGATTTATTGGCATGTAATTGGGCAAAATAGTTTGTAATAATTGCTTCAGTTTCATTTTAATTGGTGATGAATTCACTGTTTTCATTTTTAATGTTGGTAATTTGGTTTTCTTCTTTTTTTTTAAATCAAATTAACCAATGCAATGGTTTATCTATTTTATTATTTTTTTTCATAAAATTATCTTCTAGCTTTATTTTTCAGTTCAATGGTTTTCTTACTTTCAATTTTATTAATCCCTCCTTTGATTTTCAGGATTTCCAATTTAGTATTTATTTGGGGATTTTTAATTTGTCCTTTTATTCTTTTTTTTAGTTGCATGCCAAATTCACTGATCTGCTCTTTCTCCCTTTTATTGATAATGTTCAGAAATAGAAATTTTCCCCTAAATATTGATTTGGCCGTATCCCACAAATTTTGGTATGTTGTCTTATTGTCATTCTCTTTAATGAATTATTGATTACTTCTATGATTTGTTTCTTGACCCATTCATTCTTTAGGATTAGATTAACTTCCAGTTAGCTTTTAGTCTATGGTCCTTTGTTGAATGTAATTTTTATTGAATTATGGTCTGAAAAGGATGTATTTGATAGTTCTGCTTTTCTGCATTTGGTTGTAAAGTGGCATTTTTATGCCCTAATACATGATCAATTTTTATGTAGATGCCATGTACCCCTGAGAAAAATGCATATTCCTTTCTATTCCCATTCAATTTTCTCCAGAGGTTTATCATATCTAAGTTTTCTGAAATTCTATATATCTCCTTAACTTCTTTCAAATTCTTGCTTTAAAGAACTAAAACTACATTTCTTTAAAAAAAAAAAAGGATTTGATGAGGACCAAGTGAGGTGGTGCATGCCTGTAATTCTTGCTACTGAAGGATGATGAGGCTGGTGGATTGTTTGAGTTCAGGAATTCTGACCTGCAGTGGGGTTAAAGCCAATTAGGTATCCACATTAAATCTGGCATCAATATGGTGAGTCCCTGGGAAAGGGGGGCCACCAGGCTGTCAAAAGAGGGAAGAATTGGCCCAGGTTAGAAATGGAACAGTTCAAAGTTTCCATGTTGATCAGCGGTAGGATAGAGCCTATGAATGGCTGCTTCATTTTCAGCAGAAAATTGATAATTCAGATTTTTCACTAATTTAGGTGGCTTCTCACAATCATTCTGAATTAATGAGATCTTACTGCAAATCAGAAATGTTTCTCCAGATAACAAAAAGGCATACTTTCTCCATTCTATATTTCCTCTTACAATGTAAATAAAGCTGGATAAAGGGAAAACTAAAGGTCTCATTTCCACATATTGTGTGTTGAACTGTCAGGTACAAAACTCTACAAGTAGGTGTAACAAATATTAAATACAGTTACTTGTGTCATAGACACAAGCTTGTCAGAAATAGTTTTTATTAATTTACCATTATTTTAATACAAGCATTTTTCAAGCTTAGGGAAAGAAGTGTCCAAATTGGCAGAGTCCTCTCATACCCTCAGACATCTCTCTACAAGTCATTTTTGAAGTAACATTTATAGGAATATTGGATAAAATTTCACAATATGATACAACACAGTTATGCAATTCAGGGTAAGATATCTTTTTACTTCATCAATCCGCAACAATAATAATTTAATCTTGGGGCACTATTTTCCCCAAACCACTTAATCCTTTTATAACCACTTTCTTCAAGGGCTCTTCTCCCCCTGCCTCTTTACTCCCTGCCCCATCTGGTCACAATCCACCTGATCTTTTATATAGATCAATTAAGATTTCTTTAACATCATCCTTGTCTGGTCACCTTACCTTTGTCGTCTGGTTGTTGTCCTAATTGGTGTGAGGGAGGAGTTTTCCTGGACTGATAATAAGAGAGGTGAGTAGGACATTGTTTAGGAGTTGATCATTACAGGAAGACTGATGAGGGTTTCTTTCTCAGATTTGTCCAAGGCACAGGTTCCCAAAGCGGGTGATACCTGGGAGGCACTGGAATGATCTAGGGGGGTGGTAGTAGGGTACAATTGGAGGGGGCATTGAATAAAAATAAGGGGGCAGTGGAGGAAAGAAGATAAGAAAATTTTGAAAAACTATTTATACATGTTTCATCTGTCATGTAACAGAATTAAAGTTGTAGTGATTACGTTACTTTCCAAATAAACACACAAAATGCAAGTTATAACTGATCAGTGGTCAAGTCCACTGACAGGTCTTAACAAGCAAGTGTTGGCAGGCGATTGTGTCACACATTGTCAGGAAGTCCAGCATGCATTGGCAGGAATATGTGTGCATAATGATTTGTTTACAATTTTATACCATACAGTTACATGATGTAATGTTGCATCATCAAAATTTCAATGCATGGAAAAAACCCACAAATTTACAATAAATTATTAAATTTAAGATGTGTCACTTTAAAAAATTATATATTTTTGAAATGATGCAAATTTTAAAAAAATTAAAGGGTTAAAGAAAGTGGATTTCTAGGGGGGTGCTGAGTAATTTCTTTTTAAAAAGGGGGCAGTAGGCCATATAAGTTTGGGACCCTGTGTTCCAAGGGCTTCAGGCTAGGAGACTTTCTAAGACCTTTCTTAATATTTCTGAAGGTGGGACAGAATGGTGCTCAGTCTGCTTCTGTATGGAGAAAATCTGTAGAAACTACAACAACCAAACCGGGGTAATTTCTGTATCAGAGTGGGGGTTCTATTTAATAAACAACAGAAAAATTCCTAAATCTAGGGACATAGTAACCTGGAGGTAGCTGAAACAAATATAAATCAAAGAGAAGAATTACTTAACAAAAAGGGGCAGCCTCAGAGATATATGTATATAGGAGTGAACCAGTGGGGCCCTAGAAACAGTCATGGATCATATAGATAACTCATAGAGTCTAGAGGAGGCAGGATAGGATAAGCCTAATAGCAAGGCATTTCTGAATGCCTCACTGTGGACCCTGATCAATTCAGTCTTTTTATTTTTCTTTTTGCCTCTTGGTGGTCATATTGAAGGCTGTTTTGGTGTGATAACCTCGTGCCCCCCATGTAGGCTTAAATATGTGAGGACCAAAGTGCCTGTGAAGTGTGTCAACTAGCTCTTTCATCATATTGTCTTGTAACAGGCAATATTTATTAGCCAAGAATTCACATTTCTAAAATGGTCACTTTCCTTCCTCTCTGCACTAGGCCCTTCCTCGTGAGGAGAGCATCCATTGACAAATGACAAATTTCATTCCCGGCTCTCAGCTGTTGTTGGATTTGGGGGATGGAGATGGGGAAGCAGGGAATAGAACAGAAAACAAACAAATAAAACAACCCTGAATTGGTTCAAAGAATCCAGGAACTAGACTTTCAACAGAAACCAGATGTTCTATTTGTACTCTTCTTTTAAATTGCTATTGGCTGCTAGTCTCTTAAAATCATCTTTTCAAAGGAAGCCAGTCACAGTAATATTCCTTAGCTAATGATTGGGGCACAGAAATAGGGGAACTATTTTTCCTGCTAGCAGGACAAATGAAGAGTCAGCACAGGTCTATTGGAAAAGATTCATGTTCCTTTCCTTTATACTTGTAAGATGAAAAAGGGTACCATAAGAAACCCCAGTCAGTCAGTCAGCCATCCTCACCCATCTATGACTGGTGGTCTCAGGTTAACTCTTTATTGCTACTGGCCGAAGTTAAAATGGAGGAGAGATTTGTTTATTGAAGGCTATGCCCCTGGAGCCCAGCTAGTCCCCACAACCTCTCTACTCCTTTCTACTGTATCAAGCATGCTCAGCTCTCCCAAAGCTAGACTGTTACTCTGCCCTTTTGGGTTCTAATGCATCCTGAAGGGTTTATAAGATCCCTTCTCTTTACTGCCATAGGCTTGAGACCTCATTGGTTCTGTCCTTCCTACTGTTAGGTGCCAGTAACACCTCACTTCTATTTAACTACTTCACATCAACTAACTTTTACAGAGTGATTATGATTTACAGAGCAATTACTAAGTCTTACTTTGGACATATTTACTATGAAGATATATACAAGTATGTATTAATTAATTAATTATTTTTAAAAATATACAAGTATTTACCCTCAACACAATAGACACTTACATCCTACATCATCACAACTTTCTCAGAAGCAGTCTCCACAACTTCTCCATATGAGGAGACATCTCAAGCATTTTGTATTTGCATCAGGGCAGTCTTACATATCTTGGCATAGGTATAAGATACACAATACACACACATATGCACACATACACATAGAATTATGTGTGGGTTGCCTAAATTTATTGACACATCTTGAGGGTGATACAGATCCAAGGTCTGGCCCATTTCTGAGGAGAGTAAGAGAGACAAGAACCATACTCATGTCAATAGCATGCTAGTTGGGATGAGAGCTAGTTCTGGAACAGCCAAGGCTGAATAATGTCTTGTCCAGTCTCCAAGAAGGGTAACCTGCCAGAATAACATCTATCCACCACCCCTCAAATAGTGGTAGTCTAGGGGTCTAGAACAACAGGGCTGTGTAGCCATTACCTTACACTCAACCTCTTAGCTCCTCTCAATCAAAAGACAGTTACACAAAAGACCATCACAAATAAAAAGTAAACCTATTTATCTGAGCAAAACAGAAAACAGAAATTGGAGAAATTCTACAGATTAGGATACACTGGATAAGACATAAGAGTAAAAGAGCTTTTCAACTGCGATCAAGAGAAGATCTCAGCTCAACCAAGGAAGGAGGAAGTGATCTCACTTAGAGGAGGTCCATTCCATACAGTGTCTAGAATTTCATGCAAGCCCAGTGATATAATGGGGTCAGCTTCCCATGCTTGTCCGCCATTTCAGTCTTTCTCTCTCTACCACCTTCCTGGGACTCCTTTCTGTATGTCTCTCCTGAAGGGTGTATAGAACCAACTTCAGTAAGTTGGAACCAACTCAAATAAGTTACCTTCTAGTAGGTAAGTAGCTTCATTTCCAGTATTCTCTCCATCAATTAGGAATCATGTCTCCCTCAGAGTATGCAACACAAAGCTCAGGGCAGTCCTTCCCCTACTCCAACTGAGTGAGAACCAGGTTGGACAGGTTTAACACACTGACTAAACTATGTTTTCTAGGCAGGGTTGGAACTAGCCGAGGTAGGTAACCATCTGGTGCACACATACAAGGAGACACAGAAAAATGCACTTTTTATATTACTTTTTATAGATGCACATTTTAATGCCATAAAGTTCCATTCTTTGCATTGCATAGATCTTGATTTTATGATGGTTCAAAACGTGAGCAAAAATATACAGCACACTTTTCAAACTCCAGACGTTAAGATTCTCAAACTTTGTCCTTTGATCATGAAAGGTTTGCTTTGACTCTGTTTTCAGATATTCCTAATGATCACTTCCCTCCTTTTCAGTAAACCTTCCAGACTCTTGGTGTTATTGTGCTTCTCACTAGTCTATTCTACTTTGACACTTAAATTTAGTCCCTTTTTGGTATCTGGGGAAATAAAGATTTTTGTTTGTTTGTTTGTTTGTTTTTTTAAGAACAAGAACATTTTCCTTAAAATAGCAAGCCTTGTGATATCAAGGGAATGCAGCAGCAATTCCCAACACTCATGGCCCAAATAAGTCCCATGTCTTTCCCAAACTTCCAGAGTTAGAAGGTTGTATCCTCTCTCCCTCAATCTGCTATTTGTGAATTATAGGAGAAGAAAATTTCCAGCATAATCTCTTATCTCCATATACCAAAGGAACAGTGAGAATTATATCAACCACTAATGGAACTTTCCAGAAAACTAACAACTCATAACTGAGGTCCAATAAATTTGACTCATCAAATACATAATCTCTAAAAGTCTTTGCTACAACTTAGTCATCTTCAAAAATGGAATGTCCTTTGTGAATCTTGGAAGCTCCCTTCCCCCCAGCTGCTCCCGACTTGAAAATAGGGACTTCTGCCATCTGTCCCAGAGCAAGTTCATTCCCTTTTGCACTTGAAAACATATGGTTAGGGGATAGAGAGCTGGTCCTGGAGGCAGGAGATCCTTGTTTCAAGTCCTGCCTCTGACAAATACTAGTCATGTGACTCTGGGCAAGTCATTTAACTTCACAATGTTCTTGACTATAAATTGCACAGAGCATACTGACCTGTATTGTTAGGGGAAGTTTCTTCAGCCATTTCCCTGAGCCAGGAGAAGAAACACAGGTCCAATCCTTATTCAATTTCTTTTATTTATATGCAGCCTTCATTTCCAAATATATTTCTCCACTTCTAACTGGTGAGAAATTTCTTTTCAGAATAGAGACTGGACCTATGATTTCACTGGTATAGGGAACTCCTTGTCCAGGAAACTCTCTCTACTAATTCAGGTGGCATCTTTTCTACAACTTATAATCTTAGAGAATTGTCTAACACTTTGATGTTAAGTGACTTGGTCAGGGTCACATAGTCAGTATGTGTCAGAGGTTGAACTTGAACCCAGGTCTTCCTGACCCAAGGGCAGTTCAAAATCTACTCTGACATTCTGTTCTTCTCTTGTAGCAATGAATGAAAAAAAAGAGATGGAAGTAGTTCAGTAAAATTAACCAACACATTAACCAAACCTGAAAACATATGAAATTTTCCTCAGGATAACACAAGATTTATCAGCTTTTACATTAAAGGATGGAAGGACTTGGAATATGACATTCCAGAGGGCAAAAGAGCTAGAATTACAACTAAGAATCACCTACTCAGCAAAACTGAGTATAATCCTTTAGAGGGAAAATAGATATTCAATGAAATAAAGGACTTTCAACCATTCCTGTTGAAAAGACCAGAACTGAATAGAAAATTTGACTTTCAAATACAAGACTCAAGAGAAACATAAAAAAGGAAAACAGGAAAGAAAAATCATGAGGGATTCAATAAAGTTGAAGTGTTATCATGTCTACAAGGGAAAATGATGCTTGTAATTCCTAAAAACTTTCTCATTATTAGGGCAGTTAGAAGGAGTATGCAGAGATAGAGGGCATGGGTGTGAGTTGACTATGATAGGATGATAATCTAAAAAAACAAAATTAAGGGGTGAGAAAGAAGAATACACTGGAAGAAGGGGAAAAGGAGAGGCAGAATGGGGTCAATTATCTGACATAAAAAAGGCAGGAAAGAGATTTTTACAATGGAGGGGAAGATGGGAAAAGTGAATGAGGGAATGCATGAACTTTACTCTCATCAGAATTAACTCAAAGAGGGAATAACATACACACTCATTTGGGTGTGGAAATCTATCTTACCATACAGGACAGTAGGAGAGGAAGGGGATAAGAGAAGGTGGAGCTGACAGAAGAGAGGGTGGATTGGGGGAATGGAAAAGTCAGAAGCAAAACACTTTTGAGAGTGGACAGGGTGAAAGGAGAGAGCGAGTAGGATAAACAGGGAAAATAGGATGGAGTGAAATACATAGTAATCATTACTGTGAAAAAAAATTTTACCCTAAATTTCTCTGATAAAGACCTCATCTCTCAAATAAATATAGAACTGTATCAAATTTATAGAAATAAGAGCCATTCCTCAATTGATAAATGGTCAAAGGATATGAACAAGCAATTTTCAGATAAAGTAATCAAAGCCATCTATAGTCCAGTAAAAAAAATGCTCTAAATCACTATTGATCAGAGAAATGCAAATTAAAACAACTCTAAGCTACCACTCTACACCTATCAGATTGGCTAATATGACAGAAAAGGAAAGTGACCAATGTTGGAGGGGATGTGGGAAAATTGGAACACAAATGCACTGTTGGTGAAATTGTATACTGATTTAATCATTCTAGAGAGCAATTTGGAACTATGCCCAAAGGGCAATAAAACCCTTTGACCAAGCAATACCACTAGTGGGTGTGTATCCCAAAGAGATTTAAAAAAAAGGAAATGGACCTATATATACAAACATATTTGTAGCAGTTCTTTTGGAGGTGTCAGAGAATTAAAAATTGAGGTGATGCCCATCAATCGGGGATAGTTGAATAAGTTGTATATGGTTGTGATGGAATACTGTTGTGCTATAAGAAATGATGAGCAGGATACTCTCAGAAAATCCTGGAAGGACTTAAATGAACTGATGCAAAGTGCAGAGTGAAATGAGCAGAACCAGAACATTGCATATAGTAACAGCAATATTGTATGATGATCATCTGTGAATAACTTAGCTATTCACTGCAATACAATGATCTGAGACAATTCTGAAGGACTTATGATGAAAAATGCTATCCATCTCCAGAGAAAAAACTGATAAAATCTGAATGTATATAGAAGTATACTTTTTCTTTATCTTATTTTTCTTTTTCTTTTTTTTTAATCTGTGTTTTCTTTCACAGCATGACTTACATGGAAATACATTTGCATAACTGCACATATATAACCTATGTCAAATTGCTTGCCTTCTCAATAAGGGGGGGCAGGGAATGGCGGGAGAGAATTTGGAACTCAAAATTTGAAAAAAAAAGTTAAAATTATTTTTACATATAAGTGTAGGAAATAAAATATTAAATTAAAAAAACATATGAAATGTTCTACACCCAGAGTCTCCCAAGTCTACAAAGAAGAAGGGAAGAGACATTTTCACATCTTATCTTTGGAGACAAACTTGGTCATTATAATTGCACAGCATTTCGAATTTAGTTGTTGTTCTATCTTCGTTACTGTAGTTTTTTAATATATTGGTTTTCTTCTGCTTTTTTTTTTTGCTTTGCATCAGTTCATCTGTCTCCCTATACTTCTCCTTTTTCTTGTAATTTGAGAACAAAACAGTATTGTATTTATATATTGTATTACAGGTAGCGAAACCCTTTTACATATATATGTCTCTTATCTGTTTCTCATACCAACCCTGTGAGATAAGCAGGAAAGGTAGTCTGATTCCTATTTTACTAAGGAGAAAATGGAGTTTTGGTTAGGTCATATAACTATGACCATAGACTTCTACCTCTCCAACTCTGTCAACCTTACTTTGCTCTTTTGGTGACCTTCAGTGCCTTAAATGATCTCTCTTCTTTCAGTTTCTCACCATCACAGGGTGATTGACTCCATATTTAGCCTTTACCCTATGTTAGCCACTTTAATGTTATGTAAACCATTGCTCCTATCACTTGTCCCTCTGAACTTCCAAATCTCCCAATGTTTTGATATTTTATCCCAAGGTAATCCCAACCTTCTGGTTTCTTTATTCCTACTCCATCCGTGCTGCATATGCCTGGAGAAAAATCACAAAATGGAACTTATTTCACACATTATCAGTTCATGCTACATAAACCCGGGTGGGTTTGACAGTCATTCCACTCTATCCTTATAGACTTCTTATTTCATTTCTCACAGCAGCTATTTTCCTTTTCTTTTTTCCTCCCACCCCCACCGCCCACATTCTGACTTGCCGCATTCATCCAATTTAACTGCAGATGTCTCAGACTCCCACTTCACTGAGAAGATTGAGGTCATCTGACATTAATTTCTTCATCTTGACTCCTCACTTCCTCCAAACCCTTCAGCAGATGCATCTTCTCTCCCTTCCAGTTAAAGAAACATTTCTCTTCCTTTGTAAAACCAACTTATCCACTATTGCCTTTGATCTACTAGGGTCCTACTTCCTCCAAGACCTTGTGGCAGCAATTATCTTCACCAGCTTTTTTTAAAGTAAAAAAGTAATGCACTGTTGGTGGAAGTATGAGTTGGTCTGGAAATTCTAGAAAATAATTTGGAACTATATCCCCAAAATTACTAAACTATGCATGCCCTTTGACCCAGTGATACCACTATGAGGTCTTTACTTCAAAGATATCAAAGACAGAGAGAAAGGACTTACAGGCATCAAAAAATTTATGGGAGTTCTATTGATTTTAGCAAAGACTTAGAAACAAAAGATGAACCTAAAAATTCCAACTGAAGGTAGAAATGGTTGAACAAATTGTGGCATATTAATGGAACAGAATATCATTGTACAACTATGTAGCACAGTAGAGTGCTGGACCTGGATTCAGGAAGAACCGAGTTCAAATCTGACCTCTGGTACTTATTAGCTGTATGACCTTGGGCAAATCACTTAACCTCTGCCAGTCTTAGTTTTCTCCCCTGTAGAATAATAGGACCTACCTCCTAGGTTGTTGTGGGGATGAAATGACATACTATTTTTTAAAGTGCTTTACAAACCTTAAAGCACCATATAAATGCTGCTATTGTTGTTTGTTACCTGCATAAGAAATGATGATAGGAACAGTTTTAGAAAAACCTGAAAAGATTTGTATGAACTGATTCAAAGTGAAATGAGTAGAAGCAGGATGACAGTTTATACGGTAACAACATTCTAAAGAAAAACAACTATGAAAGACTTAAAAACTCAGATCAATGCAATGACCAAAGAAGATTTCAGAGGACCAATTACAAAGCATGCTGCTCACTTCCTGGTGGAGAGGTGATACACTCAAGTTGCCAGATGACACATACATTTTCAGACATGTCACTGTGGAAGTGTTTTGTCTGACTATGTTTATTCGTTAAAAAAGTTTTGTTTTCTGTTTTTCTTTTTTTCATTTTGGAGGGAGGAATTGGGAAGGGGAGAGAGGAAATCATAGCATTGTCAAAAAACAGAAACATTTAAAAATGTACAAAAGAGAAAAAAGTGTTCTAAAGAAAACAAACAAGCAGGACAGCTTGAACATAGCATCTTGAATGTATTACATCCCATAAAAACAATAAACCATATGCAATAGATATTGGTGGCTTCCCATAGAGTCTTCTGTTCTACATTGCTTATGGAAATGTGTGTGTGTGTGTACGCACGCGCTCAGTGTTTAAAACCATTCATTTCTCACCCAGCTGTATTCTTGTGGATTTCTCTATCATGTCCCCAGAAAACTTATCATCAGGAACTTCACCATTCTGCAAGATCACACCAGTCTTGGTACTTTATACCTCATTAGCACCCTCTACCCCTCTGACTGGAGAGTGAAGAGGAAAGGTCTTCCTTTGTAAGCTTCCTTTTAATGTATTGTCTTCCCCCATTAGACTGTAAATTCTCTGAGGGCTTTTCATATTTGTTTCCCCACTTCTTAGCACCATGCCTGGCACTCAGTAGGCAATTAATAAATGTTTATTGACTGCCTGTCTCAGAATAAAAAAAATGAATTAAAAAATTTTAAGTATATAATAAGTTCTACCTCATTAGCTTCAAAACTGTGGATTTCCTTCTCTTCTGTATGTTTAAAAAATGTTTCATTTACCCATTTTTCTTTCTATTCTCCTTTTTTGGGAAATGTGAACTATTTCCTCCCACTTTCAGAGCCTTCCTCTCCCAAATTAAAACAAAACAAAGTAGACCTCTCTTCTGACAAAAGACTTCTCGTTAATAACACAAGGAATTAAACCCAGGTGCACAGCAATTTCCTGGTTCTGCATCCATTCTCTCCTCTTTTGTCTTCTGTTACCCTGCTCTAACCTTCCAGCATTCTGTTTTTCTCATGATAATATATGCCCAGGCTCTCCAAAGGCAAACTGAAAATTCTCCCTTTCAGCTAGTCAGTGCTGGTGTAGTATCATACCAGCTTTGCTCTACACAAGCTTGTAGGGGATGTAGTTCCCAAGAAGTTAGTTCTCCTACATGAGGAACTCAATTTAATTAATATGAGAGAATCATGAAGTAGCTCTGAGCAATGCCCGATATTATGTACAGGTGGCCTTTTTCACATTTCTGCCTGCTCCATTTAGAGACCTGAGTCTCTCACCTACTGAATAGAGAGATTGCTGTTTTGTGAAAAACAAGCCCTGTATTATTTCTGACTTTCCTAAGCAATTTTGCTTCTAATTGAATTATTTAATGCCTTTTCAATCACTTGCCTTATTCTGGCATTCATAATTCTGCCCTTCTGAAGTCAAACTAAAAAGATTGTGCCTCTCCTGTTACTTACCATCTGAACTCTACAATTCCATACCATCTGAACCTCATTTAATTATAATCTTTCATTATGCTAAATGAGATTGAAATACTTGACATGCTTTACTTTACTTTTAATGTAATAACTTCTCCAACAACGGAAACTTTGTTATTCTGAAAGAACTTTAATTCCTTTGCCTCAGCTGGAAAATTAAAAGAAAATCATGTGTGTGGGTGATACACTTCCGGATTTCCACCCTTCCCCCCTTTCTATAAGATTGTTTTTAACAATGTTGCTTCAATTTTTTTCCTTTGGAAATCTAACATCCCAAACTTCTGGGTTGGGTTTGGTTGATGTTCTAAATCAGAAACATAACTAAGAATTTCTTCCGTATGTCCAATAGCTTTTTCCTTCCCATCTCCTGCTCCCTAATCTTTCCATCATCCTCTGTACCCTTTCTTCACTCCCTTGCTAAGTAAGCATATGATTTCATGCCAAGTGAATTGATAGACAACAAAGGACTAAAATATGCCAGTGAAAGGTAAGATTTCTATGTACTGGAGAAGTTAGAAAAAGCTTCAGGAGTCAAGTGTGACTTGAAGTAGGTCTTGAAAGGTGAGTAGAATTTGAATGGGCAGAGAGCAACACAGAAAACATTTCAGTTAATAATAAGAATAAAAATGATGAAGATCTTTGATATTTACATAGTGCTTTGAGGTTTGCAGAGCACTGTACACACATTATCTCATTCAGTCCTCTGCAAACCTCAAAGTGCTATGTAAATGTCAATGATTGGCATCATCATTATTAACTGAAATATTTTCTGTACTATGGGTATATACAGGTTTGAGCAGGAGAACTAAATCAAACTTAATGAGATTGTGTCCCCTTAAGATGTGTATCATCAGGAACTTCATCATTCTATAAGATCACACCAGTCTTGGTATTTTACACCTCATTAGCACCCTCTGCCCCTCTGACTGGAGAGTGGAGAGGAGAGGTCTTCCTTTGTAAGCTTCCTTTTAACATACTGTCTTCCCTCATTAGATTGTAAATTCCTTGAGGACTTTTTCTTTTTCATATTTGTATCCCCACTGCCTGGCACCCAGTAGGCATTTAAGAATGTTTATTGACTGCAGTCTTATTGCAATATCCTGCAATCATATTGCCTTGATGAACAGAGGCCATTATTTGGGAATTTGATTATGTGTGAAAGACTCTGATTGTGCCTCCTAGATGGATACAAAGATCTTCATGAAACTGATTGTCACTCATCCCCATAGGTTGATTGACTAGTAATTAAATCTCAGTCAAGTCAAAGCAGCATGTGCCAGAAACTGTGTTAAGTGCTGAGAATACAAACATAAGCAGAAAAATAGTGTCTATCCTGTATTCTCATAGGAAGGCAACACATAAAAGGAAGCTGAAAGGGATGGGGGGGGGGGAGGCGGGGAAGGAGGAGAAGCATCTGTAGGGTAATGGTGGAGAAAGAGAGAGACAGAGAGAGAGGAACAAGACAGAGCTGGCTGGCCATCTTCCTTAAAATGGAAGCAACCAATCAGAGGAAGGGGCTGCAGAAGCAGAGTGTACTTCCAGTGTGAGAAGGAAGGCTAGGGGTAGAATGAACTTCCAAAGTGAGAAGATTGTTGTGAGATAGTGTGGAAAGTCTGAAATGGAGCCTGGAGAGAAATGAGGACCTTAGCACTGGAAACAATGTGATTAGCTCTGGTTATTGTGGATTCCAAGGCATCCCAATGTCCTCTGCTAAATGGGGGAGAAAGTATGATAGAACTGTCAGAATCAGTCAGGTAAAATTCAAAGAGAGCTGAACATAGACTAGATACTTGAAAGCAGTCAGGGTTTCCTGATGGTATATAGCCTCCTTCTCTAGGAACCTCCCCTGCCCAGAAAGGCTGCATGAGAGACTGACAGCCTTTAGGTTTAAGACATGAAATCTGTGTTTTCCATAGTATTGTCAGACACCTTCAATGACGACAAAAATTGCATCAAAGTCAGCTACTGCATTGATGGTAAACAATTTAACTTGAAAAAACTAAAAGACAAGACAAAAGTAGAGGGAGAGTCAGTACATGATTGTGGTTTGCAGATTGTTGTCTGCACTCAATGCAGACTCTGAGGCTGAGATGCAACAGAGTATGGATTGATTCTTTGCCACTTATGCTCATTTTGGCCTGACAATCAACACCAAGAAAACAGAGGTTCTCCACCAGCTATCACTACATCATCCATATGTGGAATCATTGGTCACAGTAAATGGAGAAATTTTGAATGCAGTAGATAAATTCATGTGTCAATCTACTTTCCAAGGTTGATGCACACATTGCAAGAGCTAGCTCAGCATATGGGAGGCTCCTGAAGAATGTATGGGAGAGAAGAGGTATTAGACTGCCTTCCAAACTGAAGGTCTACAGAGCCATTGTGCTGACCTCATTGTTGGATGCCTGTGAGAACCAGACAGCATAACAGCGCCATGCCAGAAAATGGAACTGCTTCCATTTCAATGTCTTAAGAAGATTGTGAAGATCACCTGGCAAGATAAAGTACTGGACACTGAGATCCTCTCTGGAGCCAAACTCCCAAACATTCAAACTCTATTGAGTGTATACTCTCTCTCACAAACTCTACAGAGTGTAACTCTGATGGGCTGGCCACACAGCTTGAATGCCAAATGCACATTTGAATTTATACAAGGCAACCATTCACCTGGTGGTCAGAGGAAGCAGTTCAAGGACACTCTCAAGGCCTCTCAGAAGTATTTTAGTATCATTTGTGAGTGATGGGAGACTCTGGCACAGGACTGCCCAGCATCAAAGAAGGCCCTGTGCTCTATAAGGAAAGCAGAATCACAGTAGCACAAAGGAAATGTGAACTGTGCAAATCCAGAGCCACCTCCACTCTAAATGTTCCAATGGACTACTTGTGCCTGACCTGGGGTAGAGCCTTCCCAATTCATATTGGACGGATTAGCTATAGCCAAACACTCTGTACCACTGGCCTTCTTCAAAAATGAAGGAGGAGCAACAGCAACCTTAAGGACAAAATTGCTAACATCTGCCCCAAGCCCTCTGGGCCAGCAGTATGCTATTCAATTATTGTAAAGGCCATTCCCTCTACTGAGCCAGACTAATTCTGCACCAGAGTCTAGTAACTAAGAGATAATAGTGAAAAAAGGGCATTGACTTTGTAGTCAGTAGGCTGTAGATTCCAATCTCACCTTTGGCATTTCCCATTTGGATCCCAGTTTTCTTATCTTTAAAAAACAAGTGGGTTGGACTCAACCCAGGCTCTGAGGTCCCTTTTAGATCTAGAATATGCTCTTGTGACTTTATATAATAATAGCTACACTGATCTAAGGTGCAAACCTCATCCCAGATTTACCATGACTCCCTGGTTAGTTGTGCTTGACCATAACAAGTGTTTCAGTTGCTTAATTGATCTGCCTTGTTCTCCTTATCTGTTTCAGGTTGGCATTGTGTGACTATGGGAAGGGTGATGAACCCCAAAAAACTGTGATTCTAGAAGCACTGAAGTAAATACCGTTTTAAAATTTTTTTAGTTGAAAATGACCAAACCATATTTCCTGGTGGAAGTTAGGGCTAGGATATCATGATACATAGTAGTCATGTTGAAGTATACAGTTGCATCAATTGTCTTAAAAACTCAGACCTGTAACTATAACTGGCAGTTTTTGAGCCAAGGGCAACATAAATAAATGTGTTCTTAAAGGCTACTGTAGCCCTTTTCAAAGGGTAGGGCAGCCTAAGGAAAATTTCTCTTGGGTGTGGTGGCTACGTATCATTCAAAATTTTAAATAGAGAGCAGGCCCTGGAGTCCAGAACACCTGAGTTCAAATCTGACCCTAGATACTATCTGTGTGATTCTGGGAAAATCACAGTCTCTGACTGCCTCAGTTTCCTTAACTATAAAATTGGGACAATAGCAGGACCTACCTCCCAGGGTTGCAGTGATGGTCAAATGAAGTAACATTTGTAAAGTGCTTAGCTCAGTGTTTGGAACATGGTAGGTCCCAAATAAATGCTTATTCCTGTTCCTCCTTCCCTAAAGCTGCTAACTTGGTGCTAACCTCAGTTCTTTCAATATTTCTGGAGAGATTGCAAAGAGTGTCAGCAGCCTTCTCACTTTTGCTTCTCTAGGGCAAAGTTCCAGTCAATATGGTTTAATTAGCACTGTAAAATAAATTTAATAAATATGTCATTAAAAACTAAAATATTAAAAAATGAAATTTAAAAGCTAAAAGTTTTAAAATTGCACAAGATTTTTGTGAAGACCTTACATATTATCTTATACCATTTTCTAATGTATGTTAACCTTGTCTTCCCAACTGGACTGTAAACTCCTTGAAGGTAGAAACTTTTGCATTTTGCTTGTATCTTCTACAGTACTAGTGAGAGGTCTCCAGTTAGTGCTCCATAGATTAATTAATTAATTAATGCTTTGATTCAATTCAACAAACGTTTATTAAATACTTAGTAAAGGCTAAGGATATGAAGATAAGAATGAAAAATTTCTGTCCCCAAGAAGCTTACACTGATCATTTTATGATGTAGGATTTAAAAAATTATTAAAACATACATAATTTGTTTGTAATTTTTCCACTTTTTCTTTTTCTTCCTAATTTCTTTATTTTTCCATTTAGAGGCACTAGGATCCTGGATCTCTTCCATTCCAAAACCCTGACTTGATAGCGTAACTAACTTCAAACAGGCTATATTTTAAATGACTTACTGCTTTAAATGGACAGTCTTAGAAAATTCTTATTCTCAACAAGGGAAGTTTTTTTTCATACAGGCAGGCACTTGGCTCTTAGCAAGGCCCCCAGAAATTTGTCAGTGAATAATTTGGTGAAGTTGATATTTTCCAGGACATTTCTTCTACACAGAAAACTATACTATGGCTATTATACTGTAGAAAAATAGTGGGAGGAAAAAACCAAAATATTTTGGGCTTTTGTGCTGTGCTATAGATTTTCTTTCTAAAGGTGTATCAGCCACTTAAGCACCAGACAGTTAATTCTAAATCTTTATTATATATAATATATAATTTATATATTATATAAGTAATATATAATATATAATAAATATATAACATAAAATATATATTTATATATGATTTCAGTACTTTCTATCATTTTCTATTGTCATTGGATGACAGTGTAGGTGGTAAAACTCAGCTGTGCCTCAGAATGTGACTAATTTTCAAGTATTGGCCAAGCCCTCTTTGCTGAAATGTATAATTACAGAAAATATTTTACATATCTTACTTATTAGTTTACATTTAGATGGTCTAAATTTTGTTTTGCAGAAGTTATATATATATACCATGCAAAGATCCTGATCAGTCTTTAAAATATATTTTAAAAAATATTCTTAGGGACAGGAAGTCACATTTTGTCAAAGGTCAAATTAATCTGAACTTCTGAGGGACTGGTTTAGTTTCAAGACTTTTGAATCCAGGAATCCAGAGTTAATTATAAATTTTAGCAAAGATGATAACCTTTATTTCTAATTATTTTCCCTTTTTGAAACTTTCTTTATTGTAAATCTATCTCTTAGAGACTAAGAGTAAAAAAAATAGAACTAAAAAAAAAATCACACATTGACTAGAAGAAGACACCAAAAGACAATAAAACTCAGATGAAATAAATAGATACGATTGGTTAATTGGTTGTTGTCCTTGGTTCTCAAAGAGAAGCAAAGTGACATTACTCTGTTGTGGTCAAGGTATAGTGTGTCTGACTGTGGCTGATCAGGCCAGTACAAATTTGGAAGGGTCTACCACAGATCAGGAACAAATAGTCCATATGAACATTTGCAGTGGAGATGTCTCTAAATTTATGCATCTTATGTTTCTTTCAATCTACTGCAATTCTATTTTGCTCGTAGAGCACAGTGCCTCCTTTGATGATGGGCACTAAAATATTAAAGTTAAAGCACCATCCCTTCATTTCTTTTAACAAATAGTTAACATTTAAGGTTGCATGCACTAGCAGTTGTAATCACTCATACTATTTTGTTTAACTGTTTTGGAGGATTGTACATTGTAGGGGTGGTGGTTCATTAAGGAGTTTGTTGGGATTTGCTGTGCAAAAACAAACATTTTCAATTAAAAAACCCTGGATTATTAACAGTTCCCCTAGCTCATCCTGACCCACCTCTTGCCTTGGTGCATTCAAATTTATCTACCTTGCCTAAAATGCACTTACTACAAAGATGCACATGTTGAAATTCTTCTCTTCTTTTTAGACCCAGCTCATTGCTGTCTCTTCCATGAAGACTTCATTGATATATCCCCATGCCCACAACACTTTGAGAATTTCCTTTGACTTTATTATATTCTAGCTTTTATCATTCTTATTTGTTAACATGTCTCATCCTTCCTATTAGATTATAAGATCCTTGAGGTCAGGAAGGGAATTATTATCCATATTTGCATAGTCAGGGTCTATAACACAGATGGAGTTTGATGATAATCTGGGTACATTTTGACTATGACCTTCACTGTTTTGGATCCTGTACTTGTCTTAGTGTAGCCTAAGATCACTTTGGGTTGCTTGCCACCACAGTGTTAATTCATCTTGAGCTTGCAGTAAATGAAAACTCTTAAGTCTCTTCCACATGAAATACTATTATGCTGGGTCTATATTTGTGCAGGATTTGATATTGTTTCAGCCTATCCATAATTTGTGGCATCCCAATATTTTTATCTAGTGAATTAACTTCCTTCCAAACTTTGTGTCATCAGCAATTTGATAATCATGTCACCATACTGAGTCATTGACAAAAATAGTGACTATAACAGGTGTGAGGACAAAGCCTCTGTCTCTGGGTTGTTTTCTCTTCCCACTCTATACTTTCTTTCCTCAGCTCTCTTGATTCAGTTGTCATCTCTATGCCAATGACTTTCAAATCTATAGTTTCAGCCTGAATCTCTCTTTCTTGACCTCCAGGCTGTATCACCAACTGTTTCTTGGACATATCCAACTAGATGTTCTATAGGTGTCTCAAACTCAACATGTCCAAAATCGGACTCATTATCTTCTCCCTACCTATAACCCCCTTCCTAAATTCCCTATTTCTTTCAAGGGCAATATGATTCTTTCAATTATGCAGGTTTTTAAACTCATATTTATTATTTATTCTTCCTTCTTCCTTATCACCTTAGTCATTCATTTGCCAAGTCTTGACCATTATACCTGCACAATTTTTCTCATATCTATTCCCCTTATCTCCTCTCACACAGCCACCACTCTGGTTTAAGCCCTCACTACCTCTTACTTATATTGGATTTTTGGTAATGTTTCTTTTGGAAAAAAAAAAGAACTTAAAAAAATGAACATTTCCATAGATAAAAACAACAGAAAAAGAGGGTTAGAGATGAAACTAAGACTCTAGTAATACAGTTTGATTTTGTATAATTATATGTCAATAAAATTGACAATGAAAATTAAATGGAATATTTACAAAAATTTAAGATACTCTTATTAATAGAATGAGAAATTGGGAATTAAAACAATTCAACTTCAAAAAAAGAGAAGTTGAATAAGCCATAGATAAACTCTGAAAGGGAAAAAAAATCCTCATATCAGATGTGTTCACAAGAATATTCTATCAGAAATTCAAACAACAATTCCAATATTAATTTTTTTACAAAAACAGCAAAAGAAGGTATTCTATCAAATTTCTTTTATTATACAAATATGGTCTTTGTACCTGAACCAGGGAAAGTCAAATCAGAGAAAGAAAAGTGTAGCTCAATATCCCTAATGAACACTGATGTAAAAATTTTTTTAATAAAATGTTAGCAAAAAGGCTATATATATGGGTATGTATGCATACACACATATAAATCACGAAAACATTATACACTATGACCAGATAGAGTTTATACCAGGAATACAGGGTTGATTTAATATTAGGAAAGCTTTAACTCTAATTGGCCAAATTAATAAAAAGAATAACAAAAAAAATCAATGGAGACAGAAAAAGCTTTTGACAAAATATAACACTTATTTCTGATAACAACAACAACAACAACATGAGAAAACAACATGAGAAAAGTACTTTTCCTTTACATGATAAATAATACACAGGGTGTTCAAAAGTCTTAGTGCAGTTTTAAGCTATTAAATATTTATAATATATATAATGGGGATGTACTAGAGTCCTTTCCAATAAAATCAGGGGTAAAGTGAGGATGTTCACTGTTATTATTACCATTTGATATAGTGCTAGAAATGCTAGCTATAACAATAAGACAAGAAAAAGAAATTAAGGGAATAATATGGGCAAATTGCAAACAAAATTATCACTTTTGCAGATGATGTATTTAGAGAACCATAGAGTCAACTAAAATTAATTGAAATAATTAATTTCAGCAAAGTTGTTGAAATAAATGTATATAAATTATCAGTATTTCTGTATATTACCAATAAAACTTAATAGGAAGAGATAGAAATAGAAATGCCATTTAAAATAATTATAAAATGTTTAAATATTTGAAAGTTAACCTACTGAAGTATACACAGGAACTATAGGAATATGACTACAAAATATTATTTATGGAAATAAATACAGACCTAACAAATTGGAGAAATATTAATTGCTCATTGGTAGGTTGAGATCCCCTTACTTAGTCATCTAATCTATCTTTGTTAGACTTTTTCTTATGGGGTCACATCAAAACTGTCATGTATGTGTCAAAGCCTCATTCTTTGGATAATCTTGAGACTATAATTACAAATGCTATCCTTTTAGTTGCTGAGCAGCAGCTGATGAATTTTTTTTCTTTACAAAATTTGAAAGCTGACTAGAGCAATTTATAGCACAAGATAGCAATTATATTGAATTTTAATAAGAAACATCAATATTTAAAATTTTTAAATAACCTTTCAAAGGTTGTTTTTCATAAGTTTGTAGCATTTATACTTCTGAAGTTATTAAAGCTTAAAACTGCAAAAAGATTTTTGGGACAACATATACAAAGCCATAATCACATTTGATATTGGTTAAAAAAATACAAATTGATCAACATACCAAAGCAAATGAATCTTATAGCATAATATCAGACACTTGTAACCAAGGGTCTGATAAAGCTAAGGATTCCAGCTATTGGGGAAAAAAGCCTTGCTTTTTGACAAAAAATGTGTGAAAAACTAGACTTCAGTCTGGCAGAAATTAGGTTTATACCATATACCACATATCATTCACACCATATACCAAGAAAAACTCTGAATGGATATATAACGTATATATAAAAGGTCACATCATTGAACAAATTAAAGAAACAAGGAACAAATTACCTTTCAGATCTATGGATAGGGGAAGAATTCATGACCAAGCAGAGAAGATAAAATGAACAATTTTGATTATATGAAGTTTTTGCACAAAGAAATCCAATGGAGCTAAGATTAGGAGAGAAATAATTAATTGGGGAAAAACCTCTGCAGCAGATTTTTATGATAAAGGTATAATTTCAAAATATATAAGGAATGATTCAAATTTATAATAATAGGAGCCATTTGCCAAATGATAAATGGTAAAAAAAAAAAAATGAACAGGAGTTCTCAAGAGAAGAAATCCAAGCTCTCTATAGCCATATGAAAATGCTCTAAATCACTAATAATTAGAGAAATGAAAATTACAGCAAATCTAATGTTCTACCATATATCTATCATTTGACAAAGTTGACAAAAGAGGAAAATGATAAATGTTGAAGGCACATTGATATATTGGTGGAGTTATAGAATGGGTCCAACAATGGACCCATTGGAAAGCAATTTGGAACTATGCCTCCAAAATTATATCCTTTAAGCCAACAATAGCACTTTTAGTCCTATTTTCCAAAGAAATCAAAGAAAGAGGAAAAGGTCCAGTATGTAAAATATATATTACACACCAACTTTTTTTTTAAGTGGCAAAGAATTGGAAATTAAGGGGTTCCTATAAACTGGGAAATTGCTGAAAAATTTATGGGATATGAATGTAACAGAATGCTGTTGTGCTGTAAGAAATGAAGATACTTTCAGAGAAACCTGGGAAGACTTGAATGAACTGATGCAGGGTCAGGGAGTAGAACAAAGAGAACTATTAACACTATGACATCAACACTATAAAGATGAACTATTTTGAAAGACAACTCTGATCAGCATGATAATCAATCTCATCCCAAAGGGCTGATGATGAAGAATGCTACCCATCTTCTGACAAAGAGGCGATGCACCAACATGGGGAATGAGACAGACACATTTTTGGACAGGGCCTTTATGGAAATTTTTTTTGTTCATCTACGCTTATTTGTTATGAGGGATTTTGTTTTATTTCATTTCTTCAGTAGAGGTGGGTATGTGAAAGAAAAAATACATGAATGATAATTGAAAAAAAAATTTTTTTTTAAAAAGAGCACATTGGGGCAGCATGCCATAATGGATAGAGAGCTTATTGCAGAGCCAAAAAAACGTGAGTTGAAATCATACCTTGGACACATTGGTGGTGTGACCGGAGGCAATTCATTCAACCTCTGAGTGCTCCAGCAATTCTCTTAGATTATAACTTGAGGAAAGGATGCTGACCTGCATTTGCAGAGAGTTTTCTGAGCAGGGAGTTTGCTATGCCAGTGAAATCACAGGTCCATCCTAATCTCTCAAGAACATTGCCCCAAGAACATCACTCCCAAACTTTGGCATCTTTCTCATTCACTCCACATATTTGATCTCTGATCATTTCTGCCTTCACAACATCTCTTGTCTGTCTTCTCTCCACTCATTCAGTCACAACTCTAACCCTCACCACTTCTCTCTTGAGCTACTGAAAGACTTCTAACTGATCTCCTGCCTCAAATCTTTCCCCATTCTAAACCATCCTCCACTTGGCTGTCAAAGTGATTTTTCTAAAGTTTAGTTCTTACCATGTAACCCTCTTTCCTCCAAGAACACATTAAAAGTTTTCTGGCATTTAAAGGTCTTTGTAATCTGTTCCTTTTCTACCATTTCAGCCTTCTTACACCTCATTCTCCTCCACGTCTTTTTATTTAAATACACTAACCTATTTGCTGTTCCTGCCACATGACACTCCATCTCCCATCCCAGCCTTTGTACTGGCTGTTCCTTATACTGGGAATGCTCTGTGCCCTCATTCCTTACCTCTGTCTCTTCATTTCCCTAGCTTCCTTCAAGACTCAGCTCAAATCTCACCATCAGGAGGTCTTTCCCAGATGTTAATGCCTTCCCCCTTCAGATAGCCTTCACCTATTCTGTACACCTTTCCCTTCTACATCTCAACTTTCCCCATTGAGATTTTAATTATATTGAGGTTCAGGATAAGAAATTGAATGGGATTTTTTTAGAGCTTTGTGGAAGGCTCAGATGATACATGAGGGCCAGCAGATGACACAGAAAAAAGTTTAGAAACTTAGAAATGCATAAAATATATGTATAGCATTGTATAATATCAACCCAAATTTTACAATAAGGTACTGTAAACACTCCATAAAAGAAAGAGAAAAAAAAATTCAGATTTTTCTGATACAAAGGGAGGGCCAAAATTTTTTACTTGGATTTTCCAGATGGTGGGGGCACCTGTCCCTAACCCTCCTCCCCCATGTGGAGGGGATACTGTACATATGTTGTATTTACTTATTTACATGTTGTATCCTTGATTAGAATATATACTCCTTGAAGGCAGACAGTGTTTCTTACCTTTATTTGTATTCCCAGCACTTAGCATAGCACCTGGCAGGTAGAAAGCACTTAATAAATGCTTGTTGACTGATTGGCTATGTTTGACCTCACTTGTTTCCCCAAAGACCAAGAATCATGCTGTGTGCACAACTGACTATAAAAGAGGGATTTCAGGGTTCTTTTTACTTTTATAATTTAACAATGCAGGATAATAATGGCAAACAGGTAAAACGCTGATTCATGTTAGGACAATGGAAATTTACTTTGTATCTGTGAAAGGCATTTCCCTTGCTATGTTGTTAGGTCATTTCAGTTGTATCTGACTCTTCACAACTCTATTTTAGGGTTTTCTTGGCAAAGATACTGGAGTGATTTGCTGTTTCCTTCTCCAGATCATTTTACAGATGGGGAATTGAGGCCAACAGCATTAAATGATTTGCCCAGGGTCACACAGTTAGTTAAGTGTCTGAAGCCAAATTTGAACTCATTCCTGAGCACTTTTTGATTTCAAGCCCAGTGTTTTATCCAATTCACCATCTAACTGCCCCTTCCATTGCTATAGAAGAGTGAATAACATGAATTCAGGAGAGTGCTGGTGAAATATTCCTCCTGCTTCTCAGTAAAGGTGTGATGAACTACAGGTGAGAAATAAGGCATACATTTTTAGACATGACTAATATATTGATTTGTTTTACTTGACTGATTTTTTTCGTAAAAAGGGCTAGAGGGTAAGGGGAAATGAGTCAATGGGAAATGACAGTGATCTTTAAAAAAGGTGAAAAAATAAAAATAATAAATTAAAAATAAATTTTTAAAAATTGTAAAGGAATTGATAAGTAGGCTACATTCCTTTCTCTCTCTTCTTTTCATGTCTACTATACCTAGCCTCTTGGAAGAGCAACAGTGTTACTTGTTGCCTACCAATCCAATCACCAGCAAGAGTGCAGGGAGGCTATATACAATGATAGGAATCAAGCCTTAGTCCCTTGAATCCTCTGTAATTCCTTTCTCTTTGGGGAAATGGAGATGCCAAAGGAGGGAGAAGCAAGTACAGGTCCCCTGATACCCCCTCTTCCAAATATTGAAAGTTTTGCTTGAGGAAGAAGATACATTATCTAAATATCTGTTTTTCTGTTAAATGTGTTTTTACTGATTTGCTCTATAACCCACACCACTATAATTGACAAAAAACCCTCCTGAAGTTTAAGCTTCAATAAGGCAGGGAATGTGTCTTTTCAATGACTTCTCTCTTCCTTTCAGCTAGAGACAATGCCAGGCACATGGTGGGCACCCAGCAGCAAATGTTTGTTGAAATTTAATAATATATTCTGGGAAAAACAATAATTACTGTGACTATTATTGTCATTATTTCCACTCTATTTGCAAACTGCTGCAGTCATTTATTTTAATCTCTTATATTTTGAAGGCTATGCTAACTTCAGATTCTGGGGGAATCACTTGAGGATGTCCGAGTATAAAAATACGGAGAAATCTCTATAAGTAAGGCACCTCATTTTCTTCTTTTTAGCCTCTACCTCCAAATAAGAATACTCTCTACATTTTGGGAGAGTGGGTGGACATGGATGTGGAAGTGAGGCCTTGGAGATGGGAAATTTGTTTCAGTAAAACAATCATACAAATATAACTCTGAAACTACTACACACTTACTTAGGGAATAACGCTGGGTTGGCTGCCCGTCGTGTAGATTGAACAAAGGGAGAATAAAAAATTCTGGCCTCTGAATATCCCCTGGAGTCCAGGCGAGTTAAAAGTGCTGGTGACTCTTCTGGGATCTGACCCAAAAACCAAGACGGAATCATTAGAAGGTTTGGGGTGGGGAAGAGGTTGGGAAAGGTACGCTGTGTTTGTGTCTACCTGTGATGTGAGCCCCAGGAAGAGGTAACCTTTCTTGCAGAGGCATGCACCTCTAGCAGTCTGCATGACTCGTGGGCGTGTGTTGGGGGAGCAGGAGAGGAATGCCATCTGCCACAAGGGAGCCGCGGGCGCACCTGATTTGTGCTCACAGAAGGGAGGAGAACCGCTTTGGGAAAGGGGCCACTTTGGCACACAGACGAGCGTAGTGGGGAGGGATCTTATTTGGAGCCGAGGCTGAGAGTGGGGGAGGAGGGATGGATGTCCTGGCAGAAGGTACGCCCACTTCCCAGGTTGGGGTCAGCAGCCAGCAGTCCGCGTGCTCTGGCGCGTGGATGTGGATGTGTTTGTGGGGGTTGGGGGGTGGGCGGTAAGAGAGGGAGATTGCTTTAGCCTCAGTGTCTGCGAGGGCGCCCGGGAGGGAGCTGGATGCGAATTTGCCGGATGCGAGCAGCAGGCGGCAGCCTTGGCCTTGCCTTCAACAGGCCGGCAGAGCCGGGTGATGTCAGTAGTGGCTGGGCTGGCAGCAGTCTGTACTTCCTGTATAAAGGAAGGCTCGTCTGCAAACACCACTAGCCAGTCCCAGCTTCTTTTGACGGAGCAGCCGCCGCCACCAAAGAAGCAGCAGCAGCACTAGTAGCCGCAGCAGGATTGTCAAATTCAGGAGCCAGCTTTCCCCCTCCCCTCCCTGGCTAATCCCTTCCGCTTCCCCAGATCCTGGCTTGACATCTCCGGACCAGGAGCTGCATGAGTGTGCGTGCAAAACAGCGGAAGAATGGCAGTCCTCAAACTCACCGACCAGGTACGAGAGGGAACCCCGGGCGGACGCGAGCAAGGCAAGCGCCCCAGCCACCGCCTCCGCCGGCCGGGGAGAAGCTCCCCCCGGGTCCCGGAGAGCGCAGCTGGCGCCCCGCTCGTCAGTCCCGGCCAGGGAGAGGGCGCACTGAGGAGGAAGATGAAGATGAGGATGAAGATGGGGATGGGGAGAGAGGCTAGCCCGAGCTCCCGGCGAGCTGTTTACACAGGGAGAAGGGGAGGAGTGTTTAGGGTTGTACGCTGCCTTCTAAATCCCGGCGTTTCCCCGTTCTCCTCCCCCTTGCCCTCCTCCCCGCCCTATGCCGTCGGAAATGCCCCTGCTGCTCTTGCGCTCCCTTAGCTCTCCCCCTACCAAAGGCGGGGGAGGGGGTGACTGACTGCTTGGGTGGTTCTAGCTTGCAGCCTAGATCCGTGTGTGTGTGTGTGTGTGTGTGTGTGTGTGTGTGTAGGGAGTGATTATACGTGGGCTAAGATCTGAGAAGGAGCGAAGGGGGAGGGGAGGCTTTAAGGTTCTCCCCGGGGCTAATAATGTGCTGCGTAGTGTAGGCTAAGTCAGATTTTGCATTCAGTAAGAGAAGGCATGCAAATGCTACGGAGACGAGGGAGACACTGGGTTGGGGGGAGGGACAGCAAAGAGAGCGAGAAATATAGATTGGAGATACCTCAATGAACCAATCAAGTAGAATAACCCAAGCTGTTTCTCTTTTAAGGCATATGTGTGGTTAGCCAGTGTTTATCCGTTTGACTTTATATTCTGACTTCCTCTTAAACTGCCTAGATTCTGTGTGTGTGTGTGTGTGTGTGTGTGTGTGTGTGTGTGTGTGTTTACCCTTCAAGGCTGCTTTTCGGGCTCTAGCTAGTGCTCAGTGTCTTGCAGGGAGATGGAAGGGTATGAATGTCCGTCTGGGCTTTCCCTAACTGGTGGTGGCTTGAACCCCCGCCTCCGTCGATTGATTAGTCGGCTTTCCTTCCTCCCTGAGATGCTGCCCCTTGCTGCTCTATAGTGTTAGCCCGGAGGTGGTCTGCTTATTTCCAGACTGGTGAGATTTGTGCGCCTTCCAGGGGCCCACCCTTCCCTCATTGTGCACTAAGTAAAGGGGATTAAAGCATGCCACCTTTGTGTGTGCCCTGCTGCCTTTCATAAATTGATCTTCATGTACAACAGACTAAGTGACTGATCAACCCCCCTTCGATCTCTTCCACAAAGCTCTAGCTTCTCCCCGCCTCCCCCCAACAGTTTACAATGAAATGAACATTCTGAAGGAGGAAAAGCCTGTGTTGTGGAATTCTGAGACTGGGGAACTCATCTTGACACTGACACATGTAATTAAACCTATTCTATGGTCTTTCCCACCTCTTAGTACAAATAATGGCCATGTCTCACCTCAGTCTTTTAACCTAGATCGAAATGATTGGTTAGCTGTTTAGTGTAAGACATTGAATTTGGGGCCTGTTACTCCAGAGACATAGGTGAGATTAATTACCATAACTCTAGTAATGATTTTTCATTTCACCTCTTTCTTATGTTAAAACACAAGATCCAAAGTTTCATAGAACTTTACAGACTATTACTAATAAATTCATACCTAAGGTTTTTGTTTAACTTAAATTGAGCAGAAAGAGTACAGCTGGTGATTGGAATTAACTCTCATGCCATTGGTTTTAAAGCATTTAAAATGTTTTGTAAGTTGATACTAGGTTTTCCACTGTCTATTTAGTTCATGTACTTTGCCAACTGTTAGACATTCCCTTGTTTTATTCTGCTAATTTTAGTCTGACTTGGTCAGACATCTGTTCCCATATACATTCTGATGATTCAGTGTTTGCCCATCAATTCCAAAATCTGCCCAATGTAATTTGTATGTATGCATAGTAAAGCCTCCTTAAATAAGGCTTCATGACATGCTCTAGAGATAATTTTAACATGGTTAAATAGTATTTGCTTTACACCTCAACAGGTTTAGAAATAGTGCTTTTTAAGCAAAGATATATACACTGATAAAAAGATATTTACTTAGAATAATCTTTCCACACTTGTCATCGTAGAATTTACAATGCTATTACATCCTGGAATGTCCTTGGACTTTTTTTTTTTTAGCCTTGGAAATAAAACCAGAGAAAGAAAAAGTTGCACCACCTATATAATTTGTTTCTACCTCATAGGTGAAATACACCTGAGAAATAGTGAGTTCAGGTATTCTGGGGGAAAAGGATTGAAGGGTGCATGAAGCTGCTGGGAGTAGTAAAGATAGCAATAAGTGGGGTTTGTAGGGCACTTGGTATAGGAAGTGAGGCCTTTTCATGCTATATAAAATATAATAATCATGCTTTACCATTTCAGGCTAATGCTCTAAGTTCTTGGAATCTTTTTCACAGTTTCTGTGAAAGCTTGAAACCTTTGCCTAAACCTCAACTTGAAAAGTCTTGTCTCATCATTCTGAGTAGATAGTAGCTGTGGTTTTAAACAACTGCTTTTTATTTTGTGGTGGAGAATGTTTCTTTCTATTTATTACAGAGTGAAGTTATTTCTTTTTCTTTTGTTTTTTATCTACTTGTGTGAAGAGATTCTCAGTTTTAAGTATGGCTCTTGGATTTTCTCCTGACTCTCCTTAGTTACTGGTATCTCAAGCTACCAATCCTGGTTTGTTTTTAAATGTTTTGGAAATAGGGGTTAAATGATAATGCTATATCCCCAGTTTTGTTACCATAAGCTGGTTTGGGGGAGGATAATCATGACTTGAATAACTAGATCATATAGTGACCTCAATCCTTTATCTAAAGGGAAAATGAAATTTCTTGTCTCTGGTGGTGGGGGGGGGAAGGAGTCATAAGTAAGGGAATGGGCATGCAGGTATATCTTCTCCTTCCCTGCCATTGAAAGTAATTTGAACTAGTAAGACTGATTCTGGAGGTTGAGATTTAGCCCTGGAGTTGTAATTTTGGTGCAATGGAAAGAACATAAGAACAGGGGTCAGGAGATCTTGGCCGGTTCTGCCACTTACTAGAGTGACCTATGGCTAGTTATTTAACTTTTTTGAGTGTTAGTTTCCTTATCTGAAAGACAAGCATGCTAATAATACCCAGCCCTGTTGTTGTGAGGATCAAATAAGGTTTTGTATGTGATAGCTCTTTGACTACTTTAAAGTGCTGTACAAATCTTAACTTGGGAATGATAACATCTGGCCTCCTTTCATCTTCAGCCCCCTTCTCCTTCTCTCTCCTCCTGGTTGTTTAGGATGCATTTATTTTCAAGTCTAAAATTTCATCATTAGGCACTTTTTGAAAACACCTCTGTGCCTGAATAGATAGTCTTTGGTAATTATTCTGGGCCTCCGAAACCCCTCCCCTTTGCCCCTCTGGACTTCAGATGAAATACATTGCTGGGTCAGCACTTGAAGCCTCCCTGGTTTAGTAGGACATTCCATAGCTTGTGTTCTGTAGGTGCAGTCTTTGAAAAGCCAGTCTCCTTCATTTTTTAATGGACAGTATTTAACTACAGAATAGACAGAATGTTATTTGGAAGAGATAGATGTTTTTGAAACAACACATTTTAGATGAAATAAGAAGTGATTTTTTTGACTTGCAGAGATGAAAGATACTATAGAAATGTAATAGCTTCTTAGACAGAAAATAACGTAATAAGGTGAAAATGCTTATAATTCTGATCCAGGGTTTTAGGCATCAAAATTTTTTTCTAACATTTTCCAGCCTAACATTGTGATGTATAGATACTTTTGCTACATCTTTAGCCTGTCACGGCTTAAAAACAACAACATCAAGCATTCATCTAGAATGATAGAATTCTGATTGGTCTGATTAATTTATATTATCGCTACCTGCATTTACTGATGACACCAATATTTCTTTTCTCTTTTGGCTATTCCAACCTATAGGATTGGTGCTAGACAGAATACTTCTGTAGATTGGTTTTGGTGTCCTGTTCCCAGGTTCTTGTCTCTGCATTTAATGTTGCTTATTTTCCTCCCCAGCCCAGTTGTAAAACTTACCACTTACTCTTCAGTGACAAAGGACCATAACTAGAATTTTGTCTGATTCCTCTTTGCCCTGTCATTGTTGTTGTTTAATCATGGCTGACTCTTTGTGACCCTATGGCTATAGAAGGGCATGCCAGGCCCCTCTATCCTCTATCTCCCAATGTCTGTCCAAGTTCATATTCATTGCTTCCATTCTACTTTCCATCTCATCCTCTGCCGTCCCCTTTTCCTTTTGCCTTCAATCATTCCTGTATCACTTTCTACCTTTATACTTATTTGCGTATGAGTCATTAATCTTTTCCCTTCCTGCCTCCTCTTTTAAACTGTTAAACTCCTCAAGGGCAGGGATCAGTCAGTCAGTTAACATTTATTAAATGCCTACTATGTGCCAGGCACCATGCTAAGAAACAGGTCCTTTTTCATCTTTCGTATCCATAGTGGACACTTAGTAAATACTTATTGAATTGACTTATGACCTCTACACTAGTATTTAAGAAAGGCTAGAAATCAAAGGTGATAAACCACTTTCCGTACTCCTTTTAGCACTTGTATCTCTTATAATCTGATTTTAAATAATAAAACTGTCAGTCAAAGAACTAATGAAATGGGCCTATTTCAAGTGTCTAGCATGTGAGGAGCAAACTGGGCAACAATAGTAAAATAATTTGGTGGGAAGAAATACGGGCATGAGATAATAAGATGTTTGCAATAGAAATAGTATGAGAGGCTGAATGCTAGAGAGATTATGGACATGGGATTGGCAGGACTTGGTAACTGATTTAATATCTTGGGAGAGTTAAGGATGATTCTGATGCTACAAGGCTGAGTCACAGGCAGGATGGTAGTGGCATTGACGGGTTTAAAAAAGTTGGGGTAGGGACAAGATGAGTTCAATCTTAGACAGTTTGAGATGCCAGCAGGCCATCTAGGTAGAGATATAGGCAGTTGGGGAAAAAAACCAAAACACTGGACTTCTGAGAAGTTGAAGGGTGATATAGATCTGGGAGTTATCAGCATAGAGATGATATTTGAATATATACACCCATTGATAAAATGAAGGAGAAAGGAGAGCCTAAGACTTTTTTTTTTTGCGGGGGGGCTATTCTTATTCAGGAGATATGAAAAAGATGACAAAGAAAGGTAGGAGAAATACAAGAGTATATAAAGTCAAAGAAGTTAAAGTATCTGGGAGAAAAATATGGATTGTGGTATCCAATGCCACAGAAAGGTCAAAGAGAATGAAGATAAGCAAATCTCATTGGATAAAACAATAAGGTTATTCATGGCTTTTCAGAGAGCTATTTTAGTACTGAGTCTGCAACCTTATTGCAGGGGGTAAGAGTGAGTGTAGAGTTTCTTGAAGTGTGGTAGTGAAGGGGAGACAAAAAAGAAAGGATGATAGTTTGAGGAAGTAGGAGACTCAAAGGAAGGGCTTTAAAATTTTTTTTAAGTTGAGGAGACCTGACCATGTGTGTAGGCTGAGGGAAAGAAGCTAATAGTGACAGAAATATTGAAGATTTATAAGAGAAAGTGACAGATCAATGAAGTCAGGTATTAGAAATTACTGAGACGATGAGATCAAAGGTATAGGTGAAGGGATTAGCTTCTTTGGAAAGAATGCTACTTTGAGTTGTGGCCAGAAAAAGCACTAGATTTGGGGTCAGAGCATTTGAGTTTGAATCTCAACTCTGCTACTGCTTAGGTATGACTTTGAGTAAGCCACTCTACCACTAGGAACTTGGAAAGAACTCATGATCTGGTGGCAAATCCTGTTAAAATCTTGGTTCTCTGTGTGACCCTTGGACAAATTATTTAACCTAACCTGATCTCATTTTTTCCCATCTGTAAAATGGATGGTTTGTACTAAGTCATTGATAAAGCTTCTTCCTGTTCTAAATTCTGTGATCCTAAGATAGAGAAGATATGTTAGGACATTTAGAGAAGAGCAGATGTTACCTGCTAACAGTGAGGAAGTGGATATTGCCACATGAGGAGAGAAGGCTTGGAACAGCTATGGGTGGGGGAGCGTTATAAGTCAATGACAAAAGAGTAAATAGATTTGCTGTAAAGTAGTAAGGGTCTATTTGATATCAGAAAGCATATTTGCCTTGGACCCAAATAGCATGATTTTGTGTTTTTAACAGTCCCCACCTCCTTCCAACAGCATGTAGCAACTTGGGAGTGTGAGCAGAAGCAGGTGGTAGTAGTTACCCTGGGTTGAGGGGTTAGCAGGGTGGAAATAGCAGGGAGGGGCAAGGGATAGGAAAGGGAGGAGAGGAAGAGTGTTATTGGGCATACTCAAGGGCATACTGCCCTTGAGGCCAGAATTGGTTTGACCGACTAAGAGTGTAGGGTTTCACTTCATATGAATCAAACAGCAAAATTCAAGAGGTGAATTATGGGCAAAACCAGCCTAAAGTCATTAGGGAGCAGTTAGTGGCATAGAATCAATTTGATAAATAGTTGTTCCAACCAGCTGCGTTATAGGTGGGGTTTGGTTATAACACACAAAAAGCTTTTGTCAGGGCAACCCTATGTGTGATATGCTTGTGGAGCCAATTTTCCTAGAGTTTTCTTAATCACATTTTAAGTCACATTTATATAGTAACTTGGTTTTCAAATCATTCTCACAACAATCCATAGTTAGCAATGTTGTTGTTGAGTTGTTTTCAGTTGTGTATGACTCTTCAGGATTCCATTTGGGGATTTTCTTGGCAAAGAGAATGAAGTGCTTTGACATTTCCTTTTCCAGTTCATTTTACAGATGAAGAAACTGAGGCAAATGGGGTTAAGTGACTTGCCCAGAGTCATACAGCTAGTAAATGTTTGAGATTAGATTTGAACTCAAGAATAGAGTCTTCCTGACTCCAGGCCTAGCCCTCTATCCACTGTGCCACCTATCTGCCCATATTTAAGAATATTAACTTGATATTCCTGAAGCACACTTAAATCACTTAAATCCTTAAATCACTTTCCTGCTCAAGAAATGTCAGTGGCTCCCTATTGCCCTTAAGATGAATTGCAGATTGGTTAGTCTTTTTGATATTTAAAGGCAGTCACAGTCTGGTTGTAGGATAAGTACACGGTCTTTTGTCCACCCCACCCTACTCCCCTCCCCCAACCCCAACTCTGCTTTCAACAAATTGGCCTATTCACTGTTCCCACTACTTGCCTGTCCATTGCCTACCTCTGTGACTTTGAACAGGCTATTTTTTTTGCTTGTCATCTCAACTTTTTGGAAATTCCTGGCTCCTTTCAAAGCTCAAGTGCCGCCTCTTGCACGAAGCCCTTCCTTATTTCCCAGATGAGAGTGCTCCCTTCCACCCTGTAATTAACTTTGTATTTATTTTGTATTTACTTGTGTGCATATTATTTGCCCCAAGTAAATAGTAAACTCCTTGAGTGTAAAGATTGCTTCATTTTTGCCTTTGGATTCCTCAGTGCCTGGACCGCAATAGCTACTCGATACATGCTTGTTTATTTGAATTGAACCAAACCCTATATAGTACAAGTATTGTTCTCATTTTATAGATGAGAATACTGAGGCTCAGAGAGGCTAAGGGACTTGCCCAGTAAGTGTCACAGCAAGCACTTTCGGTGCTGAATTCTCTCCCTCTCCCCCCACCCCAACCATATAGATTATCTAGGTACCTATTAGCATCTTTTAAAGCATTTCTTTGATAGTTAGGCCTACTAAGTTAGGATCTGGAGGAAATGGTAAAAGTATCGGTCAATATTGATATTTAAAAAAAAAGAGTTGATGGGGTGACTCTTTTTTGGATTCTGCATCTATTTCCCTTATCCCTCATTACAGAAAATTAAAAATTAAATATTGGCTTCTGGATGTTTCCTCTTTTACCTTGAAGGTGTTATGACTATAGCAAGACTTTGTCAGGCCTCACTGGTTTGTGATTTTGATTAATTGCCTCATCCTCTCTTCTGCCTAAAATATTCTTTTAAGTCTAGAATACTATTTCTGCCTCTATGGAACCAGTGGGGCATATTGCCAAACATCTGACAGAGACCTTGAAAAACACAGTCTGACTCGAGTGCTAGTTGTGGCTTGAGTGTTTCACATTTACTATAGTAAAAGGAAAGAACCCTTAGCACCCAAGTTTAAGTCTGTTCCCATGCCACTGACTTAGGTCAAAAGATGTGTGTAACTTTGGGTATGGGTTGGAGTAGATGGCCCATAAGGACCCTGCCAACTTTGAAATTCTGTGTGAAGACCTTGCTTATTCTAGTTCAGTGGCTATAGGCTTTATCTAGTTTGGGTAATTACCCCAGCATTTTGCCAATAACTCATTTTCCTTTTCTCATAAGAACTAGTCTTCCTCCCTAGGCATCTATGCCTTTAGGTTGAGTAGAGTGAGGGTAAGGTAGAAAGAGTTGCAGTGACTATTTCCAGGGAGGCGTGAAATCTCAAAGAATGCTTGGGCATGTATTGGCATTGACCCATGTACATTACCTTGTCTGGGAAATAGGAATCAGAACCTTCATGTGTTTTTTAACATGACTGCCCCTAAATTTCCCTGGACCATATTTTTTCATAATGCTACATCTTTACTTTGTAAGCCAATGACAGACACTCTGGTAGGGTTGGAATTCTACTGAGGCCTTCTAAATGTGCATCACAAATTAGATACATCCCACTAAACTACATAAGATTCTACAGGTCAGAATTCCTTTTTATTGAATGATTTTTAACTTATCTATTTCCCTAGAATAAAGCTATTTTGTGGCCATCAGCTAATTTTGGCTAATCTGACTATCATATTTTATTAAATGAGGTGGGGCAAGACACTAGTCCCTATCCATGGTAGAAGATTATTGCTTTCATGTCTATGGTCTGATAGTTATAGACTGAAAAGAAAAATAGTTACAGATAAGGCTAAGAGGAGGAGACGGGTTGGATCTTGAAAGCAAAATTCTTGAAAGCAGACTCTCATTTGCATGATTAGCATTAACAAGGCAACTAAGTACTTACAAATAACAATCTCTTTGTATTTTGTAGTAATATGTTCATTATTTGACAAAATTCAAAGCAATTTTAATGTTCCATCAAGTTCATCATAGTAGGATTCTGCCTATGTTTCCTGTTTTATTTGGGCTTTCTTTAGAAGGGAAACAATATGCTTTCTGTTCTGAGCATGTTCATATTTCTTTTTAGTAAGGACACCAAAGCTTATCAAAGGGGTAATGTTAAGTACAGTTACTTGGAGGAGAATACGTATACTTGGAGGTGGGGAAGAGCCCAATGCTTGTGTTCAGTTAACTGCCCTCTAAGTATTTATTGAGTTAATACTCCTTCACTGCCTCTCTTATGAGAAGCATAAGATTTGACTCTTGTTGTCAAGGATCTATTATATACTACTTAAGGAAAAGAGTCTAATGTTCATGACTCAAAGATCTTGTATAAATGAAGTTATATTATGTAGTACAGAAAATAAGAGTGTCTTAGGAGAAAGGAATCCCAATGAAACCCATGGTAGTCATGGAAGGCTCTGTGGGAGAGGTGGGGATTTGAATTGGGTGTTGAGTGACTGGAAAATTTTGGACAAGAAAAAGGCAGGGCATATCATGGGGACATGAACCAAGAAGGCAGCCTCTTCTTTGAATCACTGAGTGTGGAAAAATCTTTCCCCTCCTTTTGTGGTATATATTTAAATACTTTCTCATGCCTTATTGTCTCCCTCATTGTTCCGGGGTAGACTAGAATGTTGTTTGAGTGAGTTGGTGATTACATTTAATGGACAAAGGTTGCATCAAAATTTTAATCTACAGGAGGGCTGGACTACCTCTTTGAACAAGGTGAGATTGCTTTCATGGAACCAAGCTCTGAGAAAGGTATAGATGGAATAAAATATAGTTCCAAACCTCAAAGGGTTTTTTCTTTTGAAGGATCATAGATTTAGGTTGGAAAAGACTAGTCCAATCCCTGGTTCCCTTTGCCATGTATGGATGAAGAAACTGAGGCCTAGAGAGGTTATGGTTTGCCCAAGGTCAAACAGCTATTAAGTAGAGCCCTAGGTTTGCAGTTAGGAAGTTTTGAGTTTGAATCTCACATCTGACACACTGCCTGTGTGACCTGGGCAGGTCACTTAAACATCTTTCAGCTTCAGTTTATCTGTAAACTGAAGATAATAAAAGCACCTATCTCAGAGGGTTGTTGTGAAGATCAAATGGCTAATATATGTGAAGAACTTTGCAGACTTTAAAATGATATATAAATGTTGGTTATTCACTGCTGTGATTAAGAAGCATCACAGCTAGGATTCAAGCCCACCTCCTCTGACTCCAAATCCAATGCTATTTTCACTCCACCATAGCCTGCCAAAACATAGAAGTGGTCTATTCAGTCATATACATGTTTTAAAAACTAACTGACAGGGAACAGGACAACAGCAACGTTTTCTATATGAATGAGTCATTGTGGGTTTGGAGAAGTGTTCCTCTGGCTGCAAAACTTCCTTTGGACTCCACCATTTTTTCCGTTCTTAGTCTTCCCTTGGCACCTTTCTCACCATTACTTCTCATAAGATGAAAGATAGCATTTTAGTAAACATATTATGCTATCTTATTTTTCAAAAATACCTATGTTCTCTAATCTGCTGCCAAAAATAAGTATGCTTTTGGATCATTTATGAGGCTAGTATAGCAAATAATTCTTCGAAGTGGTCATCATCACCCTGGTAAGGTGATCTGAGAAACACGATTTTAAAGTAACTTAATATGGGCTTTGTGAGAGTAAGGTATTGGACTTGACTTTCTGTGCAAAGTTTCAAGGGAAACCCAGCTGATACATGGCTGCCCCAATCTTTTTTGTGACCATTATTATTAACTGTTGCCTTTTATGTTAACTATCTATTTTCAGTTTTGACACTTCAGTATTTCAGTAGGTCGTTATATTAGGGAGTATCACTTCTACACTTTCCAGAAAGTAGAATGTTAATATTCAGAAAAAGGTTTTAGTTCCTGCTACCAGGTTTTTATCATTATGCAGGTGTGTTTGGGGGAAAAAAGTTTCTATTTGATTCTTTTCTCAATCTGATATCTTTTAAGGGAAAGACACTTGACCCTTCATTCTGGGTAAATGTCACTGCTAAAACTAGCTGGGGAGCTGAATACTGTTGTAAAAACCCTAGATCTGCCTAAAAGGTTTCTATTATGGGGCTATCTTTTTTGTTGAGATCATTTTAGAATGCTGTGGACATTTCAGTGACATGTGGACATTTCAGTTACAGTTCCTTTCGTGCTGAAGGAACCTTGTAACAAATTCTCTTCTTCATCAATTAGTCTTGTAGTGAGTGTCAGTTGTGTTGTATCTGGAAAGGTTGTGTCACTGTAAAGTGCCCAGCATTTCCCAAACTGTCTTAACAATTCTAATATACTTGGTTTTTCATAATGGCATTGGCCTTCCTCACTCATTCCCCTTACTGGCTTTAAACTCCTTGTTTCCAGTCTGTCTCATTTTGTATGAAATTGCCAAACACCTCTTTGAAAGAGAGAACAATTTTTTTTTTTTTTACTTTGCTTCCCACACCTTTTGTTTCTTAGGACACGTCTTTCTAAAGTAAACCAAGTGTATTAAAGTTTATGTGAGTGTTTTCTTAGTTCTGGATAAGGTAGTGTCTGGAAGAATATAAATTTTTAAAATGAACTTGAGTTGTATACAGTTGTTTCTTGTTTGAGAAAACAAAGGACTTTTGAGGTCTGACTTCAGCTTTACTTCCTCTTTGTAGAAGTATAAAGCTATGCCCTTTTTTGAGGAAGTGTGTAAAAACAAAATGGTTGGTGTAACATAAATGGACACATGTTTTTTGATTTAGTAAAAACTCTGCATGTGTGTGTGTTTGTTTTAATAATTTCTTGCTTTGGGCTCTTATATAACAGAGGAGACAGCCTTTCCTTCCTTACCCCCTTTGTACCCAGGGCCAGCAAACTGCCAAAAATGAGTCTAACTACTGACCCCTATAAAAGCAATTTAGTTAGGATTGTGTTATTTTCTTTTTTCTTTTTGTATGTGCTAGACCTCTTTGGCAGTCAGGTAAAGCCTATGGACCCCTTCTCAGAATAATTTTTTTAAATGTATAAAATACCTGGGATTAACAAGGAAACAAATTATACTGAAATAGTTGTTAAAATAAAAAAAAAGTTTGTGGACCCCCAACTTAAGAAGTCTTCTTATAGAAGAAAAAAGGGGAAAAATTAAAAACACAAAACCACACAAGATAGACATGGAATATAAAACTTTTTCCAAGAAGTACAACAAATATAAAGAAAAGTTGCAGTTCTATATTATGATCAGTTAAGAGCTAAGGGAAAAAGAGGAGGGTGAAGAAGATGAATTTTAGAAGAGATAGAATCCTGGGATTTAAATCTGGGAGGGATGTTAGACATAATTTAATCCTCTTTTTCACTTTACAGATGAGGAAACTGAGACCTAGAGGGAAGTTATTTACCAAGGGTCACATAGGTAGCAATGATCAATGATGAGATTTGAACTCAGGTAATTCTATTTTAAATCCATTGTTTCCTTATCATATACTACACAAAGAGAGAGTGATAGAGGAAGGATAGAGGTAAAGAAAGAAATGGATGCCTTAATTTTTTTTTATTCTGAACATCAAAAAAAGAACATTGTCATATACAGAACAGAACACAAAAGAAGATTCTATATGAAACCATAAATCTATTTTGTATTCCTTAATATATGTGTATAAATGCATATATATATATATATACACATAAAACAAATTCCACACATTACCTTAAAGACTCTCCTGCATGTCTATGTTTTCTTCTTAACTTCCTTCTGTTCTCTTCTGTGCATTAAAAAAAAAGTTACAATAGTGCCCTTTCTCTTCTCTCATTCTGTCTGTCTGTCTGTCTGTCTCTCTCTCTCTCTCTGTCTCTCTATTTCTAACCTTAACCAAGTCAAAAGTAGGAGAAAAGGGGAAAGAAGAGGGTAAGACGTCTTGTAACACATGCATAATCAAGAAAAAACAAATCCATATAGAGGCCATGTCTAAGAATGTATGTTTCTGCACCTTGTGTCCATCATCTCACTATTAGGAGTTGGGTAAAATGCTTCATTATTTGTTCTCTGGAGACTTGAATGCTTATTGATTTGATCAAAACTCTTGAGTCTTTCAAAGTTGTTTTTTCTTTAAGTATTGTCCTCGTATGAATTGTTCTCCTGATTTTGCTTCCTTCACTAGGAGTCAGTTCATGCTACCTAACATTCTCTGATATTGTTTCATCATTTATTATGGCCAATGGTTCTTTTCTTTCTATTAGAATGTTAGCACCGTATCATCCAATTGCTCCTTCAAATTACTCAAATACTTTTACCTTTCCAGGTTTTCTGGATTCTTGTATTTGCATTTTAAAGTTCCTACTCAGCTTTGGTCTTTTAATTAGAAATTAATGAAATTCCCTTGTTCTAATAAAGATCCATTCCCATCTGCCCCACCCTCTATGATTATATTCAGCCTTTCAGTGTAAGCTATTCTTAAACCAATTTCTTTTATCTTTTGAAATATTGTATTCCAAGACCTCTTTTGATTTTTAGTAGAAGCTATCAGGTCTTGTGTGATCTGATTATGGTTTTATGGTTCTAATAGATTTCTTCCCTTCTGGATGTTGTATTTCAATAAATTGTAAGTGAAAACTGCCCAAAACTGTTAGAACCAGGGAAGATAGAATTAACCTACCAGCTACTTCCCGCCTGCTCCCAAAACGAGCCCTAAAAGCAAAAAATCCTAAGAATGTCATAGTCAAAATATAGTTTCCACATCAAAGAAAAAAAAATACTGCAAGCATCCAGAAAGAAGTAGTTCCAAGTACCATAAAATCTTAGTCAGGATCATTTTAAAATGCAATGACTAGTATTAGTGCAAAGGCTGGATGAAATAAAACTAAGGCCCAACTTACTTTCAGTTACAAAGCAAGCTATCTAATTGGTGCAGTGGATAGAGCACTGGGCTTGGAGTCAAGAAGACCAGAGTTCAAATTTGGCCCCAGATACTTCCATCTGTGTAACCCTGGACAAGTCACTTAACCTCAGTTTCCTAAACTGTAAAATGGGGATAGTAATAATAGCACCATCCTCACAGGGTTGTTATGAGAATCAAATGAGATAATATTTGTAAAGTGCTTAGCACAGTGCCTAGCACATTGTTGGTGTTTAGTAAATGCTTGTTGCCTTCCCTTTGTTCCCCTACTGAACTAGAGCCTTCTAAAATGCACCAGTCTCAAGTAAGTGAGACCTAGTGTCTTTTAAATACACTAATGATGGGTAAGCTAGGTAAGAATGTACTCACAGGATTGGTAGAACTCCTTTGGTGTCAAGAATCATGGATTCATTGGTAGAATATAAGCTTCTTGAAGTCAGGGACTGTTTATTTTTTTTCTCCTCTGTCTCCTCAGAGTGCCTGGTATGTAGGAAGCATTTAATGCTCATTGAATTGCATCAGTCATCCTAGTCATCCCTCTACTCCCATCTAAGGAAAGGGGCCCAGTCTGAGCTGACTGAGTCATTCCTGTACCCTTACTGTCTCTAGTTCACCCGCTTATTTCTCAGCCCCTCCCAATCTGACACCTGACCACCCCCCCACACTTTCTCTGATGTTGCCCAGTAATTGTTCAGTGGTTCAGTATAGTAGCCTTAGTCTTCATCTTGATTTCTTAGTCCTCATCTTCCTTGCCCTTTCTGTAATATACAGATTATGGATCAAGTGAAAAAACATGTGAAAAGTGCTTTGTAAACCTTCAAGCACTGATTGTTTTCCCTCTCCTTGCTTTTGTGAAAGATATCTCTTCTACTTCTGTCTCAGTGCTCCTCAGTTTTCCATGCAGTTTCTCAATGAGTGTTCTTCCATGGCTGTTCTCAATCCCGGGCCTTTGTTTCCTCCTTGGTTACTTTACTTATTAAGATTCCTAGTTTCAGACATCTCACCAATCAACAAGCATTTATTAAGCACAAAACCACAGTCCCTGCCCTCATTCCAATGGGGGAGATGATATGAAAACAACTAGGTATAGACAAGATACGTATGGTGTACACAAGGAAGGGTCCCAGAGGGAAGGCACTAACAGTGAGGGACACTAGGAAAGGCTTCTTGCAGAAGAATGTGGCATTTGAATCAAGTCTTGAAGAAAGCCAGGGAAACCAGGAGAAAGAAATGAAGAGGGAGAGAATTCTAGGCATGAGGGACTAGTCGGTGAGAAGGCAGGCAGGTGGCCAAGAGATTGAGTGTGAGTTTTATTTCAGGAACAGCAAATAGGCCACTGTTGCTGGATCATGGAGTTCTATGAGGCCAGTAAAGTGTAAAAAGACTGGAATGATAGGAAAAGGCTAGATTATGAAGAGATTCAAAAGCCATATTTGATCTGAGAGGAAGCTATTGGAGTTTTTCAGTAGGGAGTTGAGGCAGGTTGGACCTGTACTTTTGGAAGATCACTTTGTCAGCTGAGTGGAGGATAGACTGGACTTGGAAGAAACTTGAGGCAAACTACAACCAGTGGACTATTGTAATAGCCTAGGCATGGCAGAAAAATGGCAGTATCAGAGGAGAGAGGGGGGTCATAAAAGTAGAAATGGAGAGACCTGGCAACAGATTGATATGAGGATGAGAAAGGGAGTGAAGAATTGAGGATGACATGGAAGTTGGGAGCCTGGGTGACTGGAAGGATAATAGTGCCCTTGATACTAATGTAGAAGTTAGGAAAAGGAGGGTTTTTTTGGGGGGGGGAAGATGATTTAGTTTCTGAACATTTTGACTTTGAAATGCCTATCAGACATCCAGTTAGAGATGTCCAGAAGAAAGTTGATGATGTGGGACTGGACTTCAGAAGAGAGATTAGGGTTGGATAAATGGATCTGGGAATTGTAAACACCTCCATAATAGTAGTGTGTCTGTCTCTCTCTATATCTCTCTAGTGTTTTTAGCTTTACAGAGGACTTTCCATGTATTTTCTCACTTGATCCATAATCTATATATGTAGTCCTGATATTTATTCTGATCATCAATTTTGTACCAATAACTTTTTGCTGGATTTGTCTATATAGATGTCTTATAAGCAAGATGTCCATAATGGAACTCATCATCTTCTTCAAAGATGCTTTTCTATGAGATGTACCACCATGTACCTGGCTATTTAGTTTTATAACCTTGTATTCGTCCTTGACAGTTCTGTCTTTCTTACCCCAACCTACAATCAGTTGCTATTTCTTACTGATTTTACCTACCTAACACCTTCATTAACGTCTTGTTTGGACTTTTGTAATGGCCTACTAATAAATCTGTCTGTCTCCAGTCTTTTTTCTCTTCAATTCATCTTTTATATAGCTGCTAAAATTGGATATATATGGCTGGGATCTGATGACATCACTTTCCTCACACCATCCTTTAGTAATTCATCCTATTTCTCTTAAGATAAAATACAAAATCTTCAGTTTGGCATTAAAACTCCGCCCCCCCCCCACACTCCCCTTCCCAAATCTGACTCCAACATATCTTTCCAGCTTTATTTCACATTATTCTCTGTCATTCATTCTGTTTCAGTCAAACTAGCTATTGCTTGAACTTGCCGTTCCATCTTCTTTCTATGAATTTGCAGAGGCCTCTTCTCATCTCCACTTTTAGAAATCATTATCTTATTTTAAAGCTCATTTCAGATGCCACTTTTTCTTGTGAAGCCTTCCCTGAGCCACTGATTACTAATGGCATCTATATATTTCTATTCACCCTGTAGACTGTAACTTTCTCCCTGTAACTTTCTTGAGGGCAGAGGCAATTTTTTTTTCTTTGTTTTCCAGCTCATTGGTTTTTGAATGAATTTTTTTTAATGGTAATTTTTATTTACTTTTTTGTTTTCAACATTTACTTCCACAAGATTTTGAGTTCCAAATTTTCACCCCATCTCATCCCTCCCCCCCACCCCAAGATGGCATGCATTCTAAATACCCCGTCTGCCTTCCCTTCTATCTCTTCCCCCCCTTCTCTTATCCCCTTCCCCTTCCATTTTCCTGTAGGGCAGGATGGATTTCTGTACCCCATTTCCTGTATTTCTTATTTCCCAGTTGCATGTGAAACCATTTTTTTTTAAACATGTGTTTTTAAAACTTTGGGTTCCAAATTTTCTCCCTTCCTCCCTCCCCACCCACCCTCATTGATAAGGCAAGCAACTAAATATAGGTTATATATGTGCAGTTATGCAAAACACTTCCATAGTAGACATGCTGTGAAAAACTAACTCTATTTCCCTTAATCCTATCCTGCCCACCCATTTATTCTATTCTTTCTTTTGACCCTGTCCCTCCTCAGAAGTATTTGCTTCTGATTACCCCCTTTCCCAATCTGCTCTCCTCTCTCTCATCCCCCTACTCTCTTGTCCCCTTTCCCCCCTATTTTCCTGTAGGGTAAGACAGATTTCCATACCCAATTGAGTGTGTATGTTATTCCCCCCTTAAGTCAAATCCTATGAGAATAAGATTCACTCATTCCCCCTCACCTTCCCCCATTTCCCCTCCACTGTAAGAGCCTTTTCTTTTGTTTTTCTTTTTGTGGGATAATTTACCCCATTCTACCTCTCCCTTTTTCCTTCTCCTAGCATATTCCTCTCTCACTCCTTAATTTTATTTTACAGATATGACCCCTTCATTTTCAACTCACCCTGTGCCCTCTATCTATCTATCTATATCAATATATACGTACATATAATTTTTTCCCCTCCACCTACCCTAATACTGACAAAGATCTCATGAGTTACAAATATCACCTTTCCATGTAGGAATATAAACAGTTTAACCTTAATAAGTCTCTTATGATTTTCTCTTTCTGTTTACTTCTTCATGTTCTACTTGAGTCTTGTATTTGAAAGTCAAATTTTCTATTCAGCTCTGGTCTTTTCATCAAGAATGCTTGGAAGTCCTCTATTTCACTGAATGATCATTTTTTCCCCTGCAGGATTATGCTCAGTTTTGCTGGGTAGGTGATTCTTGGTTGTAATCCTGTCTCTTTTGCTCTCCGGAATATTATATTCCGTGCCCTGCGGTCCCTTAATGTAGAAGCAGCTAAATCTTGTGTTATCCTGATTGTGTTTCCACAATACTTGAATTGTTTCTTTCTGGCTGCTTGTAATATTTTCTCCTTGACCTGGGAACTCTGGAATTTGGCTACAATATTCCTAGGAGTTTTCCTTTGGGGATCTCTTTCAGGAGGAGATCAGTGGATTCTTTCAATTTCTATTTTGCCCTCTGGTTATAAAATATCAGGACAGTTTTCCTTGATAATTTCTTGAAAGATGATGTCTAGGCTCTTTTTTTGATCATGGCTTTCAGATAGTCCAATAATTTTTAAATTCTCTCTCCTGGATCTATTTTCCTGGTCAGTTGTTTTTCCAATGAGATATTTCACATTGTTTTCTAATTTTTCATTCTTTTGGATTTGTTTTACAGTGTCTTGATTTCTCGTAAAGTCACTAGCTTCCAATTGCTCTATTCTAACTTTTAAGGAAGTATTTTCCTCAGTATTCTTTTGGACTTCCTTTTCCATTTGGCCAATTTTGCTTTTTAGGGCATTCTTCTCTTCATTGGCTTTTTGGACCTCTTTTGCCATTTGGGTTAGGCTATTTTTTAAGGTGTTATTTTCTTCAGTATTTTTTTGGGTCTCCTTTAGCAAGCTGTTGACTTGTTTTTCATGATTTTCTTGCATCACTCTCAGTTTTTCCTCTACTTCTCAAAATCCCTTTTGAGCTCTTCCAAGGCCTGGGACTGATTCATATTTTTCTTGGAGGCTTTGGATGTAGGAGCTTTGGCTTTGTTGTCTTCTTCTGGTTGTATGTTTTGATCTTCTTTGTCACCAAAGTAAGCTAATATAGTCTGACTCTTTTTGCGCTGCTTACTCATGATCCCAGCCAATTACCTGAGTTTTAAACTCTTTGTTAAGGTAAAAGTCTGCTTCCAATGTGCAGAGTGTACTGTCCCAAGCTTCGGGGGTTTGTACAGCTGTTTTCAGAGGTACTTCTAGGGACCTGTAAATATTCAGTTCTTCCAAGGTGGTATGATTAGGGGTGAGGTGTTTCCTCCCCACTGCCACAACAAGCTCCACCATGCCAGCACTCCTCCTCGCCCCAGGACCGCCCCTCAGAACTGTGACCCAGATCCAAGCACCGATAAAACAAGAAATTCCTGCCTCAGCACTGGCAAAGAGATCCCTGCAGTTCCCCTCTGATTAGCCACTCGATTCCCCCTCAGTCTGTGGGCCAGAAGCTCAGAAAACGCCGTGGCCTGGGCCGTGCTCGAGACTTGAGGCTAAGACCTAGTTCCTCTCTCACTGCAGTCACAGATTTTTCCCACTGACCTTCTAAGTTGTCTTTGGCGTTCAGGGGTTGAGAAGTCTGGAAACCGCCACAGCTGCCCACAATTCAGTCCTCCAAGGCCTGCTCCAGGTTCGCTGTGGCCTATGCGACCACGCCGAACTGCGCTCCTCTCTCTGCCTGGCGCGATATACCTTTCCGATCAATCATCCAGGCTGTCTTTGGTTGGAAATTTGTTTCACTCTGTCTTTTTGTGGGTTCTGCTGCTTTAGAATTTATTTAGAGTCATTTTTTTAGGTATTTGGAGGGCTTTGGAAGAGAGCTCAAAACAGTCACTGCTTTCCCTCCGCCATCTTGGCTGAATGTTTTTAGTGTATAAAAGTCTGTCCCCTCTCTGTATTCAGGGTCCAGGCCTAGCTGAGGATCTCTGGTCCCTGTTTATTCAGCAATTGGCATACATTACTTAATAAAACTAAATGCTGGAAAGCTTGAACCTTTGTTTCCTCAGTCATTTCATCTTTCACACGTCATAGTTGTATTGCAGTGAGTTGTATAGCATAATATAGTTCCATGGAATGTTTTAATATTGATTATCTCATTTTATCTTTAAAATTAACCTTGTGATGTCACTAGGGCAGTTTATATCTGTTTTAAAGATGAGGAAACTGAAGTTCAGAGAGTTTAACTTGCTTAAGGTCACACAGCTACTAAGTAGTAGGGCCAGGATTTAAACTTGTGTTTCCTGATGTGATATCAGAGGGCTTTCCATTTATTGACTCTGCTGCTTCTTTAACTGTTCAGGGACAACTGTTGCATATTTTAGCCTTAATGTGTTAAGAATGGCATTAGGCACACCTCTTTATGATAATTAAGTTGCTACTACTTCTTCAGTCCTGTATGATGTATTTCCTTAGTTGATTTAGTATTGCTGTAACATTCTAGGAGCAATACTAAAAGACAGAGAACATTAAAGTTTTGATCTAGTGTTTGAAGCATGATATGGATGTTACACACACACACACACACACACACACACACACACATGCACACATACAATATTTATTGGTAAACTTCCTCTATCTAGAGGCTGTTCCACTTCATAGGTTCTCTCACCTTTATGTCCCTGGCCTTAGAAAATCTAATTATTTGGGTGTCTGAGATTTCTTCACTACTACTCCAGTGTTCCTGTTTCTCTACTCAATTCCTCCCAACTGCAAACTGCACTCAGGATCATGGTTGACCTGGGAATAAGATCTGTATTCCCCAGAGTTTGCAATCTATACTTTTACCTTTACAGAAGAACCACTATTTGCTATATCTCTGTTGAAATAAGATGGGTCTGGAAATTTTTGTCTTCTATTTTCTCTGACAGAGAAGGGTTGTGCCTGCCTATCTTTCCCCCCCCAAAAAAGTATAAGTTCTGTTGAAATACAAAAGTTTATTTGTGTTGTGGCTCCTCCTGCCCCACCAGGAATCAATGTTAGAAGGAAGCCATATGTTTATATTTTAAATCATTTGCATTTAAAAACTCCAGATGTGGACTTGGAAATAGTGAAGTAAGTATAGTTGCTGTGGTTTAAGTATGCATCATGGGGGAGAGGGGAAAATTTATAGTTCAGAGCTCTTCAGGGGTTCTGTGATCTTGGCAATGGGATATACTCTCCATTGGTATATATCACAACCTATCCTCTCTCATGGGATACTGTGGTCAAATAATTCATCCTCTCTATATTCAGATTAGTCTTTGACAGCAGAACCTGTCTCTGGAACCACACTTGAAGCTGTTTCAGTGTGGTAAAACTTGTCAGAACTTATAGTTTGCTGGTGAAACCTTCAAACACTTAGGATTTACCTCCCTGTTACTATGACATACTGGAGTATTTGAACTCTACTTAAAAAAATAAAGGTTCTAATTTCTGAGTAGGAAATCAGTATTACTTACAATAAATATCCTTTTTAAAAATCTAAAAATATTTCAAAGGTAATTTGATTATAACAGTAGTAGGCAAATTAAGATTTTTATGTAATAAAAATAGTGTCTTTAGATATATCTGTGTATAATATCTACAGATATAGAATGCCTGTATGCCTATAGATAACATATATGTATTTCTCATTAATGTAGAAGGTTTTGAGAATCAGAATTTAGTGATTAATTTTTGAGTGAACTATTTTTTTTCTTTTTGCATTTGATCCAGTCCTAGAATTTTTAAATTACAACTGGAAAGATACTCATGATCCTATTCATATGAGGCCGGATTGTTACTGCAGTCTGTACTCACAGATTTCCCTGATCTTAGGAGGAGTTGGGTGGTCATTTAGACTTTGTTTAGTGAGGAAGGAAGGTTATTAGTATAACGATAGCTTTCCTCCTTGGTAATATGTAGAAATCAGTCAGATTCCCACCCCTTACTTTCTATACTCCTTCCCACTGTTATATCTTGTTAAATCTGTGGAAGGAAGGAATTACAATTGCAGACATTTATTGATAATGACATTTTGTTGATAAATTAAGGTATGCAAAATAGTTGTTTTTCTACTCATAAAATCTTCGAGATCATTAATTCTCATTACAGGTAGGGGAAGGTGTGAAGCAACAGAGCATCCACGTTTTCATATAGAAAGAACTGAGACACAAAGAAATGTTTATTTGGCTAAGGCTGTACGACTGATTAATGCTAGAATATACATGTATTTCTGACACTTATCTAGTATGCTTTTTGCTTTCTTGCCTGTGCTGTCCTAAGCAACATGCAATATGGTAGGTAATTTCAACAGTTATATTTAGTTTACAGTCTATAATACAACCTAAAAGCCTGTTTATACTGTAAGATATGCTATGTGCTGCCTGCATAATTACTGTGTGGTGCCAGCATGAGATCATCAACATTACCCAGATTAGAATGTATCACTCAATCCTAGGTTGGTCCAGAAGAAGGAACTTATTATGTCTGAGGGAGAAATTATATTACTCCATCTTTTCCTTTTGAAGAACTTTGACCTAATAGAAGAATATAGAGCTTCACTGTTTCTGAAACACTGATTACTGGGTATTTGCCTTGAATCCTAAAGGCTTCTTCTCATCCCACTTATAAATGTGTGCTTTTTTTCTCCTTTTAGAACTTGATAAGAAGGATCCTAACTCACCAGCTGTGTGGAATGGTTTTTACTCATGCGCCAAAGTTAATAAGGAGTGTTCTTTTTACAGATGCCATTTCACAGCCTAAAAATAGCATCACTTAATTCATAGTTTTTGTTCTTTTTATACAGAAGGGGGGAAGTTATTTCTTTGAGGCTTCTGCTTTTTGTTTCAGTCCATTTTTGGGGTCTGGATTGGTGTGCAAGCTTGATCAGGTTGAAGAATCTTTGATCTCTTAGAAAAAAATGTGTTTATGTAGCCTCTATTTAGTTTTTGCAGGCTAAGTATCTATTGGATCAACATCCTATAACTAATTTTTTGAATGAGTAATTCGAGCAGGGTCTTTGCTGTTGTTACCCCTTCTCACCTTCCTCAATTCTGGCCTTTTTAAAAATCTCTTTTAGAACTTTTTCTACAGAATCAATGGGAGGAAGAAGTGACAGAAAAGGAAAGTCAAGAAAGTATATTTTTGTGTGTGTAGAATCATAAAATGTTAAAGTTGGAAAGGCCTTTAAGTTTTACATCATGGTGTGAGATCATTTTACGGAGGAGGTCAACTTACTTATTTGCCCGTGGATATACATAGGTAGTTAGTATCAGAACCCAGACTAGAATCCAGTTTTCCTGATTTACAGTCTAGTGACCTTTTTTTTTTTCATTATAACATCTTTTTTCTTGTGTGTTAGCACGTTATTTATGGGCTTATTTTATCTATGTCCCATTTAATGAAAGTATAATTAAAAATTGCCTATATAAGTCTTTATTTCCCAAGAATCCATAAGATATTATAGAACCAAAATCAGCCAATTTTTTTGTTAGGCAAGGGAAGTAGTACAGAAACAATATTACTATTCTTTTAGCCTACCACAGTATTTGAATGCAGGTAGCATTTTAAATGGGAACAAGTTTTAAATACATTTCTTTTTTTTTTATTTAAGACAATATCCTTTTAATGTTTTGTTGGTTTTAAAATTTTTATTATTTATTTTTACATTCTTTCCTTTGTAATTTTGAATTCCAAATTATCTGTGTCGCTTCCATGCCTTCCCCATCCACTGAGAAGACAACCAATATATTATCAATTACACATGTGAAATCATGTAAAACCTATTTCCATATTAGCCATGTTTCAAAAAAAAAATCAAAATAAAAATAAAGTGAGAAAACCATACAGCAAATTCTGGAGGTGAATTACATTTTTTCATCATGAGTCCTTTGGCATTGTGTTGAATAATTGTCTTGATCAGAGTAGTCAAGTCTTTTATAGTTGATCATCATTACAACATTGTTGTTACTGTGCACAGTGATACCCTGGTTCTTCTCTCTTCACTTTGCATCAGTTCATGTTTTTCTGAAAGTATCTTGCTTGTCATTTCTTATAGCACAATAGAACCACATCACAATCAAATGCTACAACTTCTTCAGCTATTTTCCAATTGATGAGTATCCCCTCAATTTCAAATTCTTTGCTACCACAAAAAGAGCTGTTATAAATATTTTTGTACATACAGATCCTTTTCCCTTTTCTTTGTTCTCTTTGGGATACAGACCTGAAAGTGGTATTGCTGCGTTAAAGGGTAGGCATAGTTTTATAGCCCTTTGGGTGTAGTTCCAAATTATTTTCCAGAATGGTCAGACCAGTTTACTATGCCACCAACAATTCATTGTTGTTGTTGTTCAGTTGTTTTAGCATGTCCAACTCTTCATAACCCCGTTTGGGGTTTTTTTGCCAAAGATACTAGAGTTGTTTTTAATTCCTTTCTCTAGCTCATTTTATAGATGAGGAAACTGAGGCAAACAGGGTTAAGTGACTTGCCCAGATGAGTCTTCTGACTCTAGGCCCAGCACTCTATCTACTGCACCACCCAGCTGTCCATACAATTCATTAGTCTACCTATTTTTCCTCAACCCATCATCATTTCTGATAGGGGTGAGGTAGTCCCTCAGAGTTCTTTTAATTTACATTTCTCTAATCAAGAATGATTTAGAGCATTTTTTTATTTGACTATAGATAGATTTGATTTCTTCTGAAACTACCCATTCGTATCCCTTGACCATTTATCAATTGAGGAATGGCTCTTATTTTTATAAATTTTACTTCATTCTTTATATATTTGAGAAATGGGACCTTTATCAGAGAAACTTGATGTAACTTTTTTTGGTTATTCTTTCATTGGCTATGGTACATTTTATCAAAATGTAGTTTGCCTGATTATCTCTTTTAATTATGTCTATTTTTGCTTTTGCTTTGCCAGAGATCATGATTGATACCCCTGCATTTTTTACTTCAGTAAACCTTATTAGATTCTGCTCCAGCCCTTTATTTTAACTCTGTGTATATCTTTCTGTCTAAAGTGTGTCTCTTATAAACAACTTATTGTTGGATTCTGGTTTCTAATCCATTCTGCTGTCCACTTCCTCTTTATGGATGAGCTCATTCCATTCACATTCACTGTTATAATTATTTAACTATTTATTTTCCTCCATCTCATTTTCTTCTGTTTAGTCTTTTCTCTCTTTTTATCCTGTTCTTCCTCAAAAGTCTATTTTGCTTTTAACTTCTGCCTTCCTTAATCTGCCCTCCCATCCCTATCCCCTTTCTCTTATTTGCTTCCTCTCCTGTTTCCCTATTGGGTAAGATAGATTTCTATACCCAATTGTGTGTGTGTGTGTGTGTGTGTGTGTGTGTGTATTCTCTCTTTGAACCAATTCTGATGAGAGTGAGATTACCTGCCACCTCTTTTTTGTGTCTCTTTTACTTTACCAAGCTGTTAATTCTCTGTTCATAGTTTTCTTGCATCGCTCTCATTTCTTTTCCCAAATTTTCCTCTACCAGTCTTTTCTCTTTCTTAAATGCTTCCAGGAATTCTTGTTGAACTTGCATCCAATTAGCATTTTTCTTTGAAGCTTTGGTTGTAGCTGTTTTTGAATTATTGTCTGCTTCTGAGTTTGTGTCTTGGTCTTCCCTGCCATTATAGTAGCTTTTTATGGTCAAGTTCTTTTTGTGTTGTTTGTTCATTTTCCTAGTCTATTTCGTGACTTTGAACTTTATGTTAAAGTTAGTCTCTGCTCCAATGGGGATGTCAAGAATCAGGCTTTTTTTGTGCTGCTGTTTTTCAGCAGCTAATTCTGGGGATCTGCAAGTTTTTGGTACTTTCAAGGTGATGTGATCTAGGGAGAGGTGTGGTCATTGCTCTCCTGGTCTAAGCTTTGTTCTTTTCCCAGGAAGGGCCCCTGTTTCTTTTAGCCATAAGCACTAGTGCTTCTCTTGGCCCTTGAACTCTGACTAGCCCTCTACTCCCATCCCTTTTCACTGACCACAAGTGCTCCTCTTGGCCCTGTAACTGTGACCCAGAACTTTGTATGGGCAATAGGATTGTCAATCAGTATCAATTGTAATCAGTACTAGCAAGGGGTCCTCTGTAATTTTTTCCTGCCTAGTTGTCCAATCCCCTCGCCATCTCTGGGCTGAGAGCTCCTGAAGCTGCTGCTAGCCCCTGTTGCTGCTTTTGCATGTGTTCTTAAGGGATAGGCCTCTACCCCAGTGTCACCTACCTTTATCTCCTAAATTTTCTTAGGCTAGAAAAATCTCTTACCCTAACCTTTTGTTGGCCATACTTCTCCAAAATTTGTTTTGGTGCATTATTCTAAAGTTGTTTAGAAGGAAATGTTGAAAGAGTTCAACTGGGTTGCTGCCTCTAATCCACTCATCTTGGCTCTGCCCCTAATATCTAAATAGACTTCTTTAGAAAATGCTTATTAATGTCAGTTTCTTGCCTAATGGGGCTAACCAGCTAAATGATGTCTAATAGGATTGTTTTGTGCAACGTACACTACATTTGTCACCTCTGGTGAAAAAAAAAAAAGAGTTGGCCTAGCGAGCCTCAACAAGTAAAGAGAAAGTCCATTAATCTGGTGCTTCTATAGAAGGGAACTACTAAATTAGGAGGTGATGCTAGGACTTCTTGATTCCCTGTTGGGCTGTCGATATATGATGTGGTTAATGACCAGTGAATGGGACAGCTCTGGCCTGATAACATGAGAAATTTGTTATGAGTCTTTGATCATAACAGCAAAGCACAAGGCTAATGTGTTCAGTTCTTTTCTTAGTGTGTAATTATGAAAAGTTGGGTATTTGATACTTTGGAAGGCAATACAATTTTCATTGCATGTGAGCATTGTAGTTTTGAGGAGAGAGGTAGGATTTCTCTGTTTTGCACCTTGAGGACGATTCCATTTTATGTGTGAAAATTTAGTATAATGAAACTAATTTTATTTTTTATGAAATGACCATTAGGAATTGACTACGTCTAAGATGTGATTGATCAGGTCTCTATGTGATCAGCCATTTTGTACTCTTCTGTCCAAGTGATTCAATAAGGGTCAAGGCATAAGTAATGGAATTTCTCATTATGGCTTAAAATTTAATTAGGATTTGATGTATTTGCAAGCTGCTTTGCTCTAAAGAACAAAGCTGTGCCCTTATAATGGATGATTGGGTAATCCCTGTGCTAGGGGAGCTGACCTGAGTGTTATTTTGTTTTATTTGTTAATTCCTGTATTAGTTTATAAGCTTAGTGCTTTCATGAATTTAAAATGAGGATTACCTCATGAGACACTTTTAAAAACAATAACTTAAAGGTGAAAACACCCTTGATTTCAGTCTCAAATACAGAGTTACATGTGGTTGTGTATATTTATTGGATTGATTGTTTGGCTTACTGTTATAATACTTGAGTATCACCAATCATCAAAGGTAAGAAACCTAAAAAATCATCTTCTTCAAGCCACTCACTCTACAAAGTGAAGAATTGGAGGTCTGGAAATATTGTGTGACTTGCTTCAGATCACTGTACTTCTGTGACCTATGAAATTATCACTGTCAGTATTTCTTCCAGTGGTATTGATCACTACCCATCCATCCAGTCTCTCATCCTAAGGGATTCTTATGCATATCTTCAAGTTAAGTCAACACACATATATTAAGCCCCTACCCTGCTTTGAGGTAACTTGAGGTACAAAAAAAAAGGCAAAAATGGTCCCTTCCTTGAAGAAGACAACACAGACTATGTACAAACAACATATATAAACAGGACAAATTGGATATAATCTTAGAGGGAAGGCACTAACAGTAAGGGTGAGCAGGAAAGGCTTCTTGAAGTAGGTAGGATTTTAGCTGAGACATGAAGGGAGACAGGGAAGCCAGGAGGCAGAGATAAGGAGGGAAAGAATTCAAAGTATAAGGGACAGCCAGTGAAATGGCAAGGAGCTAGGACATGAAATGTTGTATATGAAGAACATCTAGTTAGCGAGTGAGGCTGTTTCATAGAGTACCTGGAGGGGGGGATAAGGTGTAAAAAGACTGGTAAGGTAGAAGGGGAGCAGGTTATAAAGGGCTTTATAAGTCAAATAGAGGTCGTTATAGTTGATTCTGGAGGTAATAGAGAGCCATTAGAGTTTGTTGAATAGGGGGGAATGAATGGTCAGATCTGTGCTTTAGGATGTTCATTTTGGCAACTGAGAGGAGGATGGACTGGAGGAGGGAGAGACTTGAAGTATGGAGACCAACTAGAAATCTGTTGCAAGAGGCCAAGTGTCAGGTGAGGAGTGGCTGCATGAGAGTGATGGCAATGTCAGAGGAGAGAAGGGGATATGTATGTAACAGATATTGTGAAGGTAGAATTGACAGGATTTGGCAATAGTCTTCTCAAGATCTCACTAGTTTAATGGTAGACCTGGAACTACAACTAGAAACTACTGATTCAGAGTCCAGTGTTTTTTTCCCCACTATCCTGGGTTGCATTTCCTACTTATTCTAGAATTTTGGAGTACTAGAATAGAAAATGCCATCTTTTGTTGAGTAAGTGAAGCATGCATTGTTAGCAGGAGGAAAGAAGAGTTGCAAAAATTTGAAAATATTCTTACGTTACTCTGTTATTTTTTGTATTTCTGATCCCATAAATTTCTTGACTCAATTTTACCTCTTCAGTCTGTCTTATGACAAATAGCAAGGGATTGCATATTGTGGAAATAGGACTTTAGACACCTGTTGTTGAGGTTTGCTGTTTTCTTTCTCTTTAAAAATTTTTCAGATGCTCGATCTAGCTTTTTGTTTTATGTGTGATTTTTAAACATTCTATTTTTTTTCCTAGAAGCAACCAGTTGTTCCAACCAGAGTTCACCTATCTTGGATTCTTATGAACATATAAGAGGGCCAAGAAGTGATGCGTTAATATTGCAGTTAGTGTTACGGACAGAGGGCTAAAGTCCTGGGTTCAAGTCTTACCTCAGTTCCAACATATTTACTGTGTGACTGACCATGAACAAGTCGCCTAATATCTCAGTGTCCAGGCAGTTTTCCAAGACTATAAGTTACAGATGTTGGTCTATATTAGTGGAAGGAATTTCTTTCCCATTGAGAAATTTCAGGTTTTGACTGAAAATTTCCTCAGTATGCATGTAATTACAAAACAAACACAAAGCTTTTGTCAAACAATCATTGCTATGTAAGACTTGCTTTATGTTGATTAACTTTTATATATTATTTAATGGCAAGTCTGAATCTATTTGGACAGCTGGGTAGTCTATACTTCTTAAGAGAAAAGAACTCTTTGGGTAATTATCTGGGGGTCAAATTCTCTTCTCTTTTTGTTTTCAAGTCCTTTGGACCCCAAGGGTTTCACTCAAAATTTAAGTCTAACACAAATTAGTGCTGAACTTGGCACATAGGTACTCCTTACTTCAGAAAATCTTTAATTTAGTCAATGTGGAAGTGCCCTTTATCAACCTTTTTGTAATTCCTCTAGGCCTTAGGAGATGGTCTTCATGAGTTGTTTTGTCCAAAATATTTCATTGCTTGTAACTGAACTTTTGATGATAAACACTTTGGAACTTGGATAGAGTAATGCTCAGACAGAGGATAAAGCCTGTCTCTGGATCAGTAGACCTGGTCTTTCCAGTTTGGTAGGACCTGTGGGAACTTAAGCTCTTTTGGAATATCCTTGGAGAATTTGGGGTTACTTCTGTAGTGTGATGGGGTATCACATGAGGCTGTTAGTGAAAACCTGTCTGTTATGAGCTTCTCTCTCTAGTTTTAAAGTAAGTTTTTTAAATGTAATTAATGCTTATAGCATGTTATTTTTTTCCACTTGAAAGCAGTTTAAAAAATTTCAAACTGGAGAGAGGCTAGCTTCCCCCTCCCCAAAAAAGGAACTGGATTATAGGGTTGGATTTGGAACTGCTGGGTGAAGGATTAGAATGTTTTGTGTAGACAATGAATGGAAATGTTCTTTTTACACCTGGGGCTGAGTGCCTATTTTGCTTGTCAAATGGACCAGCCAGTTTTTCTACTGATGCCAATAACTTGACTTTTCCTTCATCCTGAAAACTAGGATGACAGCTCTAGCAGATTTATCTTGAGCATACTTGGAAATCAGGCTTTGTTTGAGGGCTTACAGGTTTGTTTGATTATTTCTACTAGGATTCAACATGAAGAAATCCACCCAATCCTGGCTCTATCTGCAAGAGCTTTCCAAGAGATGATTATTAAGAAAAGGCTTGTTTTTTTTTTTTTAATGCTTGATACTCTTTTTGTGACTTTAAGCTCTTGAGCCATATTTAAGTTGAATGTCAGCCACATTGTTTAGTGTTTTTTTTTCACTCACTTGTTTTCGATGATCTGTTCAACTTCAATTTATTGTGTAAGTACTTCTGGCCTGCTGACATGCATGAGTTCTAATCAACAGTTCAAATTTTAGAGCCTTAGGACTTAGCTGTTAATAGCATAAGAGCTTCTTGTTCATAGAAGCAAGTCACAAAGACACAAAAGGATTTAGCTTCTTGAAAATGTACAAATGTATTTAAAACTTTATGTGAAGATAGTAAGGATAATTACTCTATTTTCCAAGATCTGAGTCTTAACGTTATAATCTCCAAATAGATGATTTCCCATAACTCTTTGGCAAGCAGCTTAAAAAACCCATATAGCTTTGTATTCTAAACAGTTCTTAGTCTTATAGAATGTTAGATTTGGAAGGGGCTGTAGATGAACTATCGTTCAACCTTTTTCTTATAATGAAGAAAGTTAGCCCTAGAGACCCTGAATGACTTGCCTAAGATTACCTGTGTAATCCATAGTGGAACCTGGGTTTTCACCCAGGCTGCCTCAAGATGACTGGGAGTCAAGGCAGTTCTACCCCTCATTACCTCAAAGGGCCCTGGGAACACAATGGTGCCTAGAATATGAAGAAGTCTTGGTCCCATACCATCCTGGGGTCCCATACCATCCTGGAGTGTTAGGGTCTGGACCAGGGGTGGGGAATCTGTGGCTTCAAGGTCACATGTAGCCTTCCAGGTCCTCAAGTGCGGCCTTTTGACTAAGTCCAAATTTTAAAGAACAAATCTTTTTATTAAGAGGATTTGTTCTGTGAAGTTTGGATTCAGTCAAAGGGCCACACTTGAGGACCTAGAAGGTCACATGCAGCCTTAGGCTGCAGGTTCCCCACCTCTAGTCTGGACTCTTTATAGACAAGTCCAAAGCATGGGGTCTATTTAATTTCTCTTAGGCACCTGTTCTGGTTTGTGTCTGGTCTATCAGGCCATAAGCCATTTCTACATCTGCCAGTTATATTACATAGTCTCCTCATCCTTAGTTAAGTTTCTGTGCTTAACTTCACACTAGACTGAAGCTCGGCATTGCTGTTTTCCTATAAGGAAGCCTGTTCCAGTCAATCTATTTTAATGAATCAGAGAAGAGAGAAATGTAGCAACTAAAGAGACTAGATACCTGTTGCTAGTCTGAGGTTTATATGTAAGATCTGGTCATCTTTCATTACTTGGATGCTGTGCGACTTGTTGACTCTTTAAAATATGGGTCACACAACATCACAGGTCCCATATAACTTAAAATTGGTCTGTTTTCTTCATTTCCTGAACAATACTACCAAGACTAGACCCACCCAGAGGAAAACAGGTAGAAATACAGGAGACCACACAACCTTACCTGGCCTTCTTGGGCTCTGAGTGATCTCCATTCTTACCCATTTTTATAAGCATTCTTTTTAAAAGTGTTTTAGAAACATAAGGTGAACCCATTAATCTTTCCGAGTACATCTGCCTCTCACAAAGGTAGATAGGGATGCAAGGATCAAAACAGGCATTTCACTCTTACTTGGCCTAAAGAGAATAGGCTGATCTTTTAAAAAGTTGTCCCCCAAATTAACTATAAAGAACATATGAAGAAAGATGCTATTTGTATCCAGAGAAAACTGATTAAAAATAAGTTTGTATAGAATAATTTTACATATAAATACCTATTTGTGTCTAATGGTAGCCTAGTCTAATGGGGGGCAGGAAGGAGTGGGATGCAGAGTGTGGAAGGAAGAAAAAATAAAAAAAAGAAATTTACATGATAACTTTATTATATATTTAAAAGGAATAGCAAGTTATGATAATAGATTTGTAGTTTCATGTGCAATCATCTTTTTAATTATACTGTGTTATGGAAATGCTTGTTTTATTCGATAAATTACAAATAAAATAAAATTTTAAAAAGTTGTCCCCTCTTTTGTATTCCCTAAAATGATGTCTCATTCCTTCTATCCTTCCTTTAACTAAAGTACCAGCATGCATCCAGTTAATTCTAATGAAATTTCTTTGCAAAGTTGATAGTTTACATATGAAGCAGTCATCCAAAGTCATCAACAGGAAATAATGTACCTCAGTCGAAGAATGAAGTCGCAGATGTTTTTTGGAAAAAGAGAGGGAAACAGTGGTAAAGCTGCTCACTGTATTTTTTGGGTAATATAATGATGTGTAGGTTGACTGGCATTTCCTGTATTAAAAGGATACTGGCAAACTCTTCTTCCACCCTCAAAATGTTAAAGCCTTAGTAGTTATTACCCTGACTTACAAAAAGCTTTTGGATATTTGAAACTGAAACATTATTTCTTATGGGTTCTCTCTCTTTCCTTCCTGGCAAGTTAGTAGCAAAGTAGGAGGCCAGAGGGTGAGGGGTGGATAATAAATAGCTGAGGATCTCTTTTTTCCCCTTTAAATCTTCATTTCTAAATCCTGCAGCAAAAAATAGATGTCGGAACAACTCTGTTATGAGGCCACCATAAGCCTCTTAAGAGTATGGACTCTTCTGTTCTTTGTACAGTATTTGAGTCTCTAGCCCCTGGACCAGTGCCTGGCACATTGGTGCTTGATAGATGCCCATTCATTGGTTAGAAAGGAGCAAGGTCTAAGTTTGTGTGGTCTAGCATCCGGACGACAATTCTTGTGCTAAATATAGGAATGACAATACTTGCTTTACTTAGTTGTTTTCTACCTGGGACCATTGGAAAGATATAGAACAAAATTTATTTTTTTGTTTAAATGTTTATTTCCACTTTAATTTGTCTCAAGAAGGGTTCAATATAATTGATTCAGGTGGAAGAAAATCTGGAGGTTTCTCTCCATTACCAGGGTGACTTTGAGTAAGAACATCCTTGGGCCTCATTTTCTTCATCTGTTAAATGAGAGGGTTGAACTAAATGACCTTTATTGGGATTTATAACCCTTAAAGTACCATGCATCTCTAAATCTGTGATCCTACGAACTAGAAATTCTTCCACGGTCTCTATATTGACCCCTGGACTGGGGACTTATTTGGTTATGTGACCTTGGGCAAGTCCTTTCTCCCTAAGCCTCAGTTTTTTTCACATGTAAAAAAGGAATACTAATTGGAATAACTACCCTATGGAGTTGTGAAAAAAGTTGTTTACAAATCTTAAAGTTCTGTATAAATGAGAGATTATTATTTTGGGAGGAGAAAGGGAGCATGAATTGAATAGCTCAGGGGAATATTCTAGCAAATGGATTTTAGGATTGATCAGACCAGGAGTGACTGGAGAAGGAATAGCAAACCACTCTAGTATCTCTGCCAAGAAAACTCCAAATGGGTCACAGAGAGTTGGATGTGACTGAAAAATGACTGCACAACAACTGAAAAGACCAGGGGTTCTTAACCTTTTTGTGTCTCAAAGACATCTTTATCATTTTGTTGAAGCAAAAAAAAAGTCCCTTCTCAAAATATTTTTAAATGTATATAATACAGAGAATTACGGGAAAAAACCAATAACATTGAAATATTCTCTCTGTGTGTGTGGGTGTGGGTGAGAGAGAGAGAGAGAGAGAGAGAGAGAGAGAGAGAGAGAGAGAGAGAGAGAAGGGAGAGAGATTTGGGATGTACAGTAGGGGACTGTTGGAATAAGTCAGAGATGAGGAGGGGCTGGAATGGTGCAAAGGATGTAAAAATGGAGTAAAGATTGTAGCTCTAAGAGGAGTTCTGGAGTACTATCATCAATACTCTGATTGGGCTATTGCTGGGAGTGAAAAAGAAGAATTGGGGCTGGCATGGGGATGGTGGTAGGGAGAAAAGACATCTAAAGTTGTAAAATCCTTGGTTATTGGGAGGATAGTAAAACTATGGCAATAGGGATGTTGGGAAGAGGGAGATAGGATAGGGACTTAGTTCATACCTTATGTTTAAGTTCACTGGTATAGTGGAGTATTTAGGGCTATAGACTTAGATTTGGTCTGTGCCTAGGGTTTCATCTGCTACCTATACTAGACAAACTTTCTGTAGTTTAAGACCTAGGTGCAGCAGTGGGGAACCTATGGCTTCAAGGCCACATGTGGCCTTCTAGGTCTTTGGGCACAGCCTTTTGGCTGAGTCCAAGTTTTACAGAACAAATCTTTTTATTAAGGGGATTTGTTCTGTGAAGTTTGGATTCAGTCAAAGGGCTGCACTAAGGACCACTTAGGGGACCACATGTGGCATTGAGGCCACAGATTCCCCACTCCTGATAGGGACTATGTCCAGAGTTAAAGGATGGGTGGAGACAAGGAGAGTTCATAGAGTAGACAGAAAATAGAACTAGGAAAATAGTTTCCTGGAATCCAAAAGATAAGAGATTCAAGAAAGAGCTGTCTAGTAGACACTTCATAAATGCTTGTTGTTGACTTACTAATTTATGTACTATCTTCAAGCACAACTTTATTGATTAAGATGACCAAATATGGTATTGTCTTCTAGATTTTTCTAATCAAGCTGATTATTGTCATTTTGTATTAACACTGGAAGGACCTGAATTTAAGAATATCTCAAAGGACCAAGCTGTCAACTGACATGGTGCCTTTTTAAAACTATATAGCAAAGAAGATAGAGATAGGATAAAATTTTTTATTTCAAAATAAAATTATAGGGGTTTTTTTTGCATAAATTGATGTACCTGGTCCTTATTAAGAAGCATTTAGTTTATTTTCTAATGCTGTAATTTAGGGCAATTGTGTCTAAATTTCTTCTTTCCTATCAATAACTAATAAGAAGCTATTTTGACATGTAGCTTTATATTTAATTTGGCTTTGATTCCACCCCATTCTGAGACAGGTTAACTCCTCTCACCAGCAGATGGAGACTGGCGAGAAGAGTTTATCAACCACTATCTTCATTTATAACCTCCCTATCTATACTTAAAGGATTCTACACAAGTAGTATAGCACTGAAAGTGGTTTGTTAACCCTCATCATAGCTGGTGACATTTATAAAGCACTTTATTACTGGTGACATTTCATCACAGTGAAGAAGCCTAGAATAATGGAAATTTTGGCAATTGGCTTTTGGATTTGGTGTGGCATTGGTGAAAATTTCAAAACACGAAGACATGGAGATGCATGTTAGAAGTTTGGTCCAACATTTCACTAGTATCCATTTATATATTTAATTTATAGTAGTCAATTAATAAGTAAAGCAACTGGCATGTTAGGTTATGATGGGTAGGGGGAGTACTATTTTAATAAGCGGGTGATAGGAACTTTGCACTTTGCCCTGGTGAGACCACATCTGCTGTGCTGTGTTCGTTGTAGTGCCAAAAGTTGGGAAGGCTATTAATAAACTGGAAAGTACACTAGCTGTCCTCTGGACTTCAAGAAGTCTTCAATTCTTCATCTGAGGATCTGGGAATGTTTTGCCTGGACTAGAGAAACCTTAAGAGGGAGATAATAGCTTGTTTCAAGTATGTGAAGGGCCATCACTTTGAAGAGGGATTATATTGGGGCTGCCAGGTGGCACAGTGGATAGACCACTGGCCCTGGAGTCAGGAGGACCTGAGTTCAAATCAGACCAGATACTTGACACTTACTAGCTGTGTGACCCTGGGCAAGTCACTTAACCCCAATTGCCTCGCCAAAAAAAAAGGGAGGTATTATATTTATTCTACTTGGATTCAGAGGACAGGAGTGGGGAACCTATGTCTTCTAGGCCACATGTGACCTTCTAGGTCCTCAGGTGTAGCCCTTTGACTGAATCCAAACTTCACAAAACAAATCCCCTTAAAAGCATTTGTTCTGTAAAACTTGAAATCAGTCAAAAAGGCCGCACCCAAGGACCTGGAAGACCACTTGTGGCCTTGAGGCTGCAGGTTCCCCACCCCTGATCTAGGAACAATGGGTGGAACCTAGAAGCACATTTAAGTTTTAGTAAGGAAAAACTTCCTAAGATTAGAACTACCCCTAAGTAGAATGGTCTGCCTTTGAGAATAATGGCTTTCCTCCTCACTGGAGGCATTCAAGCAAAGGTTGGATGACCACTTGCCAGGTCTGTTGTATAGTAAGGATTCTAAATATTTTTTTGGGCATGGACCACTTCGACAGTCTGATGACATATGTGAATCCTTTCTCAGAATAATATTTTTTAAAATAATTGAAAGAAGTGGTAAATGTCAACTAGAGAAAAGAATCATCTGCCCCAAGGGCCTTCTCATGCTGGAGACCCCTTCACCCTTGGCTCATTCCTCCAATTGGTGAGTTCATTCCTGGAACCTCCATTTAAGAAGTACCCATCCCAGCCACAGATCACTTCTAACCCAGTTTCACACATACCTCTAGACTACTTTTCTCCCTGTCCACCCATCCCCACTCTCTCCTCTCATCTTTCCCTATTGGCACATAGTTTCGACTTTTTCAATGTATTGCTTAGTTATGCTGATTTTTACCCTTTTTTTCCTTTTGTCTTTAAAATTATTATTTGTTATATGGGACAGCTCTCTAGGAAGGCAAAGGGAGTAATGCTGGGAGAAATTATGGGGATGTAAAAAAAAGACATTAATAAAAACTTATTTTTGAAAAAAGAATATAAACTACTTGAGGCTAGGGACTGCCTTTCTTTTTTATTGTATTTGTATTCCCAGTGCCTGGCACATAGCAAGGGCTTATTAAATGTTTTATTTAATCTAAAATGATTTTTTTTCCTATTCAAGTGCCTGGACTCCCTGAAATCTAACCATGAACTTCTTGGGGGTAGATGGATCCCAGGTGAAGAACTCTTATTGTAGAGGAAATTCTTTCTTAGCTGTAGGGTTAGGTGAGATGGCCACTGAAATCCATTACCATCTCTCAAATTCTGAATCTGTAATTTGTTCTTAGGACTTTTCCCAATCAGGTCTTATCAAATACCCCATCAAGTAACAGTGCAATTACTATGCAACTCAGATTGCTCTCCAGCCTTCAAGCCCTCAATCGCTGGATGGCAGTAATAATCTCTGTGGGATAAGTAACTCAATTTATAATTTTTGATGATGCCTGTAAGGCATTCACAAAGCAACAACATAACCTCTTTTCTTTAAAGAGGATCTTTTTAATGGCATTTTTTCCCCCAAACCAGGTAATAGTTATTTTAAAATGGAAAAAATGAAAAAGGCAAAGTTTTTAGCTTTATTGAGTTTGTCTAGGACAGAGTAATCCCTAATGTATGTTACTCTGGAGTCTATGTATGTGTGTATGTTTTAAAGTAGATATTTTATAGATGGCAAATGGTCTTTGAGTTATGCAGTATTCTCAGCCATTCTTGCTCCCTGACTGGGTACCAGATGTAGAAATGTGGTTTTTTGGCAGGAGAGGAAGGGTTCAAGACAACACTTAAGATAGCATCATTATTTTTCTATTTTAAGGATCACTTGACACATAGGGTTCCCCCCCCCTTAGGAATATATTTATAAATAACTGTCTATCATATCCCGGTATAGCTGACCTGAACCCAAGACCCATTTTATATAGCATTTGGTCCAAACTTCCACACCACATTCTTCTCTGATTCCTTTGTTTTCATCACCCTTAAATAAAGCAGGCTTATGTGTTTCCCATGTCTTTGGGTCCATCCTATTGTTCACCCTTCAAAATCCTGCCCTTCACATGCTGTACAGGTAACTCAAAACAGATGTGCTGAGTGAAAATATTTTCACTCAGTTTTTTGTTAGGCTTTTTTTTCTCTTAAAAGGCTATTCCTTTATAACTCACTACTTTTGCTACTTGTAGGGTTTTCCAGTCATGTCATTTTGCCCTGATTGAGTCCAAAATTCCTCCCACCACCCCACCATAGTGCAGAATTTTGAGTTTAGTAGAGAATAGTTGCAAATATTTAAGCAAAACAAAAAACTTTACTAACCAGCATTTCATGTCCCTTATTTGTAGGCTACATGTGGTATAGCAGGATCTAAGATGGATTTCTAGCATAGTGGTTCCCTCTTTTATCTCCATTTTTGTTTAAATACGTTTATTGAAATGAATATTTAGGATGTTTAAGTTGAGAGTATGGCAGATCTGTCCCATGTCTGAGTTGGAGGAGAAGAAAATGTTTGGACAGAAGTGTAGAAATAAAGTGGTTTTACTATAGAAGTCATTAAAAAAAAGTCAAATGTTTGTGGAGGGGGGAAACCCTCCCTATTATATATTGGGAGAAAAAATTATTTTGTTTACTAACTGAAGAAACCACCAGTGTTTTATTGAATGGTTAGGTTTAGCCCTTGGTATAAGATGGTTCCTGCCCCCAAGATGCTTGTAGTCTAGTTGGGGAGTTAGGTGATATACTTCAAAGGACAAATAAGCTAAACATCTGTTGAGTGGTATGGGCAGTAAATGAGTGGGCAAGTAAGTAAGAGTTTAGAATAGTGAGTGATGGAGGGCTGGGAAAGCAAGAAGGACTTCTTGGAAGTTCTATGGGCTTTCTATAACAGATGGAAGTGCTTTTAGAATTGGACAAAGCCTTTTCAGGCATGGGAACTGTATGAGAATAGGAAAGTAGAAATAAATGCAGTTGATACATTCAGAGAATAATGAACCCATGAATTGTGTTGGAGGTGGAAGAATAGTAAGGTTGCAGAGGTAAACTGGGGCTGGATTGTGGAAGGCCTTGAATACCAGGATAAGGAATTTGGACTTTATCCTGTAGACAGTGGGGAGTCATAGAAGGTTTTTGAGCAGGCGTATGACATACAAAGTGGTATTTTAGGAAAATTTAGCTGGTAGTGGTGGATGACTTGTTTAGTGCATGAAATTGGTAATGAGGATTTACTGAGCACAGACTAGCTATTTGGCACTGTATCAGGCACTGACCATTTTAGCCTTGGATTTAGAGGGAAATAGTTTATGATTTTTTTCCTTTTCAAATCCTTGGTAGCAATATTTTATAAATCTATGAAATTTGGGGCATATGCCGGATATGCTAATTGACCCTTAAACACAGGAAAACTCAGCACTGCAATCATGTGGTTATGAAATACTATTCAGTCAGAAACCATTTAAAAGAAGGAAGGGAAAACCTCTGAATGTGACCTATTAACAATATATGATCTGAGACCATAACCTTTGTAGAGTTTTAGAATTACTGCAAAAAAAAAAAAAAGCTGAATGTGCAAAATGCAAATGAGAATTTCATGAAGAGGTATGCTCCTTTTAAAAGTTTTACTATTTTCTTCCCACTCTTAATTCTAGTTCCAGACCACACAGGTTCTGGCTCATGTCTCCAAAGGCCAATGATTTTGTAGGCCTATTCACTGACCCATGTATTATACCCACGTTAGAAGGTGGGGAGGCATGGGGTAGGCAAGTACAAGATGGCAGGGAATTGTATGCATGTGTTTAGGTTTTAAAAGGCCCCCCCCAACCCCAGCCGCCAAAGTGTAGACATTTTTATGGCAAAGCTTTTTTGTATTGAGGACAGCTGCTAAATGCATTCAGGTACTTCTTAGCAGGGGCTCAGATCATCAACCGACTTCATTGCTTACTACAATTTCTCTGACGTTAACTTGTCTCGTAGCAAAGAAACTCGACTTTGATTTCTCACTGGTTATCAGCCTGGAATGTCAGGAGACAACATTAATAAACACACACACACACACACACACACACACACAAACCCAGAAACAAAAACTTGTTCAATTGTCACTGTCAAACTGGGCCTCTCCACATCATCTATAGGCTATCGTTCCCTCAATTGTTGTTGGACAATCTGAGGGTTATCCTGAGGTTGATTAAAACCAAGTACTGAATGTCCAGGTCTTCTGGGAGAAGGGTCACTTTAGAATTAATCTGTTCCACTGCTGACTGGACCAGCTCACCTTGTCAGTGCCACCTTGTTAATGGTTCATTGGATTGTTTCAAACCTGAGCCTTAGCTTGGTTAAAAGCAGACTGAGGGTTGGAAAGACAGTGAGGTAAGTGGCTGTTTGACTTTATTTCTCATGGTGCTTTCTCAGTTTTTTTACTTTTGGGTGGAGAGGTTGTTCAGAAATATGTTTTCCTTTTACTTGTCACTTTCCTTTTTATGTGCAGATTAAGTTGTACAATAGACACTGTTTGATTATGGTATGTATTCTTGATTTTTAAGTGATAGGACATGGCATATCATGGTTTGGAGAGAACATGAAAAATCCTTGGATTGACTCATGTGCCCTTGTTGGTAGGGGGCCTCTAAACTTTGCTGAGAGTTCCGACCACATCTATTTCCACTTGTCTCCCCATCAACATTTATACAGAGCTTGAAGGGACCCTATGTATCATCTAATCCAATTAATTTTTAATAGATAAAGAAACTGAGGTTCATAGAGGTATAGACACTTGACTAGGGTCACATAGCTCATAAATGACAGAGTCGAGAACTTGGACTCAAGTCCAATGCTCATTCTACTATAAAACCCTCCCTGGCACCTCTCCCTGGCCCCATCTCCTTTATTGCCCACAGTGTTTTCTCAGATTTCTGAGTATCAAGCTGGAAGTTCTGTTATGGGCCAAATATTATTCAGCTGATGTAGAACACTTTTTTTCACATCATCTTGGTTGTGAAGTCTTATGAGCTTATTATACTTTAAGTATTTTAGTAATAAAAATATGATCTCATCTAAGACTGCAGATTGTTGTTGTTTGATCAGTTAGTTGTATCTGACTCTTTGTGACCCCATTGGGAGTTTTCCTGGCAAAGATACTGGAGTGGTTTGCCATTTCCTTCTCCAGCTCATTTTACAGATAAGGAAACTGAGGCAAACAGGCTAAGTGACTTGTCTAGGGTCACACAGCTGGTAAGTACTTGAGGCTAGATTTGAACTCAGGTTTTCCTAACTCCAGGCCAAGTACTCTATCCACTGAATCACTTAGCAGTTCCCCCTATATCTTCTCATCCCAGTATGATGGAGATCTTCTTCTATATCTTTTGACATTATTTAGTACAGTTCATAGACTAATCATTGTTTGGTCTGATTTCACTATGTGACTGTCCCTCCTTCTTATTTGGTCATGCATCTTTGATATTTTTTACTCCATACTTTGGATACAATTTACCTTTGGTCATGTGGTATAGGTTGTGTAAGCCCACCATATCTTTCCACATCATCCTTTGAGTGTTAAGTGTTTTTGTTTTTGTTTTTGTTTTTTAGGTTGTAGTATTCCATGTTTCACAACCATTTAGTATTATTAAAAGAATGTTGAAGCTAAAAAGGTGTTTTCTTTCAGGAAGAAGCTTGGGAGTGATTGAAGAAACTCCATATTTTTCCAAAGGCTACCTAGCCTACCAGCTTCTCCTTATTCAGTTCTAGGGTCATCTCATTTTCCATCTGCAATATCTGCCCAAGTTATATGTAATGTACTGGAGGACTAGTCAATGGTTTGTACATCCACATACATCAGACCATATATCATGGTCTGAACAACAGATACTCTTCATCCACTTGGTTTTTCCTGTGTGAACGATATCTCTGCCATTGAATCAGTTAGTTATGAAAATCAGTTGTGTGTTTATGTGTGTGTGTATGCATATATATTTGTTTATTTATACATTTCATATATATGTATATAAAGAGAGAGGCACATGCAGGGTGTAGAATAAATAAAACGGATACATTTCATCTTCATTTCTATCCATTTTTGTCAATTTCTTTATTAAAACACTGAAGCTCAGCCCTTTGCAATTTAACACTTAGTTAAACACCACTTAACCCCTTAGCACTGGCCAATTGCTTTCTCTCTAAACATGTTTTCCCCAATGCTGTCCTGATTAAGCAGCAGTCATTCACCATTAGACTTCCCTGGGAGACGCGGTGTTAAAGCAGCTTTCTGATTAGTTAGGAATTGATTAAGTTCCTTGGTATGGCACTTGGACAAATGGAAATACTGGGAGAGGCACCAAACGCTGAGCTTCCATTCTGTTGTTCTCACAAATGAAGTTACTTTTCAATAATCTGGTAGCTAGCTACCACCCGGGGACTTATAAATGCCCAACCTCATTCTGAGGAATTCTTTTCATCATTATGTTAATGACAGCATTGACTAGTGGTGGCTTCCTGTTATCCTCCTAAATGCTGCTGGCAATACTAATAGCTTGTAGAGTTGCTTTTAGCTAGAAAGCTTACCTCTTGAAGCTGTTCGTTTCCTCCTCCTTCCCCTTCCCTTCACCCCCCTTGTCCCCGCCCCCTTCACAGAACAAAATCCTTTTAGCTTTGTTCGACTACCTGGGTTTGAACATTTGAAGCCAGTGAAATAAATGACATTTATAAACATTTTAAGCATTTACCCTGAAGTGAGAATCAGTCTGCTGCCATTTGGTCCTTGGTTTTCATTCATTCAGCAATACTTATCAAACGGATGCTATAGTGAAGGCACTGGAGTGTAACAACAGCTGCCTTAGATTGGGCATAATGTTTATCTCAGTATTTGTGGTAGCTGAGGAGTTCAAGCTTTACCACAGTGATTTACTTGCACAGATATAGGAATTGCTGTGTTTTATTTATATGAGGATGTATGACAAAGGCCCTTGTAGACCCATACCCTTATATTAAAAACAATTCCCATTCTTTGTTAATTTGAAAGTTTTTACACCAATTGTTTACAGATATATCCCTCTTTCCTCTAAAGCCTTGCCTTGTAACAAAAATTAAAGAATAAATATAAGGACAGCTAGGTGGTGTAGTGGATAGAGTACTGGCCCTGGAATTCAGAGAATCTGAGTTCAAATCTGGCCTCAGAAACTTGACACTTATTAGCTGTGTGACCCTGGGCAAGTCACTTAACCCCAATTGCCTCTCCAAAAAAAAAATAAACAAATAAACATAAGCAGTTCAACAAAACTAGCAAACATATTAATTATGCCTGATAGTATATCCAATATTAAACACTCATAACATCTTTTGATAAAAGGTAGGAAGAGGACATTTTTCTGTATTCTTATCCAGAGCCAAGCTTGATCACTATAATGACAGCATTCTGTTTATATTTTTTTTGTTGTTGTTTATATGTCTATATAGTTATTGTACAAAATGTCTTTCCAAATTCTACCTTCTTCACACTGTTTTAGTTCATATAAGTTTTCTAGTGCTTTGCTGTGTTCTTTTTAAATGCATTTTTTGGGGGGGCAAGCTTTAACTCTTTGATTGGAGGCAGGGTGATGATTCAGAGCAGACCGAGTCAGGGAAAAATTCACTTCCAGTCCCACCTTTAACACATACAGCCTAGGTGACCCTAGACATATCATTTACCCTCTGGTGCACCCAAACAAATCTTGAAGACTATCCATCTTGAATACTTACACAAGCAGGAAAGTTATTCACATTGGTAGAGGGAATTTTCCTCATCAGGAGTTCCTTATACCAATAAAATTACAAGTCTGGACTACCTTCTTTCCTCTGCCCCCCAGTAGCTTAAAAAGTATAAATTAATATATGTATATATATTTTTAAGTCCCAACAAACCTAAGAAATGCTAGAAAAAAAATTTTTTTTAATGTGCTGGGGATCCTGGAATAGACACTGCTTTACTTTGTAGGTGTCCCCTCAGAAGAGTCTTTTATTATCTGTGGATGCTTCAGAATAGTAATCCATAAAAGTCATAGTGTTAAAACTAGAAGAGAATATCTAGTAGTAACCCCTGTTTTTACTGAGGCCTCATCAACTGGTGAAGCAGCAGGCTGTGCAGTTTCTGTGTGGATTTGACATGTACACTAAATAACACATGCTAAGGACGATGGATCCAGTCCAGCAAACATGTCTATGCTTTCTAGGACATGTTTTGTAGTCATACTGATAGTTTGTGTCTCTAGGCTGCTTTAAGTGTATGCAGACCAGTTCCAAGACTGCCTCTGCCTGGGAAATGATTGTTTTTTAATCAAAGACAGGGAATTCAACTATCCTGTATAATAAAAAGGCAACCTTGTTTACCAAATGGCAGATGACTATGGGAGTGAGGAGATAAATGAGTTGAAAAACACATCTCAAGTGAAGGCGTAGAAATCTTATTATTGCTAAGGACATCTGAATTGAAATAAATAGACCTCTTAAAATAGCCTTGATTTTTTTAGGTGGTTGTTGGTGGTGATGGTGTCATTTATCTGGCCTGTAGATGTAGAGATGTTGCTAAGCAACTTCTTGAAGTTTTTTATTTTAATACATCTTAGTATTCAAAACTGAGAGTGCCTGATATCTCAATCCACAAACTTCAAGAAAATTGGGCTGGTTTAGTTATTTTTGCACAGGTTTTTCCCTTTGTCAATAATGCACTTGGTATTCACTTTCACATCTTAAAATCAATTCCTGGCTTCTTTTGGAGCTTTGTTCAAGGGCCACCTCATACATGAAACCTTTCCTGATTCTTTGCTCATCCTTGTTACTTTGTATTTACATTGAATGTATTTGTATGTTTGCATGTGTATTTTCTTTGATATGTCCATGTTGTTTCCCCAGATAGAAGATACACTCCTTGAAGGCAGGGACTTTTTAATTTTCTTCTTTTTTGAGTTTCCAATGCTTAGCAAAATGGTTGACATATATGTAGTGCCTAATCTTTGATTATTCAAGGCTAGAAGATAATATCAGTGAGGTGACATGGATTGTACCTTGCCTGGAAGCTGTCACATTGATTATGTGTTGAATGTTGATAAGTGAAATCTAAATGAGGAGTCAGCACTGTGTGAGGAAAACCTTTTTACTATAGCCATAGAATCATTACAGCAAAAATCCCAGAATCAAATTTAGACTGTAAATTTCTTGAGGACAGTAACAATCATTTATGCTGTGAATGTCTTCAGATTTTGGATGTGGGATTATTGTCTTCTTTATTGGGTCTCATCTCATATTAAAGTAGATGATAAAGCCTAAATATCACAGCTAAACATATCTGCAGCAATACGGACATTACTGGAATGTGAAGTTTCCTGGTATCTGCACTTAATACTTAGTGATAGTTTAACAAGTCATAATAAAAATCTCATTTTACAATACATTGAGTTTCTTTTTAAATAATCACTTGCATTTCCTAATCTATCCCTTCACTGCCCACCCAGAAAGCTTCACCTTGTAACAAAGGTTAAGGAATACACATTTTTTAGAAAATTCAATGAGACCAAACATATATTGATTTTCTGACAGTATATTTCCATTTCTGCAAAGAAAGGAGGGAAGTGCATTTTCCCACTTTGCCCATGGTCAAATTTGGCCATCAGAGCTACATAGTGTTTACTTTTGTTCTGTTTATGTTTTTTGGAGTCATTGTGCACATTGGTTTCCTGGTTCTACTTATTTCACTGTTAGCAGTTTCTAGAAGTCTTCCCAGGATTCTTGGAATTCTTCATCCTTATTATGAAATAAATATTTTAAAGTGACAATCTGAATGACAGGTTCAAAAGTGAAGTTTTTGGTTCAGATGAAAAGTACTCTTCTGGGATCTCTGTTGTTTATCATCCTTAAGGCTAGGCCAGTAGAACTCAATTCATACCTGAAAAGGCACCAAATATGGACCTGGCTCACAATCTGTATGTCTGGCCTTGAAGACCGGTTCAGTTATATTTGGAGAAGCTTATCACCAGAGGCTTGGCCGTGAAAAAAATTTTCTTTTGGTGGGGTGGGGAGAACATAGAGACCAAATCCTCATTAAGTTGTCAACTACAGCATGGCAGGGTAAGGAGTGCCCAACTGGATTGAAATCATAGATCCTGAAAGTATGAAATATCTTAGTGCAAGGGCTATAGGTTACATCTGTATTTATTTCCAAACCTTCCCAGGGTACCTCACTTTTCCTCCCTTTTTTTAGGACAGCTGATTTTCAGTTGACCAGTATTTGCTTCCAACATGATTGATACAAGAAAAAGGGTTGTTGTGATAACAGAAATATAAGAGAAAGGATGATTTCTATTTTGGGGCAGCTTATAGTCTGTAACTGGTTCTGAGATTTTTGTTGTCAGTGGGTATAGAATATTAAAATTGGTACTTTACATCAACGTCAAGCTCTAAAAAATATTTTCTCTTATTCCTGGGAATTTGGATTTTGGTCAAACTTTTTTTTTCTGCTATTAAGAAACCTTTTCAAACACCAGTTATTTTTTATTGAACAGTGATATCCAGTTGAGAAAAAGAAAGAAAACAAGATTATGCCACTGCCTTTTTGTTCAGTCATGTCTGGCTCTTCTTGATCCCTTTTGGGGTTTTCTTGGCACAGATATGAGAGTGGTTTGCCATTTCTTCTCCAGCTCATTTTGCAGCTGAGGAAACTGAGGCAAACCGGGCTAAGTGATTTCCCCAGGGCCACACAGCTAGTAAATGTCTGAGGCCAGATTTGAACTCGGGTCTTCTTGACTCTAGGGCCAGAGTTCTATCCCCTGCACCATCTAGCTGCCCATACCGTTGCCTAGCCATTTGTAGATGAGTGAAATTTAAGATCTTGATGGTATTAATCAATCCTGCCCCAGTGGAGGAAAACCTTAGGAGCTATTCAAAATTAAATGAAATATCAGTAGGATCTTTGGAAAGGGGCCATGAGGGTAATTATACACGTATATATTTGTATGTGTGTGTGTGTGTGTGTGTGTGTGTGTGTTTCTATTTTAAAGAACACAAAATAAAATATGCCTATGTATATTGAGTTCCAACTATGGGAAACACCACTGTATGGTGGACAAGTGGGCTGGTCTTGGAGTTAGAAAGATCTACATTTAGGTCCTGCTTCTGACCTCCTGGCTATGTGGCAAATTACTCAGGAAGGACCCCAGGCAACTCTGTCATTCATAGTGAGAATTGTTGTGATATGGGGGAGGAATAATGGAAAAAACCGAAAATTTATATATTTACATTTAACAAAGATCAGAAGAAAATTTGGTGATTTGTTCACTAGTTTGGTCTTATGGAGCATTCTTCTCTATTCTAAGCTGCGTAACTTTAATAATATATTACATGCTCTGGGCTTCTTAACATGCAGATGTGTCTTACCTGCAGCTGTGCTAAACACTAAACAAAACAAGGAAACACTCTGGAAGGCTTTTTTTTTTTAAGTCAGTGAGATTTTGAGTTAGACGGAAAGCAAATGGGAAAGAACTAGTTCATTCTTAGGCAGGGGTTTATTTACATGGCTTACTTCAAGTCAGAGTCTATTATCCTAAAGGTTTAAATGCTGCTTCCCTTTGTGCCAGCACAAAGTACCAGTTTTTGCAGAGAGTCCGCACTTTATGCACAACAGACTACAAAGTTCACTTATGGGGTGTGATTTTTTTTCATGACTGAAGTTCTTGCAAACAAATTACATGGTAGGCATAGAAGCAAAATAAACATCAATCCTGCTTTTAAAAGCATCCAAGGAAAGAAGGGAATTTAATTTGAGTGGACTGTATCCCTCCCATACCTCAAACCAATAGTATTTCATTTGTGAAGATCTTGAGTTAGGTACTTGTCGGGTTTGTAAAACCCTTCCTATTTTGGAGGGGGGAGAGACAGGGGATGATTGATTAAAAATGCAGTCTTTCTAATGCTGGCATCCAGTTCCTCATTACTACAGACTGAACATCTTCCATGGCTCTAATCATTTGCTTTTCCTAGAGGCATCCAGATCTTGGTCATCCACATGCTGAGGTGTGACTGCAGGAGCTATAGCCCTTGTTTCCAAGGCAACAGCCTCTTGGCTATGAGTAGAGTGCTTCTTATAGTGTATCTCCATTGTGGAAGATTGAGAAGAGGAATCTTTCTGCTCAGTAGCTTTATGTCCCATTTTTTATGTATGTAGAAGGCTGATTAAAATAGGGAATGAATTTTTTAAAAAAAAGTTTCTTTTACTGAAACAACCTTTAGACTGCCTAACCATATTTCGGTTAATCAGACCTACTTCTATGGAAATTGTGCTAGTTGGTACAGTAGTTAGAGGCCTGGGCCTAGGGTTTCCTTTGGTTTTAGACGCTTATTTGTTGTGTGACCCTAGGCAAGTCATATAATCTCTGCCTTAGTTTCCTAATCTGTAAAATATGGATAATAATAGCACCTACCTCTATGGTTAGTTGTGAGGATAAAATGAGACAATATTTCTAAAGTGCTTTATAAATGTTAAAGTGCTATATAAATGCTAGCTATTATTATTATCTGAACTTATATTCCTATGTACTGCAATTATTTTAAAGACTAATGGCATTACATTCTTTTTGAAAGGGTCCTAAGTAGTACTTGAATGAATTTTTATTTGTAAAATTAATATTTTTATTTTTTAAAAAGCAGCATTCCCCCCCATATGCATTTTCCTTGACTCTTATCTGTATAACTTTCCAGTCAAAGAAATCTGAGATTCTTAGAGATCCTGCCTGATGTGAAATGAACCTCATGTGGAACTGAGGTTTGGAGTAGATAACTAGCATTAAGATGCTAGCATGTTCCAAGAGGCATTTGTGGGAGGATGTGATGGTAAGAATACATGCCTAGGATTATTAAGAAGTAGGTTTGAGGCCTAATGAGGTTGAATGACCATAGACAAGTATCTTAGCCTCATTAACAGAGGAGGTAGTTATTTTCTTGATCGTCTTGAGCTATTATGAAAAACTAAACACTGTATGATTTAAATGTGTTTTATGCTTCTCCTCCTCATCTGGACTTTAAAATCTACCCCCCTCCCTCTTCTTCTCCTTCTGCCCCAACGCTCTCTCTCTCTCTGTATATATCTATATCTATATGTATAAAATAGATGACTAGTTGAGAGCAAGAAACTACATTGATTTTTCATCTTTGTGTCCCTAACATGTAGAACACTAGTTGGTACCAGAGCCAGAAGTAGCATTAACCTGGGGCAAGCCACACAAAACACTCTTAAATCACCTTTGTAATTCACAATATGAAAATGATAGAACTATTAATGTAAATTCAGTTGAATAGGGGGAATGAGTTACTATAGAGGTTTCCACTATGTTTGAATGAGTGTGTTTACATTTTTGTGCCTCTCAACAAAGCTTTGGTTTTTTTTGTAGTTATGGCTCTGATTGGTTTTTATGAAATAAATGCTTTTTAACTGCATTGGCTAAGGTCACATAGAAAGTTGGTTATACTTAGAAGTGAGCATATTGTGATTTCTTAGCTCCTAGCATAGGATTTTTTCAGGGAGAGAGAGAGAGAGAGAGAAAGAATAATAATAATAATTAGTATTATTTTTATTTGGGTCAGAACTCTGATTTCATTGGAATAGGGCATTCCCAGTGAGAAATCTCCCTCTACCAATGCAGATGATACCTGCTATGCAACTTATAGTCTTAGAGAATAGTTTGAGTTCCATGAAAAGTTAAGTTACTTGCTCAGTGTCATATAGATAGCATATGTCAGAGGTGGGATTTGAGTGTAGGTCATTCTAATCCTGAGGCTAATTTTCTATCATTATTTGGGGTGTGTGTGTGTGTGTGTGTGTGTGTGTGTGTGTGTGTGTGTAGGTCCCTAAAATTAATCTCTTGGTTATACTTCTCTAATTTAGACCATAAATTTGAATAGCACCAACTGATTTCAGCTAACTTTTTGGTTTGCTATACCATTAGAAAACTCTTAGTCATTGAACTATTTCTATGAATTATCAGAGGAGGGCACTTTGAGTTTCTTCCCTCCCCTCAAACTATATTATAAAAGCACTGGAAAAAAAGATTGAATTTTGTAAAGAAACCTATAGATAGGAAAGGAGTGTAGGGTTAAGATGCCTATCTAGTCTTTACCTAATAATATGACATTGCTATATGAGCTTGAACTCTATTTTTAGGTCTCAGATGCATGAACAATCTAAGAATGAGTCTGTTAGCTGGTTACAAAGCATGTACCAGCATGTCTTACCTTGTCTTAAGCTCTAGATATTTCTCTCAATTGGGAAACTGAGTGTTTTTGTTTATAATCTTCTTATCTGAAACCATGCTTTTATCTGTATATGAGGCATACTTTTGCTCTGAGCTTGAATTTTGATTATCTGGAATTAATATTTCATTTATGTAAGCAACTATTTTACCATTTTGTGTGTAAAAGCATTGAAAACTTTTACTATAAATAGGTAGCTATTTTGCTAATAAGGCTGAACATTTAAAATGATGTGCTGTTATAATTTTAGTATGTATAATGGTATTAGATATTGTAATGATTCAAGCATTAATAGCATATAGTGATGATCTGGGAGCTGATATTTTCAGGGTAACATTTCGTCTGTCACATACATAAATGGTCTGAATTTATAATACTTGAGGACTAAGAAATTTTTTTGAAAAGTTTTTAGAAAGTTCTGAAGTTAACCATCAAGTAAAGAAAATTTCCATTTACAAAACAGAACATAAGAAGGATTCTATATGAAACTAGATCTCTATTTCGTATTGCTTGCTTTCCCTGCCCCCCCCCCTTTTTGGTAATTAAAAATATCTCGTGTATTCATTACTGAGTCAACTCTGAAAACAAAAGATCAGGAGCAGACTCTCTAACAATAAATTTTTTAAAAATTTATTTAGTTTTTATTTTCCCCCAGTTACATGTAAAAATAATTTTTAACATTCATTTTAAAAACTTTGAGTTTCAAATTCTCTCCTTTCTTCCCTCCCCACTCCCCCACCCCCCATTGAGAAGGCAAGCAATTTGATATAGGTTATACATGTGTATTCATGCAAAACATTTCCATATTAGTCATGTTGTGAAAGAAAACATAAACAAAAAAAACCTCAAGAAAAATAAAGTTAAAAAAAGTATTCTTCTATCTGTATTCAGACACCATCAATTCTTTCTCTGGGGATGGATGGCATTTTTCATCATAAGTCTTTCAGAGTCCCACAGTAATTATAAAAAAACCTGCACCTTAGCAGACAGCTTCCAAGGAAGTAGCATTTACTTCTTATCAGCTTTCGTAGCGTGGCAAGGGTTTGGACTTGGTACAGAATAAATACATATGTCATGGTTCTGGCAGTTCTTTAAAGACCCAACTTGGCCTTTTTCCAGTGTTTGCTCTGTGAGTTTTTCCTGTTCTTATTGCCAGTTTTCCTTGAAATCCACTGAGGAAGGATTTGATTTTGCTTTTGCTTCTTTTTAAGACCCTCTTGTGGGAAGACACAATGTCAAGCCTCTACAGGAGTGACACAATGGAAGAAAAAGGAGACCACTTGCTTTAAAAAAGATAGCGTTTCTACATGCAACTTTCGAAACTATCCTGCTTGTTTGTGTTTCCTTCTCAAATTCCTTATGTTCTCTTCCATACATTTATTATTATTTTTTTATTCTGTGCTTAAAAACAAAGTTACAATGGCACTCTTTTTCGTAGGGAGGATATTTATTATTCCTTGTCCTCCTCCCCAAGGAAGGAGGGGCAAGAAAGGAAGAGGAAAAAAAAAGCATAGTCAGGCAGAAACACATCCACCCAGTGGCTATGTCCCAAAAAATGTATGGGTTAATATAAATTTTAAGAGCTAAGGAACTTCAAAACAAAGCTGTCATTTTATTATTATTATTATTATTATTATTATTATTATTATTATTCAGTAAGGAAGACAGAGCCAATAGATTAGCCTGAGACTGACAACTATGTGGTCTGCATTTCAGTAATTCAGTGAACCACTAAAATTCTCATAATGGTGTGGAGGACAACATTCTCAAAGTCTGTACCAGTGGAACCCAAAATCTGGCAGGGCCTGCCAAGCTGGTAAGGCTCCAGGTGTGGTTCCAGCAATTAGACGGCAAGGACCAGTCTAGCCTATTGCCAGAAGGTTGGCTAGCAGGTAACAACGTTTTCTTTTTTTGTTTTCCGAGTCACAGCTATTTAGGAAGGCAATCTCCTGAGGTGTTTGAGAGGCTGTAAACTGATGTACAAAAGGCTGCCTCTTTGTTTGCTTTAATTCCCTTCCAGCCACAATGCCAAGACAAGTAAAGCAGAGTAGTTGGCAGGGTCTGAAATCATGGAGGTGAGAATCAATGGGGAAAGAAAGAGAAATGTGAGCTCATCAACGGATAGATCTATGAAGGTATTTGGCAGCTGTTAATCTTTCCCCAGTTTTTTTCTGCTTACTTTTAGTTCTTTAAATGGCAACAACTGCTTAAAAAACTTAAATAATTTTTAGTGTTATTTAAAGCAAATTGCAAAATGTATAAGGAAAAATAAACCTGTAATGATCTGGGTCTGGCCTGGTGACCCACTTCTGAGTAATCAGTCCTGCCAGCTTGAGTCCTGGGCTTTGGCTTACTGAGCTAGAGAGACATTTTTCCTTACCTTAAGGGGTGAAAGTATCCCTTTATCTTCCAGGGCCTTCCCTCTTGTTTCCTATTTATCTTGTATATACCTTGCTTTGCGCAGTTATCCCTTCCTCATCACTGGGATTAGGGGCATAGCGTCTCTGCCATCTGGAAAATCCAAGTAAAATTTTTTGACCCTCCCTTTGTATCAGAGAAGAAGTCTGAATTTTTATTTTTTCTTTTATGGGGTGTTTACAGTACCTTACTGTAAAATTTGGGTTAAGTATTCCATCATAGACTCTTGTGTCTTCTGCTGGCTTTCAAATGTTGTCAGTGGCTTCTGCAAAATTCCAATTTAATTTCTTATGGCAACCAGAGATATATCAAAACTGAGATGGGGAAATTTGTGATGTGGAAGGGGTAACTGTATACATTTATTTGCATGTTATCTCTCCCATTAGACTGTAAGCTCCTTGTGAGCAGGGATAGTTTTTGGCCTCTTTGTATCCCCTATGCTGATATTTCATTCTGGTGAGGTTGAAAATAATTATACCCCTTAGAAAAATTTGTATTTCAGCCTTGCTAAGGTATGTGCTCCCATTTCAATAGGTACAGATTTAAGAGTACAACTACTATGAGTGTGTATCCACATGTGTCAGAGTGGATGAGAAAAGGCTTTAGGAAGGGAAACCTGGGAATGGGAAGAAATATTTCATTTGGGTCACTGATCTGATATTGAGATTGTTAGGGGTAATGAAGGTTGATTTTTTTTTTAAATGATACAGTCTCTAGATTTCTAGGAATGGAGCCTAAATGGGCCAAACTCATTAATAAAGCATTTCCCTACCTGTAATCTTGGTAATAAACAGCATCAAGGTTCTAAAGTAATTTTATTCAAGTCCTGTATTGGCAGGAAAAAAAAAGAGATACTCCCAGGTTCTGTGTAGGCTTCCTGTCTGCACTATGTTTATTGCTGTTTGCCCAGACAGATCCCTTTCAGAGGGAACTGTTTTGTGGCCAGGAAGATTTGTTTGTACACTAGTGTGAGCTCTTGGATCCTGGTTGGACAGAAATAGACTCTCTCTAGTACTTAGACTCTTGCTGTCTCCTCCAAGCACGGCATACGCCTTGTCCTGCAAGTTTTGACTTGAATATGCACTACTTGGGCATTTTCCCTTTCATCCCCTACTTCACCACACACACAAAAAAGTGCTTTTCATCCACCCATTAATTCATGTAAATTAGATGTTGGATCCCTTTGCCCCCTCCCCTCCTTCAAAAGGATTACCTGGACTCATGAAATATCACACTCATGCTGGTCCGGACACTTGAAATGCTTAGGAGTTTTCCAGTACTTCATGCTTTGAAAAGTGTTTTTTTTTTTTTTTTCCTGTTTGTGTTTTGTTTTCAGTCTCCTCAAGAGCTCATGAGAACTGAACCTCTATAACAGGGCCTCTAACCTTTTTTTTATGGTTGGCCAAGGCCCAGGATTTGAACTGCAGTTAAAATGCATGTGTGTAATTGTTCTTTGTATGTATTGTCCAATAGTGCTGGACTATGAGGACTGAGGGGCTTAGAGCAAGGCTTCTTCACCTCGTTTGTGCCCTAGACCCCTTTGGCAGTCTGGTGAGGGCTTGTCCAGAGTCACATAGCTAGTAAGTGTCTGAGAAGGATTTGAATTCAGATCTTCATGACTCCAAGTCCAACACTATTCACTCTGCCTTCTAGGTATCCCAACATCATTCTCAGAATAATGGTTTTAAATGCGTAGGATAAAATACATAGGTTTGCACAGGAAACTAATATTGAAATACAATTATCAAAGTGAAGAAAAAACTTCATAGACCCCAAATTAAGGATATCTGCCCTATAAGATTCTGGGTTCTCTGATAATTGAATGACTTGGCGCCCTTTAAACCAGGAGTGAGAAACCTGTGGCCTTAAGGCCACATTTGGTCCCTCTAGTGCGTCCCTTTGACTGAATCCAAACTTCACAGAACAAATCCCGTTAATAAAGAATTTGTTCTATAAAACTTGGACTCAATCAGAAGGCTGCACCCGAGGACCCAGAAGGCCACACGTGGCCTTGAGGCCACGGGTTCCCCACCCACCCCTGCAAGTTTAAACCATATTTGGAAGAGCTGAATAGTTGTTGCTTAGGGTCAGCAGTTCATGGGGGTTTTTGAGTTTCATCCACAGTGTTTGAATTTCATTTGCAGTGGGCTAGGGAATGTTAGGCTTTGGCCCCAGAGTATGAGGACCTCATAGGACATTATTCCTTTCTCTTCCTCACTGATTGGCAATACCTCTTGCTTATAAGGTTGAATTACAGAATTGGATATTGAAGCTAACAGGAAACTAAAGAGAAGGCAAATTGACTTCTGGGTTCCTGTTTTCCATAGGCTCCAGATTTATCAATGGGGCAAATGAGATGAAGTGATTTGCCAGAGGTTGTCCTCATAAGATCATAGATTTAGAGCTGGAAAGGACCTTGGAGGCTGTTGAGTTCATTTTCCTTAATTTACAGATGGCTCAGAGAGGTCCAGTGACTTGCCCAGGATCACATATAGTTTTTGTTGTTCAGTTGGCTCTTTGTGACCCCACTTGGGGTTTTCTTGGCAAAGATACTGGAGTGGTTTGCCATTTACTTCTCCCTCATTTTACAGCTGAGGAAACGGAGGCAAACAGGGTTAAGTGACTTGCCCAGGATCACATACCTAGTAAGTGTCTGAGGTTAGATTTGAACTCAAGAAGATGAGTCTTCCTGATTCCAGGCCTTGTACTCTACCCACTATGCCACGTAGCTGCCCTTCATATATGGCATTTGAGGCAGGTCTTCCTTACTCACGTCTGGCATTCTATCCTCTTCTCTACATTGCCTCTAAGGTATCATGCTATTTGTTGTTCTTTTTGCAATGAAAACCCAGTTCCTCAATGTCCTCCCACCCCTTCCCAGGACCTCTAATGTCCCTTCCAACTCTGTGGATAAGCCAGGGTCAGCTCTGTCGCCTTCAGGAATGCCTAAATGATTTGAAGTTATAAAAACAAAAAGAAGCCAGGGATATGGGTTGGAATGAGAGAGAGGAGTTAAGCAAAAAGAAGTTGAGTTTAGAAGATTTGGAAGACAAAATAAATATCTGCGGAATGGAATAAGTAATCAAATTTTTCTTCTGACAGCTGAGGTTGGATAAACTGGACAGAAGTAGATTTATTCCAACAGACGGGCAGAACTAACTAAGACTATTGTTACTGGGCTGGGAGATGGAGACAGATGCTACAGACTGAAGAAAATAACTAAGTAATGTCACTGAGTCTGGGTTCCATCTCAATACCTTGTGTCTGGGTCTGCTTTAGGAGTAAATGGTGCAGATATTTCATTCTCCTTCTGCCTGTGATATTGTTATTGTTAGAGCAGAAAGCGTCTGAGTGTCTGTTGCCACCTTCTCAAGCTTAAGAGGTAGGGTGGAGGACATCTTGTCCTGGTACCCCAGGCTTTTCAAGGATAGCCGTTAAGGCAGCCAGGAAGCTGTGGTTTTTTTAATTAAATTTTTTTTTCTTTTGCTAAATGGTCACCAAAAGCTTTAAACTCAACCTCAATTTTTCATTTTCTTAGTTAAGGGCCTTGGGGAAAAAGAACTAACTGGTTTTGGAGTCAGTAGACCTGGTTTCAAATCCTTTTTTTTTTCTGTTACTACCTATGTGACCAGGAAAGCTATTTATCTTTCTGGGTCTCTGTTTCCTTATTTGTAAAATGAGATGTTGGACTGGATAACTGCTTAGGGCCCTTTCAGCTCTAAATCTATGATCCTATTATAACTTGAGGACTCTTGTTTGCTGTGAATGAGCATGTCTGGATCCCTTTTGCCTTACTTGGATGTTATGGAATAAGGACCCAGAGAACTTTTGTGCTTGGGCCCTAAACTTCTGGCACCTAGCTTAAACATAGTAATGGAACATCTGGCTTCTTTTAGTGTAGAACATAATTGTAACTGCAATAAACTCTCCCCCTGAACTTTTGAAATACTTGCTGAATATTATAGCAAATGCAGTCCCATTTTACAGAAGAGGAGACTTGGACATACTAAGGTAAATGTCAAATTATTGAATTTCAGAGTAGGGCTTTAGAGATCTCATATCTCCTCTCACTTTTTCTTTTTTTAAATATAAGGTCCCTAAAGATTAAGTGATTGGCACAAGTGTCAATGTTGGGCAGAATCCAGGTCTTTTACTTTCTTGTCCAGTGTTTTTTTTTTTCTTTCCTTTTTTTTTTTTTTCCTTTCCACGCTTCCTTCAGTGGGCTCTTTGGTGATAGCAAGACATTTTGAAAACTGAAGTGGGAAAAAGCCATGATCCTCTTTTTCAAAGGTCTTCTGTAGTCCATAAAAAGCTAAATGGTAATTCTACTGCTTCTCTAGCTACTCTAAAAATAATCTGTGTTTTTGTTTTGTTGCTCTTGAAGCTGACTATTAGAGAACCTTTGGCTCCCTAATGATGGATGAGCTAACGTTCTCTGTTGTGGAAAATACCTAGCTTCTCTGATCCTCAGCCATCTGACTTCCTCTTCTAAGTGAAGTGGTAGTCACTAGCTTTTCAACTTGACTTTAAAAAAAAATGAGAAAATCATATAGAAGGTTTGGTATTCAATCAGTGTAACTCCTGGAATGTGTTTACACTCCAGCATTTCCGGGCCCACAAAAGTTCAAGCAAAGTGTTTCCCTCATGGGAGATGTGTGGTAGTCATTTGTCCATCCTCCATTTCTTAGGAAGTTGGGTTCTATGCAGATTGGTCTACAGAAATCTACTACCTCATTTCCTTCTGTACTACAGCAATGTATTAGGCACAGGCTAGTATCACCCTCTCCTTCCTCTCTCCCCAATCTAAAAAGTAAGTAACCTCTTCTTCTGAAAACCAATGTTATTTTCTGTGGGCTTTGCCTAAAATCTGGGGTTAAAGATGTAATCATTTTTGAGTTCAGACCTTGGCTATACCATCCAGTAAAGTAATTAATTAAAACATTAAACTGACTTCATGTGATTGACTCAAATTTGTGGAAATGTAATTGAGCTAGGTGGCGAAGTGGAGAGAATACTGGGCCTGGATTCAGGAAGACTCATTTTCCCAATTCAAATCTGGCCTCGGACATTAACTAGATGTGTAACCCTGAACAAGTCACTTAACCCTGTTTGTCTCAATTTCCTCATATGTAAAATGAGCTGGAGAAGGAAATGGCAAACCATCTCAGTATCTTTGTCAAGAAAACCACAAATGGGATTACAAAGAGCTGGGCGTGACTGAAAAAGACTGAACAACAACAAAAATTGAGATAGTACTTTAAAGTTCTTGGATCAACTAAGTGGCGCAGTGGATAGAGGGCCAGACTTTGCATCAGGAAAATCTGAATTCAAATATGAACTCAGATATTTACTGGCTTTGTGACCCTGGGCAAGTCACTCAACCTTTGTTTGTTTCAGTTTTCTCATCTATAAAATGGGGCTAATGAAAGAACCTATCTCCCAGAGTTGTTGTGAGGATTAAATGAGATAACAATTATATAGCTCTTAGCACAGTGACTGGCACATAGCAAGCACTATGTAACTGTTAGCTATTATCATCATCATTATGTTATCATCATCATCATCATCATTAGCTTCCTTTGACCCACAGGACTTTACTGGGTCTTCTTTTTCCCTTCTCACTTTCTAAAACCTCTACTTTGAATATTAAAAAGTATTAAAAATTGATGCCATTCTTTTAAAATTACATTCAATTCTGAATATAATCCTTTTCCCCTTCCCTCCCCATTGAACTTTCTCTGGTAACAAAGTTTGCAACAGTAAAAAGGTTGACAGTCCATAGGTGAGAGGCAAAATATCTCGAATATATGTATCATGTATTCCTGTGTAGGGATTCTTTAAAAAGGTTTGCTTCATAAACTGAGATTGAAAAATAGATGCTCAACAGTGATTTATAATCTCATTGTAGTCTTTAGTTTCAAAATAATCACTGTAATAGATTTTGTCCAAATTCTTACTTTTTTGCTCTTTAATATAGATACAAATTGGGTCATAGGTACATTTTTTCATGACTGTTAATTATAAATTATGGGAGTGGGGGAGTTAAGACTACTGGGAAAGAATAGTATATATATATTTTTCAAATTATATCAGTGTTTGACAGTGTTCTCAAACTCAAATATCTCTGCCAGTGGCATATTGACTAAAAAAACCACAAATTAACATTATATATGTTGTATTGTATTTTTATTTTGGTTAAACCTTTCCTAATTACTTTTAATCTGGTTCCAGTTGCCTGGCAAGTTTTGGAGGCTGTGAATTTGACACCTCTGATGTAGGAGATGTGGTTTTTATTTTGGTTTTTTAATTGTTTTTCTTTGTTCCAGAAATGATTATGATATCAAGAAAAAAGGCATCAATAAAATTTGGATTTAGAAAATAATCACTCAAATCACATACAAGTGACCATTGCAAAGCCCTTTTCAGTCTTCAATCAATTGACATTTACTGAGTTCCTATTCTACAAAAAGAGGCAAAAGACAGTTCCTGCCCTCAAGGAGCTTGGGCAGGTAGGTGGTGCAGTGGATAGAGTATCTTGCCTGGAGTCAGGAAAACCTGAGTTTAAATCCAGCCTCAGACACTTCCTAGCTGGATGACCGTGGGCAAGTCACTTAACACTATTTGCCTCAGTTTCCTCCTCTGTAAAATGAGCTGGAGAAGGAAATTGCAAACCACCCTAATATCTCTGCCAAGAAAACGCCAAATGGGGTCATGAAGAGTTGGACATGACTGAACAATTACTGCAATCTAATGGGGGAGACAATATGCAAACAAATATATAAGCAAGCTATATACAAGATAAATAGGAAATAACAGAGAGAAGTCACTGGAATTAAGAGGGGTTGGGAAGGCTTCCTTTAGAAGGGTGATTTTAGTTGGGATTTAAAGGAATTCCAGGAGGTCAGAAATATGAGGGGAGGAGGCAGAGGGGACAGTCAGAAAAATGCATGGAGCTGAGAGGAGTTAATGGAATATTGAGGAGGTCAGAGTATCCATTGGAGAATACCACTGGAATGGTAGGCAAGGACCAGGCTTTGAATGAAAAACGAGGATTTTGTGTTTGATCCTGGAGAAGAATGGGAGCTGCTGTGGTTTATTGAGGAGGGAGGTAACATGATTGGACTTGTGTTTTAAGAAAATCACTTTAGTGACTGGATGGAGGATCCATTGGAGAAGGGAGAGACTTGAATCAAGCAGACCCATCAGCAGCTATTACAAGAATCCAGGTATGAGGTGATGAGGGCCTGGGCCAGAGCTGTGGCCACGTCAGAGGGGAGATGTTGCAAAGGTGAACTTGATAGGCCTTGTCAACAACTTGGATATGAAGGATAAGAGATTATGAGGAGTCCAGGATGACTTCTGTTGTGAGCCTCAGGAATTGGGAGAATGGTGTTGTCTTCTACAGTAACAGAGAAGGTAGGAGGGGAATGGAGAGTGTGGGGGAAAGAGAATGAGTTCCATTTTGACATGCTGAGTTTAAATATCTACTGGAACAAATTGGAGTTATCACCAAGCTCACACATGATATGAGAAATACGGGCCTAGGCATAGATTAGCCTAGAATCATACTCAATCTTAAATGCCATCTGGTAATTAACTTCGACACCTTCAAGTCTTTCTAAGTATACCGAACAAATAAATCACTGAAAAGCTGTTTCTCAGGTGAAGTTCTTGTTTTCCATGATTAGAATTGAGGATAACTTAGCACCTATTACCAGCTCCCCTCAGCTTCATTTAGCTGCTGCTGCCTGTAGGCCCTGTGGCCTCTGACAGACCTCTAGAGGTACATTCTGCACCAGATTTTCTTCAGGTTTTCTTTCTTCAAAAGGAAAGGGAAGAAAAAAAGAGGAAATGAGAGTGAGTGCTGATGTGAACAACAGCTAGTTGGGATCTGAGTCAGCACCCAGTGTCAGACCTCCGTGTATGCAGGGGCAGCGGCAGAAAAACTTGTCAACAACCTGAATCACGATGCAGCCAGTGTTATAGAGCCTGGGTGTTGGAGTGGAGAGGCCTGGATTTGAGAACTGGCTCTGCTACTGTCTTGGCTAGGCAAATCCCTTAACCTCCTTGAGATTTGGTGTCCTCACCTTATCTTTATAATACAAGTAATGATACCTATGTCTTAGGGTTACTCTGAGGCAGGGGTGGGGAACCTGCCTTAAGGCCACATGTGGCCTTCTAAGTCCTTGGGTGCGGCCTTTTGACTGAGTCCAAGTTTTACAGAACAAATCCTTTCATTAAGGGGATTTGTTCTGTGAAGTTTGGACTCAGTCAAAGGGCCGCACTTGAGGACCTAGAGGGCCACATGTGGCCTGGAGGCTGCAGGTTCCTCCCCAAGGCTTCAAAATGATAAGAGGTAACACAGCATGATGGAAGGAGCACTGGACTGAGAGCACTTGGGTTCAAATCCTGTCTCTAACATTTACCACCTGTGCTACTTAGGAAAAGCCATACTCTCCTGACCTCAGTTTCCACATCAGCAAAAGGAATCAGTGGAGTCAATGCCTTCTGAAGTCTCTTTCAGCTTGACATCTTTGATCCTATGATCATTTTATAAATGTGAACTGTTGTTACTACTACAAATGAGAAACTGACATTTCACTTTTTGATTCTGTCTTATAGAGATTCTGTCTTCTGAGATTTAAGATTGAAGTATTTCCTTGTTGCCATTTAAAAAGGGAAGAAATCTAGGGGATACAGTGGAGAGAGTGCCAGGCTTGGAGTCAGGAAGATTCATCTTCATGAGTTCAAATCTGGCCTCAGATACTTACTAGCTGTGTGACCCTGGGCAAGTCATTTAACCCTGTTTGCCTCAGTTTCCCCATCTGTAAAATGAGCTGGAGAAGGAAATGGAAAACCACCCCAGAACCTTTGCTAAGAAAACCCCAAATAGGGTCACGAAGAATCGGACATGACTGAAAAATGACTGAACAAGAAGTGTAAGAAAGAATAATGGTGCTTGACTTCATCCTGGTGGCAGCTTACAGTTTTGCAGTTGGACCTAGCTTTTGTTTGGTTATTTTATTTCTCTTTTTTTTGGGTGCCAATATGAGCCAGTAGGAGTTGTTTGTCACTGACTTCAGAACCATTCTTTTGGTGTTTATTTTGCAGTCTTTGTGATTTTTAGAAAACAGCAAAGGCAAACACTAGTTAATCTTCCCTCAATTTAATGCTTTTAGTTGGAAATGAATCACAGGATTACTGGGTACCCAGCAGTTGACTTGTTCAATTATTTCTCCACTTTTTGTTCTTAACTTCACTGTAGTATATTTTATTTCAGAGTTGGAGCTGATTCTCATTTCTGTTTTGTTAACTTCAAACAATATGCCAATATGTTGTCTGTTATAAAAAACTATTTTATGTAATGCTTTAAGGTTTCTAGTGTTTTCCTCATAACAACCCCATGAAGTAGATAGTTCAAGTTTGAGTACCTCTATTATATAAATGAAGAAGCTGAGGCTTGGGGGAGTGAAATTGTTTATTCAAGGCCAAAGAGATAACAAGTAGCAGAAGCAGGATTTGAAACCAGGTTCTTGGACTCCAAAGCCAGTGCTCTTCCTGAGATACAAAGCATAGATAAAACACAATCCACGTCCTGGCTTTTGAGCCCTAGTTTACTTATCTATAAAGATGGGGACAGCAGTACCTTTATTTCCTGCTTCACAGATTTGTTGTGGAAAAAACACTTGAGGGTTATATAAATGTGAGTTGGTGATAGTAAAATAAAATAACAATTATTGTCATTACTCTTCCCTCAGATGCCTAGCCTAGTGTTCTACATATAATAGGTTAGTCAAGCATGGGTGGGGAACCTGCAGCCTGGAGGCCACATGTGGCCCTCCCTCTAGGTCCTCAAGTGCAGCCCTTTTACTGAAGGACCTAGATTCAGTCAAAGGACTGCTCTTGAGCACCTAGAGGGCCACATGTGGCCTCGAGACTGCATGTTCCCTATCCCTGGTAGTGGTTCTGAAAAGGTACGCTGGGTGTATTAGGTGAAATTTGATAGATGTGTTGGAAATTGCACAAACATTCCGGTCTCCTAACTTTCTTTAATGTGTCCCTGCTGTGAGCAGAAAGAGTTAGAAGACCACTGAAATAGATGTTTCACACATGTTTGTAGAATAGATGGTTCACACCCTCTATCATCACTGGTAATATCTGAGCCAAGACATTTGGGGCTCTTAAGATTAATGTGAGATTCCAGCACAATCTTAAAATTAGTTTCAATTAGACTTTTGGAAACATATCTCAGACACTAAATGTTTGCTAATAATTTTTGCCATGAAATATCAAATTTAAAATCATAGAATATCAAAATTGGAAGAGATCTGAGAAATCATCCAGAGCAATCCATACCTGAAAGAAGCTCATCCACAATAAACCTGACATATTGTGATCCATCTCTCAAATCAGTAGAATGCATATGGCTCTACTATGTTCTTTGTGTTTAAAGGGAAAAAACATATGGCTCTGAGAATGTCTGATGGTATTCTTCTCTTACGCTGAAGCAATAAGGCTAGGATTGATAGAGATGAAAAATTGGGTTGAGGACAGTTGCAGTTGTCAGTTGCCTTCCCCTCTGCCCCCAAATAATGCCAGCTGTGATTGTTTTCATTCTTTTGCTGTCTTTCTCTCCTTGAGCAATCATAAAAATCGATCCCTTGGGTGTCTTGAAAATTGTGAGACCTTCAAGATAGATTTCTTCAGTATATTGTAAGTTAGGTGGGTCCCTTGCAACACTATTAAAGATAGAAATAACTAGAGAGTGAATATGTTGACTTTACAAAAACTTATACATTCTTCTAGCTTATGAGCATACTCAGAATGTGGAGGATGGAGAGTAAAAGGGAAGAAATAACATTTTCCTTTTTTTTTGACATTCAGACTAACATAGAAATCAGATTTATTGGTAACATTAATAAAATTACCCAGCATTTACTACTGAATATAATTTGCTAATAATTTATTTGTAGTTGGTAGGAAGAATGCAAAAGCACAGTGTGTTAATTGGTTGCATCATCTGGTGTGTTTTTTTATTTTTATGAATCTACTTTTAAACACCTCTAAAATGAGAACAAATCCTGTTTACTTTGTAGTTCAGTCATTTTCCATCATATCCAACTCCTTGTTACCCCATTTGGGGTTTTCTTGGCAAAGATACTGGAATGGTTTGCCATTTCCTTCTTCAGCTCATTTTACAGATAAGGGAACTGAGGCAAACAGGTTTAAATGCCCAGGATCACACAGCTAGTAAGTGTCTGAGGTCAGATTTGAACTCAGGAAGATGAGTTTTCTGGACTCCAGATCTAATGCTCTAAGGAAGATGAGTCTTCCAGATTCCAGGACCAGTACTCTATTCACTGTGCCATCTGTTTACCTATTTCCCCTAATACCATGAGGACTGATGAAGTAACTCAGCTTTTCATGTCAGACATTTATTCACTGCACTCTGTAGGGAAGCGCTATATAAAGGCATAGCTTTACTTTGTAACTGTTGTTATCTGTCTGATTCTATTGCCTCATCGTAGTTTGGCAGTGACCATGGGTTCTTGAAAGCCTTGCCTTTGAAGCTGGGCCAGGAGGAGGCATCATCATGCATCTTGCTCCTCATTGCCACTTCTAGGTCTTCTCCCCACTTCCCTCACTTGGCAGCTTCCCCTTCTTTGAGATTCACTTCATCTAGATCTGTCTTCCTGTCTAGATCCTGGTGACTGTAATCTTCCTGATCATTTTCCCTCCTATCTCAGGGAATTCCTTGCCTGGCTTGCAGCCTTTCTCTATAACATAATCCCTGCTCTTACACTCAAGATGTCAACTTATTTGTTGATTTTTCCCTCAGACTGGAAAGCAAGGGGGTGTTAGTCAATTTCCACAGCTGCCATGATATGTACCTCCATGCCACCTCAACTGTATACAGCAATCATTGTGTCATGATCTTGTCATCACTCATGAGTTTTCTGTCACCACAACCTATAAATATGAGATTTCTCTATCTGGCCATAAACTCTTATCTCTCTCTGCTTTATTCCTCTTCATCCTTGCCATAATTCATATTGTTCATCCTCACTGCAATCTCTAATAATTCTAACCCTCCCTGCTTTTCCAGGCTATCACTCCTGCTCTGGCCTCACTATCCCCCCTATAAAGTCTCAACTTTTTAGTTAACCTACTTAGCTTCTCCTCTTCTTTTGAATCCTTTTGCACCATTATTATAATGGGCTTATCCCTTTCTAAACTCTCACCCTGGCTTCCTAGCTATGTAGCTTCTCGGTTCCTACTCCTATTTGGAAGAAAGTTAAATAACTGCTGACTGGGTCCTCTACAAATTTGTTATTCAGCCTTAAATTGGCCCTTATTGCTTGTACAATAGTCTCTTTATTTTTCTCTGATTGACTCTTATCCCATTCCCCACAATGACCGTTTCAAATCAACTCTTTTCAAATTTCCTTCTTCATTCCCACCACCTTCCCCCTCCCCCCTTCCACCTTCCACCTCCCACTCAGCAGGGGACCTTGTCTCATATTTCACCAAATTAATTGAGGCCGTTTCTCACAAGCTCCCTTTCCTATTCATGTCCATACATCAAATTGCCTTATTATTCTTCCCCCTTCCTTGTCTCCTTTACTCCCATGTCTAAGGAAGAGGTGACCCTTCTTGCTAGTGGCAACCCGTCTCCTTGTGCCTATCACCTTCTGTTTTTCCTGTCATCTTGCCCCTTTGAATATTCTCTCATTTCCTGTCTCCAATTTTTAAAATGTTATTTGATGTCTTTTGTTTTCATTCCTTTCCTTTAAGAAAAAATGAGAAAAAAAGAAGAGAAAAAGCATTTCAGCAAAACCAAGCTTAACTCTTCTGATAGTAACAAATATTCCACACCCATAATTCCCCACCTCCACAATGAAGGAGGAACATCTGCCTAATTTTCAACTTTTCCTTAATCAAGAGTTCTTTCCCTGCTGCGTGCAAAGATTCTCATGTCTCCCCTTTCCTTAACAATCCTTCATTTGACCCAACCATGAACATATTGGCCTGTATTCTGTACCCAATCATAGCCAAACTCCAAGAAAAAGCTACTTATCACCTACACATCTCACCCTCACTTTTCCATCACTCATTTACATCTCAGCTCCTTGTAATCTGACTATTGTCTCAACCACTTACCGGAAGCTGTTCTCTTTGAGGTCTCCAGTGAGTTTTTTTATTGTTAAATCCAATGGTCTTTTTCTCAGACCTTGTTCTTCTTGAGCTCTTGGCTTTTCTTGGCTTTTGACACTTGTGTTCACTGCCCCCTTTTCTGGATACTTCCTCTTCCCTGGGTTTTGGAGATAATGCTCTGTCATGGTTATTTTCTTTCCCTCTTAGTCTTATTTGTAGGAACATCACCTTTGTCTTTCCATTTGTCTTTTTCTTCATATCATAACCAACCTAGTTCACCTCATTTGGAGTGTTTCGGTAGCCTCCTAATTGCCCTCCTTGAATCCAGTTTCCCCCTCTTCCATACCTCCTCTATCTAGCTGCCAAACTGATATTCCTAAAGTACAGTTCTGACCATGTCTTTCCCCATTGCCTCTAGCATTAAGTATGTGTGCCTCTGCCTGGCATGAAATCCTCTTTGCAAGTTGACTCCAGCCTATCTATCCAGACTGATTCCACAGAAATCCTTCCCCCTCACACACTCTGCTCGTGCCAGATTGGCTTACTTACTCTTCCCTTTGCACGACACGCTCTCATCTTTGTGCCTTTGCACAGGCTGTCCCTGTATTGAATGGCCTCTCTGTTCACCTCTGCCTCTTGCAGTCCTCCTGCTTTTCAAGGCCTAGTTCAAGTGCCACCCCCTTGAAAAAGTCTTTGCTAATTCTCCCAGTTGTGAATGTCATGCACAGCAACCCTCCCCTCCACACTCATCACAGTATATTTTATGGATATCCTGCATTTACTTACTCATGAGCATGCTCTATTTCCTCCTCCCTCCCTCTGCCCCCATTAGCTCCTTGAGGGCAAGGACTGTCTCACTTTTGTACTTGTATCCACAGTGCTTGGCACATAGTAAATACTTAACAAATGCTTGTTAGTTAGTTGAGTGGGTGCCGGTGGTAGCAGGTCACTGGCAGATCCTACCAACTTGGAGAAACTTTGTGTACAGGCCAGTAACGAACTGTGTCTGTCATCATAGGAAAGTTTAGAAAGGGTCATCACCAGAGAACTATCTTCCAGGTAATGATCTGTTTTTGACCCCAGCAACTCATGAAATAGGTACTATACTTTGTAAACTTTAGAATGCTATATAAATGTTAGCTATTATGCATTTATTTATTTATTCATTTTTTTGGGCTAGGCTGTGGGGCTAAGTGACTTGCCCAGGGTCACACAGCTAATAAGTGTCAAGAGTCTGAGGCCGGATTTGAACTCAGGTCCTCCTGACTCCAGGGCCGGAGCTGTATCTACTGTTCCACTTAGCTATCCCTATTATTATTATTATTATTATTAGGGCATGGAGGGGTTATAGTTGCATTGGTGAATGGATCCTTGAATTAAATAAGCCTTAGTCTTTTGATCATTTCATTAATTTTATCATCAGAGATTAGTGTAAATCAGTTGTGTAAGAATGAAATGAATTAATGAATAATGGAAGATATTTTATAGCACTGCAGGAAAATATGTGTATCTATCTATCTGTCACTCCTTTATCTATAGGAATATCTTTGGGTATTTTTAAAATCATGTTTACGGTTCAAATTCTACTCAAATTATTTATTGCTTGTCGTTCTCCTTTTCCCTCTCTAAATCCTGCTCCCACCTTAGACCAGTCATTATTAATCATCATATTAGTGCAAAAAAGAGGCAATTTACTTAAACGAGAAACATATAATATTGATTATATTAATTTAATCTATAATTAATTTAATAATTATATTGATTAATTTGATTAATTAATAATTAATAAATCACATAATATTAAGTGACACTCTCAATACCTGTTGCCTCAATCAAACTTACTCCTAATCCCTGGGGACAGAAGGGTTGCTAGTCATGGTCCTCAGTCTTCCCAGTCAAGGGGAGAAGGAATCAGCAAGTTAATAACCTGAAATAGTTTAATAACTTCCCAATTGAATAACTTTAGAAACTTTAGTGCCTCAATGTCTGGATTGACATCTTTGCTTGCTGCTAGACATGGGCCTTCTGAATTCTATAACCACTGCTCTTGTTATAGAAGGAGTGAATTTTCAAAGAGCTGGCAAAATGCAACTGCATGAGTGCCCCAAAGTCTGACATCAGCAGGAAGGAAGGAGAAAACTTCATTGTTTATAAACCACAGTGAGATAAGCTGAGGTATAAGAGATATTCCTTAGCACCCATAGCCATTGCTTTCCTCTATTTCTTCCTCCTTGTTTGTACTATAACCTCCTATGCCACCTAACTGCCTTTTCATATCTATAAAGCTATCTATAAATTGGCACAGTTGGTGCAGTGGATAGAGTGGTGTGCCTGAATTCAGGAAGACTCATCTTCATGAGTTCAAATCTGGCCTTAGACACTTATTAGCTGTGTGACACTGGGCAAGTCACTTAACCCTGTTTGCCTCCGTTCCTCATCTGTAAAATCAGCTGCAGAAGGAAATGGCAAACTACTCTAGCATCTTTGCCTAAATGGGGTCATGACCACACTATAAATTAAGTATTTTGGTTACCTATGTTTTAAAATTATTAGAAATGCTAGTTTCCCTATTTTGGGAGTTAATGGGTTTTTTTTTTCACTTTGGAAATAAGGAGTTTATTTATTTTATCATAAGAGAAAATTATTCCAAGATTGGTCAGTTTTTTCTATTTGTCTATATTCAAATATATTTTCTGTTTTGGATGTAGCCCAAAGAGATTTCTAACTACTACTGCACAGAAACCATTTTCTAATGATCTAATTTCCTAGCCTTGCGTTCATTTGTTTTTTCCAAAACTAAATTGTATAGTATGGACCGTAACAATTTTCATGGTTTGTTGCTTAAGCAGCTTGTTAAATGTTAATAGGCACCAAGGAGAGGGTATGGGGACCCTGCCAATGGTGTAGGCAAAGTATTGTAAGCCAACATAAAGTCCAAAGTGGCTTCAAATTGACCTTGGCTTTGTAATTTTTGTGCCACCCGTTTTCCCCCACCTTCATGTTGAATTTACATCCATTTATATTTACATTTAGGTAGTAATTTTGATTCTACTTGTAAAATTTTTTAAAAAATTATAACTTTTCCCCTCATTTAATAGATCTGCCCTTCTTAGTTGGAAATTTGAATAATCAAATTCTCATAGAGTGATGTGAATTTTAAATTATTTTGAATAACATTTGTAGTGGGTAAAAAAGACTGGTGTAGATGAGTCACAATTGCAAACACTAGATGATAAAGTGACGAACATGGGTAGAATTTTATGCTTACCCTTTTTGGAACGAAAGATTGGATTGTTTCAATCTTTGTTACTTGAAAGGGTCCCCTTCCTATCTCCCACCCCCTTGCCCTTGAACAAAGCAGATGTGGAAGGAACTTTTCTCTTATTTGGCTTTGTTTTTATGTAGCAATTTGGTATTGAGAAGGAAAATAATCTACAGTGGCAATTCTACTTTACTATGACAGCATTTTGTATCCCTAGATTCATTGACTCGGAAAGTAGGGGTATAATGTTACAAATACTACTTTTAAAAATTTGCAATGAATTCAATAATCATAATGAATGGGGGGGCAGGGAGGAAGGGGATGCTTTATTTTTAATAGCTTGAAAACATTCTTGTTCATGTCCTTAATGCCAAAGCTTAATACTTCTGCCTGATTTGCTGAGGTGTATTATGATGTGAATAAACCTGCTGGAATGTGTGACGAGCTGAATGTCTAAGTCTAAACAGACCAGGCATTGAATTTGCATTTAGATGAAGATGGAATGAAACAAACTTTGTTTTGAAATAACAGTAATAAAAATAATAATAGCTACCATTTATGCAGTAAGGTTCGCAAAGCAATTTACAGATGTTGTTATCTCATTGAAGCCTCACAATAACCTGTGAGGCAGGTGCTCTTATTACTCCCATTTACTAGATGATGCGACTCAAGCTGGGAGAGATTTATTGACTAGCCCCAAGTCACACAGCTAATAAGTGTGTGAGATAGGCTTTGAACTTGAGTCTTCCTGACTCCAGGACCAGGTTTACCATGCTGCCTAATAGAATAAAGGCAATCTCTTCCTTAAAGTTATTTTTATTTTGGTCGTGGGGTAAGTTAAGTGGTTTTCTAATTAGACCTGAAGAGTAAAGTCAGAGCCTGTTAGCTCTTTCTGGCAGCTTCCCTAAAAAAATTCTACTTGTATTTCAGCCCTCTTGTCATATATAAACGTCTGTTGTATTATTAGGATTTGAGTCACTTTTCGCATATTTTATCTTATTTGATCCTTACAACATTTCTGTCAATAAGTCAGTTAAGTAGTATTTATTAAGCACCTGCTATGTGCTAGGCACTGTGCTCAGTGCTGGGGATACAAAGAAATTCCTGTGAGTTAGGGAGCAAAAAGTAATATTATTTTCCATTTTATGAGGAGACTGAGATGCCGACATTATGTGAATTGCCTCTAGGGTCATACAACTTGTAAATGTCAGAGCTAGTATTCAGACTGACTTAAGATGTAGGCCTTTCCCCACTATACCACAGCCATTGCTGCTTAGTAACTGGCATGTTTCTGCTGTCACCTACACTGAGCCTGGGTTCTCTCAGTCTCTAAGCTAAATTATTGTTGACTGTGCACAGCTTGCTAATGATGCTACTAGGTAAAAACTTCGTTTCCATAAGTTTGTTGTCTTTTGTGAACCAAGTCAGTAGTTTTTACCTTTGAGTAGAAAGGCAAGTGATATTCTGAGCAAACAGTCCTGCCCTGTTCATTAGAACCTTTTCAGTGTTGTGTTCTGGTCTGGACATTACGTTTTTGGAAGGACATTGATTGACAAAGTGGAGTGGTCAGAAGAGGATGACCAGGGTGGCCTAGAGACTATGCCATAGGAAAGAATTAGGGATGATTAGATAGGATTTAGGGGGAACATAAAGGGTATGTTTAAGTATTTGAAAGGCTGCCACTTGGGGGATGGATTTGATTTATTCTTTGGGACCCCAGAAAGCAGAACTGGGTACAATGAATGGAAAAGTCAGAGAGGCAAGTTATTTACAATACTGTAGATATGGAACTGTAAGAGACCCCTGAAGTCATCTGGTGTGTCACTTCTTTACATATGAGGAAACTGAGGTATTTCCTCAGACATCTTAAATTTTTCATCCAGTATCATACAGAGCTGCAATCCAAAATTGGCACTCTAACTCCAAATCTATTGTTCTCAGTATTGGAAAGAAAATCCTTACAATGAGAACTTTCCAGAAATGACAAATGGGTTGTCTCAAGATGCAGTTATAGTTTTCAGAGCCTGGATGAGTATTTTGCAGGGCTTCGGTAGAGGGCATTCCAGGTACAGGTGGGACCACATGACCCTCAAGGTCCCTTCCAATACTGAGATCCTCTGACTGTCCCACCCCTACTGGCTCTGCTCAGGAGAGTAAGGAAGCTGGGAACCCTAGGATTTGAAGTTCAGGGCAAACCCTTAGTTCCACTCTGGGGAGTGGTTAGGGAAATGTGGAGTCTCTCCTCTTGAGACTGGGTTCACATTCCCAGACCCTGCTTTCTGTGTTCCCTAAGATGATTCTTGGGAAGGAGATACAACTACTGGGAGTGTTAGAACCCCATCTAAGGTTTATAAGCTTAGGGCATACTGACATGGTGCCAGAGGTTCGGCATGTCAAGGGTAATTTCCGTGAGACACTTCGGAAGAAGCTTTAGGGCTAGTTGTTGCAAGAACCCTGGAAGCTGATTCCAGGAAAAGTAAGGTTTATTCAGCATATGCAGCCAGGGAGATCTCATGCAGAGCAAGGAATAATCCCTGGTACTAGGGTGGGTCATCCTCAGGTCAGGCTACATGAGATTTGGCCATATAGAATACATATGCAGGGTCCAAAGGGAGTCAGGGCACCCTCTAACCCTTAGTCATGGCTCGGACTTGATACGTTCTCATTCAGCCTCACTGAGGCACAGACGAGGTTTCCAGATAGAGAGGGTACTATGGATTGATAATAAAGTTCACATCTTCATATACTAACTAGGCAACCCTAAGGTGTTGGGGAAGGATCAGATAGTGACAGGGCTGGAATGTTATGACCCTGTGCAGGGCATCCCAGGTTAGATAGGACAATGGTCACTGCAGTGATTCACTAGATTTCTAAGGATGTTTTAAGATGCTTTTTAGATTTGTATTTTAAGGGTAGATTATGCATTTAAAGTATGGCTCTACCTTTCAAGTAATTGAAAAAAAAGCCCATTATTGTTGAGCCGTCTTTTCCCAAGTTAGAAATGAAGGTTAAGGTTGTCATTCCTTGAACTCCTTTGTCCTCAGTTATGACTTGACCTTGAACTGGAATTCCCAAGCTAAGGGATGAATGAGGTACCACTTTGATGGGCTGTCCTCTCTTCAAAGTGGATAGTGCCTGGTGGCAGTCGGCTGCAGTTTCCACTCCTTGCTGTAGTCACTGCCCTTCCAAGCTAGGGGACCAGATTTCCTGTGGCTGTGGCATTAAATTGGTTCCTTTTTTATTCTGGTTTAGTTTATAATGAGAAGACTGCTGGATTGACCTGTTTATACAAATAAAACATGGAAAACTCTTTACATTTCCTCTATTCCTTCCTTAGAGTGGTCCCTTAAAGGTTTGGATTTTTTTTCCCCTTCTTCTTCTTTAAGCTGTATGCTCCTAAAAGCTAGAGATTACTTTAATTTTATGGGTTCTATATGAAGGTAGATAAAGTGAAAGAGTAATGAAATATTTTAGTGTGACTACTGATATCTTTAATTATTGACAATAGCTTAGTTATGTATTCCATATTGAACAGGACCTATTCTTTGCTCACTTAGGCTGTCAAGCTCAGAGCCTTAAGCAGGCCTTCCTCTGTTAGAATTCCGTTTCTTGCATTGATTGCCTGAAACTTTGAGCCTTCTGCAAAAGAGAGATAACACAGATATAAGTAGCTCACTTGGATATTTTGAAGAAATAGATAATAACCATAAAGTGCTTGGAAAACGAGATGCTATGTGAATACCATATGTCTTGGTTATACTGGATTTACTAAGTTGGATATCTGAGGCAAGGCAGCTTCAAGCAGTAAGTAACCAATTTACAAGCCCCAATAATTCCTGATTCTCTCTTCCAGGGAATTCCATCAACATGTATGTGTGGGGGCCTCCCTTATACATGTTCATGGAATTCCCCAGGAATGAAAATTTGGAGTTTTTAAAGAATATCTGAGTTCAGAAGTGAAAGAAGGGAAGAAGCTGTGAGAAAATATGAACAGCTGAGGTGGGGTTGCTTTAGGCTCCAAGGAAAGGCTGATCTAACCATCCAATGGTCACTCTTACCCCAGAGCAATTTCTTCCACACTATCTGATTTTTTTTTCTACTTTGTTAGTGGGCATAGTATTCTACCAATTAATGATTCATTTGGGATAACAGATTTCTTTCTTCCCCCCATAAATCTAAATAGTTCTCTGTTGAGTAAAGGGGCTGCTTTTCTTTTATAAATTACTAGGACTTCAATCAGACTACTTTCTCCTTACTCCCACTAGCCTAGAGCAGTTCTGAGGAAGAGAATGGCAATCTTGATTTGGAGATGTGGGGAAGGGGAGGTAGATAATTTTGGAGGATGGACACTTAGAAAGAGTTTCTTAACAACCTTTTTATTGTGGGGAAGGGAAGAAGCATTTATTAAGAGCATATTATGTGCTGGTCTCTGTGCTAACTGCTTTACAAATATTATCTCATTTGATCCTTAAATAACCTTGGAAGGTAGGTGCTATTAGTATCCTCGTTCTACAATTGAGAAAACTGAGGCAGACAGAGGTTAAGTGATTTGCCCAGGGTCATACAACTAGTAAATATCCTGGGGAGAGCTAACAAGGAGGTAGGAGATGGGATGTAGAAAAGGAAGTGAACCCTTTTCACAAGTTTGTCTATTTGACTTATGGAAGGAGAAAGGAGTTCATTCTCTTTTTAGTTTTCCTCCCTGGGCCCAGATCTCAGATTAGTTCTGTTAACAGAGTCATAACTGGGAATTCTGGGGCACAGGTCAAGTACCACAAAACAAGCTCTGGCTGAGACACAAAATACCCTCTTTTTTTTTCTTTTTGTGGAGAGGGGAGAGAAGGTAGTGGGGAGACAGAGCCCTCATGACAGGCTGATACTCAGGAAGTCACAATTTGAGGGCAGGAATGGGGGGTGGGAGTAGGAAAAGAGCTCACCTCTTCCTGTTTTAATTAATCTTGTTAGTTAAGAGCTAACCTCCATTGCTTGCATCCTTTAAACTCAAGGTGGAGCTCTAGTTGCCTTGCCTGAGTTACCTTCTACTCTGGGTCAGCAATATTATACGTTAAGTGGTAATTTGTAGACTATCTTAGAAATATTACCAGTTAGAGCATTTTCTACTAGAAACTGCATTCTGAGATCTGAGAATAGACTTAAAAGTGAACTTCTACAATGTGGCCAGTTGGTACTTAATTATAGGGATAAAAATGGAGACTAGAGGGGTAGCTAGGTGGAGCAGTGGATAGAGCACTGGCCCTGAAGTCAGGGACACCTGAGTTCAAATCCAGCTTCAGACATTTACTAGCTGTGTGACCCTGGGCAAGTCATTTAACCCTGATTGCTCCACCCTCTATTCCCCCCCCCCCCCCGAAAAGAAAGAAAAGAAATAGAGACTAGAGATATGATTTAATTGATATAGGGAACTTGTAGGTGAGGAAACTCTCTTTACCACTTCAGGGCAGCACCTTTTCTGCAGCTTACAGTCTTTGAGAACTGCCTACTGCACTGAAAGATTATGGACTTGTTCACAGGGTCAATCACACAGATAGTATGTGTCATGTGGGACTTGGACCCAGGATTTTTGGCTTTGATGCCTGCTTTCTATCCACTGTCTTACTACTGCCCTTCATAACCTGGCCCTTTCCTATCTTTCCAGGTAGGTGTGAGTACCCTATACCTTATTCCTTATACTTTACTTAACCCTACATTCTTTGTGATCCAGTGACACTGGCTTCCTTGCTGTTCCTCACATTAAACATTCCATCTTTTAACCCTGAGCATTTTTACTGGCTATCCCCCAGGCCTAGAAGGCTCCCTTTTCATACTGCCTCTCTTCCCTGGCTTCCTTGAAGTCTCAGGTAAAGTCCTATTTGCATGAAGCCTTGACCAGTCCTCCTTAATCTTAATGCTTTCCCTCTGAGACTGATATATATATGTACATATGCACACACACATGCACATATGTACACACACATGTATACAACACACATGTATATGCGCGTATAATCTATGTATATCATATGTGCATGTATGTATTCATGTATACACATGTATATATGTATACACATAGATATATATAAAATGTGTCTTGTTTGTACATAGTTATTTGTTTATTGTCTCCCCTATTAGACTGTGAGCTCCTTGAGAGCAGGGATTATTTTTTGCCTTTCTTTGTATCCCCAGTGCTTAGCACATAGTAGGCACTTATTAAATGGTAGGTGAATGACTGACTGACTGGCCTCTGCTTCTTGTTCATATATATTCTTAGTCGTATGTTATTATTTTCAGCTTATACATATGTGTTATCCTCCTTGACAAAACTGTAAACTTGAAAGCCATGATAATGTTTCATTTTTCCTCCCACTGGTGTCTAGCAAGGTATGCTGAACACGTAGTAGGTGTTTCTCTTGCTGACATATATTTTGATGACGGACATTGAAAAACTTCTCAGTAAGTGAATCATTACCCTCATCAGTATGAGAGATACAGTTGCTTGCCATCATCCTTCTATCATCACTATCTGGAGATTCAGTACATTAGTCCAAAGAAAATATTACTTCATTTTTCTCAGAGTTAACATTGATTGAAGTACCAAGCTCCGCCAAGTGGCTTCATTGCCATTTAAAATTTATTTTTTGTTTTTACAGATCTTCCATTTATTCCTTAAAGATCCTTGAAATTTTTTGAAATTCTGGTTTAAAATTAGTTGAGGTGACAAATTGTGTGTGTTTGTGTGTGTGTGTGTGTGTGTGTGTGTGTGTGTGTGTGTTTACTGAGCTAGGTATTAAGATTACTTAGTCTAATGTGACTCATCTGTGAGATATTGGCCAGGTTTCTTTTGCGAAATAGCTTGGACAACAATGGTAAATGCTTCCTCAGATTTAATGCTATGACATTTCAAGAAAGCCCTGTTTCAACAACCAATGCATTGCTATCACTTAGTCTCCCTGTTTTCTTATCTGTGAAACAAAGGGTTTGAACTAGATGACCTCTAAGATCTGCTAGCTATGACACTAAAGTCTTAAAACAGTCCATGTAATGTAATGGAAAGCATGCTAGAATTAGGATCAGAACATTTAGGTTCCCATCCAGGTCTACCATTTGTGTGGTCTTGGACAAGTCACAGTGTTTCTGAGCTTTGGTCTCCTCGTGTGTGAAAAAAGGGGAGGTTGGATTAAATGACCTTTAAGATTCCTTCTAGCTCCAAATCTGTATTCCTAGGACTTGGACAAGAGTGGTACAGGATGAACAGTCATGGATGAGTTGCCTTCTACTTTGGTGGAATGAAAACCCACATCAATTAGGTCATAATACTATAATAATAGCTAACATTTGTATAGTACAAAGCTCTTTACAAGTATCGTCTCATTCCCCCTGCCTTAATCTTGGGAGGTATTTTTTTTACTATTCCCATTTTATAGAAGAGGAAACTGAGGCTGAGAGGGGATAAGAGACTTATCCAGGATCACATAGCTAGAAAGTGTCTGAAGCTAGATTTGAACTCAGGCTTCTTGACTCCTAGTTCAGCTCTGTATCTTAGCTTCTTTCATTGCACCATCAAGGGATCATTTTTATGATTATGCTAAGTCTGAGACTTATAATTCTTATGGGGTGTAGAGCTGTTATTGTGAGCTAGTTGGCCTAGAAAGCTTCTATGTGACTTGATGGTGAAAGGGATAAATAATCACACCTGAAGTATTGTATATGACTTCTTTAGGAGGGGGGCACTTTCCTGGCTAGTTCAGAGATCCAGTATATTCTGAGCTCCTGCTCTCAGCACTAAAGTAGAATGTGTTTCTCTGTGGTATTGAATATCAGGCACATTCTTGACTGAGATAAATGTGAAATATACCTGAAATTAGTAAATTATAAGGCCATGGAATTGTTATTATTACTAATAATTAGCATTTGTGTATCACTTTAAGGTTTGAGAAGCACTTTACATGTGTTGTATCATTCGATCCTCACAATGACCCTGGGAGGTAGATGCTATTATTATCCCCATTTAGCAGTTGAAGTAACTGAGGCAGACAGAGGGTAAGTGGCTTGCCCAGAGTCATGCCTCTAAGGTGAGACTGGTCTTCTTGACTCCAGGTCCAGTTCTCACCGTTGTGTCACCCAGCTACCTAGAAAAAAATCTGTATAGAACAGAAGTAGTTAAATGAATGGTTTAAGAATCTATTTGAGATTGGTGAACCTCATATTATAAGCTGACATTTCTAGAATACGTCCCATATAATCTTGTTTGAATCTTGCAAGACAGAACAAGTCATCTTATTTTTTTTCTCCACTATATAGATGAAAAAAACTGAGCATTGCATCCTGTGGCCTGTTTTTTTAGCAGAGCCTACATCGGTGACATCTTTATGACCCTATGTCTGTTATTGGCAGAGAACCCCAATAGAGTGTTGAGAGAAACTTCTTCCTTGTCTCCTTTTTTGTGACTCTGGCCCCTTTACCACACCAACCTTCTCTTCTTTATTTCTCTTTTTTGTTTTTCTTTCTGCTTTCCTGCTGTCATTCTATGTTAGCAGTGAAAGTATTAAATAACCCAGAATCAAGCTAGATCCTAGTGCCACTCCAGTGGAGACCTTCCTCCAACTTGTAGTGACTCCTCTCTGGGTCTGAACTTGGTTCTAAATGCATCAAATTTTGCCATCATCTAGCTCACATCTCTACATCTTTTCCATATGAATTACATGTTATTTAACCAAATGCTTTGCTAAAATTTAGGTAAACTATTTCAGCAGCAATACCTTGACATAGTAAGAGCTAAAAATTGAAGTAAGGTTGGTCTGGCATGACCAATTTTGATTTAGACTGATTATTGCTTTATTTTCTATGAGTTCATTAATGATCTCTTTAAAATGTTTATGTGCCACCACCCCCACCACCAAAAAACCCCCCAAAAAAACAAAAAATAAAAACTTTGAAAGACTCATGATGGAAAATGCTATCCACATCCGGAGAAAGAACTATGGAGTCTGAATGCAGATTGAAGCATATTATTTGATCTCTTTTTTTTCTTTTGTTGTTTTGTTTTGTTTCTTCTTTCTCGTGGTTCCTCCTATTGGTTCCAATACTTCTTTACAACATGACTAATGTGAAAATAAAAAATAAAAAAAATGTGTCCCAGATTCCTGCCACTGGTGTAGAGTTTAAACCCCATTTTCTTCCTTTTTTAAAAAATTGGGATATTTGCCCTTCTCTAATCCTGTTGCCTTGCCTTTTCTCAAGAGTTAACATGGTAAAGTGGATAGAGATTTGGCCTTGAAACCAGAAAGACCAGTGTTGAAGGTCTACCTCTGACACATGCTGCTATTTGACTCTGGGAAAATCACTTAATCTCCCAGGTTTCTCAATAGTTCTCTAAGATTTTAAGTGACAGAGAGAAACATAACAAATTGTATTAGCAGAGGAAATTTCCTTTCTGTGAACTCTCAAACTAGATCTGGCTTGTTTCTTCTCTACCACAGGTCTGACTTTGTCACTCCCTTGTTCAAGAAGCTTCAGTGGCTCCCTGTTGCCTTTAAGTTGGAATACAAACTCATCTATTTGGCATTTGGCAAAGCTCTCCACAGTCTTGCGCCAAGCAATCTTTCCAAACTAATTTCAAATTATTCCCCCTTATACACCATATGTAAAGAGTATACCAAACTGGTCCATTTATTGTTCCCCCTGAATAATTTTTCACCTCCCTCCAAGGCTCTGTGTGTGTGTGTGTGTGTGTGTGTGTGTGTGTGTGTGTGGTGTGTGTAAGAATATAAACTTTCTCAAGGGAAGGATTTTTTTTTCCTGTGTTCTCAGACCCATGTACATCATAGGTGCTTAATAAATGCTTGCTGTGAGTTGAATAAAGTCACTTACCCAAAGTCAAACAGCTAATATGAATGATAAGAGTCAGTTTCTCTTGATTTCCAGTTGAGAGGGCTGGGCTATCTCCTCACCTGTACTGCTTCCTCTAACCATTGGAAGTATGGGTATAAATGGCATTTATTAGTGTTTTTAGTCTTAAGTTTTAAGGAAGAAAGAATCCTGAAATGATTTTGCTCTCTGTAGGAACATAAGTGGGGAAAAGCCCCACCAAAAACTGTTTACCATCAGTGGAGTTTTCTGCCACCAGAGCAGCCCTAAAATACGAGATCCTGACAGGAGAACCCCATCTTGGGCACATGGCTAGCTCATAATGGTTTTAGATAGCTATGCTTCATAAAATATTGCCAAAGAAACTGAAATGTAAGTGTACAATACAGAAATTCCCTTATTTCTGCCTGAGGAGACTTGGAATGGATTCATCCAGCAGTTAGAGTTCCTTTTAGGTCATGAGTTTTGTAGAAACGAAATCCTATTTTCCAATTGGCTGACTTTACAACTTAACTTTATTGCCATTCTTGATTCAGGGGAATTTGAACATTTCAGCTTTGTTTTATTCCATATACTCCTCAGTAATTGGTGATAATAATGAGAGCTGACATTTATACAGTGCTTTAAATATCATGGCTTTACCTATATTATCTCATTGGAGCCTTACAAGTAACTACTTGACCTGTATAGTGGAATTATCTCCATTTCTCACACAGGGCTTAGAGAAGATAAAAACTTGTCTGTGATCATACAGTTAATATCAGGAAGGATTTGAACCCAGGCTTTTTCTGACTCCAAATCTAGCATGCTTTTCAATATATCAGGTAGCCCTCTAGTGAGCTGTATACCAACTCTCAAATGTGATAGAGTTCATAATTAGAAAGAACCCAGTAGATAAAGTGCTGGGCTCAGGGGCATGGAGGGGTTCCCTGGAACACATTTTGAGATATAAAGTATCTGGTATAAAGTATTCTTTTAGACCAAAAAGATTCTTTCTACCTCAGGAGAACTGTCAGGGCCTAGTGAAATCAGGAAGACCTTCAGTGAATCAACAATAAACATTTATTAAGCACCTACTATGTGATGACAGAAGCCTTTAAAAGTTTAGATTTTAAATGTAGCTTCAATTTGTGTTCGATGATGGAATGTTTCCACACATACTAGAGAAGGAGGAATGAGTGAAAATTAAGTGCCTACTATGTGCCAGGCACTGTACTAAGTGCTTTACAAATATTATTTCATTTGATCCTCACAACAGCCCGGTGAGGTAGGTGCCATTATGATATCCATTTTACAGGAGGGGAACCTGAGGCAACCAGAGATTGACTTGCTCAGGACCAAACAGGTTGCCTGTTGATTGGATTCCAGTGTCTGAGGTTGGCTTTCTACTCAAGACTTCTTGACTCGGGGGCTCAATGCTATATCCATTGTGCCACTGACCTGCTTCTACTGAATAACAGTGCCTACCTCGGGAAAGAACCCCAGATGCCTCACTTTAACCCTGTTCCCACTTCGTAGACTCAAAAGTTGCACACAATTCAGGAAGAGTTTGGACTATGTGGCACTTGGGATTCTTCCCAATGCTTAACCACATAAAATCACAGAATTCTAGAACTGGCAGAATGGCTGGAGAATAGTCATTACTGGTTCAATGTCTCCCTTAGGGTGCCCTAAAAGCTGTACTATTTAACATATTTATCAGTGACTTGGATAAAGGGATAGAGGGTATGCTCATCAACTTTGCAGATGAGAAAAAAAAAATTAGAATGTCAAATGATGGAGTCAGAATCCCAAAAGACTAAAACACTGGTCTGAATCTAATAAGGAACATATAAAAATAATAAAATGAAAGTAATAAAAGTAAGCTTAAATCCTTGTATTTTTAAAAACCAGCTTCATAAGTTTAAGATTGGGGAGGTGTGGCTAATTAGCAGGTCACCTGATGAAAAATGATGGGGGAGGTAGGGATTTCACTGAACTGTAAATTCACTTTGAGTCAACAATGTGATAAAATAGACGAGAGAGTAAACAAAATCTTAGGCTATGTTGAGAGGCATGGTTTCCAGGATTAGGGAAGTGATGATCCCACTGTGTTTTCCCCTAGTCAGATCACATTTTGAATATTGTATTTAGTTCTGAGTACCACTTATCCCTTCCACATTGAGGGGGTTAGGGACATGGAGCCTCTGGGATCTGGAAAATCTGCATAAAATTTTTTGGCCCTCTCTTCAGACCAGAGAAGAAGTCTGAAATATTATGATATTAAAAGATAAAATATGTTGATATTATACAATACTACACATATATTTTATGCATTTCTGAGTTTCTAAACTTTTTCTGTGTCTGTGGTTTCCACAGAACTCCCCCAAAATTCCTATTTAATTTCTTATGCCAACCCGTCGAAACCATCATGGGGAAAGTTGAGATGTGGGTGGGATGATTGTAGTAAGTTAGAGATTATACAGAAGAGAGTAACCATGGGGGTAAATGGGCTTGAGATCATGTCCTGAGTTTAATGTATTGACAATGTTTAGCCTCGGGGAGAAAACACAAGACTGGTGGTTCAGGAGAAGAGCTTTCATGTGGAAAAGGGATTAGATTTGTTTTCTTTAGCTACTAGGGGCAGTAAAAAATAGGAACAATAGGTACAAATTTGCAAAGAAGCCAATTTCATTTTGATATTCGTACCAACTCACTAACAACTAGAGCAAGCCAAAAGTAAGATCCGTTGCCAGGGGAGATGGTAGGCACCACTTCACTGGAAGTCTTCAAGCAAAGGTTGTATCATCATTTGTTAGTTTTATTATAAAAAAGATTTTTCTTGTAGGGGACTATGAGTTGGCCCAGGTGGCCAGTATGGTCCTTTCCACAAGATAGAAACCATGGGAAACTCTGAAAAAGAACAGGCATAAAACATGTCATTGAGGAATTGTGTGATAGGAAGAAAAGATGTACTAGTCCTACCATTCAAAATCATTCTATTCCAAAGTGGGAAGAAAAAATAAAGTATCAAAATAACCAAATCCTCCTTACAAATGGCAGAGATTTTGTGATACTACCCTGTGGTTGAGGATATATCTGCAAATAGAAAGCACTAGTTAGAAATTTGGCCATCTGGTTTTCTGGTGAGTTTCCCACTCTCACTGTTGCTCCACACTTGAAGTGCCATTCTGGGGGTTGTCCCCTCCAAAAAGTGTGGCCAGCTCTCTAGGTTACTAGAGAAGCCAGCATCTCTGGTAGGTCCTGCTTGGCTTCAGAACCATAGAGGCCCCATAACTTGGTACTTGGGTAGGCACAGCTGCCCCATTTCTCTTCCTTGGCTTCATCGTCCACTGAGTTCAGTGACTCCTCCATCTTTGCCATTCCACTCGGGTTGCCTCCAGTTTCTCTTGGACCCTACTTGGCCATTATGGTCCCAGGCTTTCCCCCTTCCCTAATTGCTGCCATCTTGGAGGGGGGGGCAGTCATAGGAGTCTGTACATCCATGCATCCTCTCTAGGGAACCTAGGCTCTCTCAGCGTAGCCTCTCTCCTCTCTAGACCTTTTTGTTTGTTCTCTATTGTGCATCTGTTCTCCTTTTGCAAGTCCAAGCTCAACGGTGTTGCCGAGTAACCAGAAATGACTTTGAAATCAGTAAAGGATCTAGGGCTATGTATACCATGGACCACCAAGTTTACAGCTTTTATCAAAGAGCTACCCTCTCCTAGGGAATATAACTACTTGTTAAGGAGACATCAGAGAGATTCCTGGCTATACCTTCCATGCAGATAATGTTTTGGAATAAACAGACTCCCTCAAAGAAGTATAGGGGAGACAGAGAAAAACTACCAACCTCTGTGTTTACCAGGCTACACATTTTGGCGGGGGGACCTGAAGAGACTTGAGGCTAATTGCAAGGATCTTTGCTTCTATGATAAAAAGGAGATATTTGCTAAATTAGCAGGAAAGCCAAAAAAGGGAGTTTCTTTTTTGTGCCGTTGCCTTCTGTGGTAATTCAGGTTTCTCTCAGTTTCTCTCTTATATTGTGAGCGGTTTACTAAAAAGGGTCTGGGCAAAGCATTTAAAAATAATTCTGGTTTTTTTCCTCTCGTGTTGTTGGTGAGAGCCATTAGTGTAGTTGAATTGTTAAAAGCATTTGCTTTCACTGGTGCTAGACTAGGTGAATTAGTTTGAATTTCTTTGAACGTGTGAGAGGAGGCTGCCATTTGTAAGGAGGATTTGGTTATTTTGCTGCTTTTTTTTCTTCCCACTTTGGAATAGAATGATTTTGAATGGTAGGACTAGTACATCTCTTCTTCCTATCATACAATTCCTCAATGACGTGCGTTATGCCTGTTCTTTTTCAAAGTTTCCCATGGTTTCTATCTTGTATACTGCTCACACCCACTAGGCACCTTTCCATTGTCCTCTGTGTGACATTCATTTTTAATTCTCCAGAAACCGTGTATCCTGTGACTGGGAGGCTGGTAGAATGGTGGTATTAAAATGTCGAGCTTTTCCATTCATGGGAAACTTGAGATCATTGAGGGAACTTAGTGATTTCCCCAAGGCAATCCCACCTCCTTTCCTTTCCTATTTCAGTTATCAAAACACTAGCATGTTAAAATTACCAGAAAGAAAGAAACAAAAACATTTTTAAAAGGGAAATGGGCGAAGATTATAGAACCAGAACAAAAGCTCACATGTATATGGTACATTAATATTCGCAAAGCATTTCATACAGTTTATCTCTTTTGATATTCACAACAGTCCTGGGAGATGGTAGGTGATTTTAGGTCCATTTTACAGATGAAGAAACTGAAGGTCAGAGAGCTTAAGTGACTTTTCCAGGGTCACTCATTCATGGGAAGAAAAAAAAGTTGAATAGGAGGGGAAGATGAGTGGATTACATTTTGTGTCATTGCATCATTGAACTTCCTTCCAAATCAAGATTCTGGATCTTTTTGAGCATTTGGAAATTTTAGGAAGAGTCTAGCTTAAGACATATCATTTTGAAACTTGTTATTTGGCCAAAGAATTGTGGTCAGATCAAGAGTTGATTGACATCATGATTTAGAACTTAGATATTTAGGGGAAAGGTTTTATTGTGGACCAAACTGAACCTTTTGTTTTAAAGCTTAAGTTCAGAAAGTTAAGAATTCTAAGATTCCTTGTGTATGTGGATACTTCTTAAGACCATACTTCCTCAGTATACTTAAATATTGGCACCATCTTAGTTTAACAAATGATAACACATGATCTTAGAGTGGGGTTGGAATTCATAATACTAGTATTTGAAGAATAACTCAAATTGTTGATTTAAGATAAAGATAGAAAAATTTTCCACATCTGGAGCTATATTATAGAGGTTGTCTAGTCTAACTTCCTTATTTTATGGATCAGGAAATCAAGGCCCTGAAAGGTTAAAAGAGTGCCCATGGATTTGAATTCACATCCTATGACTCTCATTTTAGCATTCTTTTGCTGCCCTGGAAACTGATTTCTATAACTTTACAATCAGAAATTTAAAACCCCCCAAAACTTTACGATGTTGTTGGTCAGCTTAATTTCATTTGATTCTCGTTTGGGTTTGGATAATGCCTCCCAGAAACCCAATTTCAGCAGAGCCACACAATTATAGCAGCCTAATATAATTTCACTATCTTAATAAAACTGCTGATTGCTTGGCCAGTGACTTTCCTTAAGCTTGGTAGCAAAGTCATGTGTTCCTATTTCTATTTCTTCAATCCCTGTAGTAGGATGACCCAGCTTCTCTAGTCCGGCTATAGTTAACTGAATGCCTCAATAGGCCCACCATCGGTATTTTCATGAAGTCTTCCATCCCTTTGTGTTCCTTTTTTCCCCATCTTCTTCTATGATCCCGTGCTGTATCGGAAGAGCTGGTCCTCTCTGGGGTATTTAGATTGAAGGTTAGGCTGAGCAGGTAAAGGGAAGGAGGGCACTTCCTTCCTACTTTTTGTGAGGTGAATCAAATCTAGCTTTGGCTAGGGCAGCCTGCCCATTATTCTTCCCTGGGATTCTAAACTTTTTTTTTTTTTTTTTGGTGAGGCAATCTGGGGTTAAGTGACTTGCCCAGGGTCACACAGCTAGTAAGTGTCAAGTGTCTGAGGCCCGATCTGAACTCAGGTCCTCCTGACTGCAAGGCCAGAGCTCTATCTACTGCGCCACCTACCTGCCCTTTTTTTTAGGAGGACTGAATGCCCCACACTAACAGCTAGGAGGAAGGCATACACATTTGCACAGCTAAGCTACCTGGAGAAAGTCTTTTCACTCCCTAGAAACAGTCTCTGAAATTGGAAGAACACTCCCTACCTTTGTTCACAATGAAACTGTCTGGGCTGCCTTTGCCAGCTGCAGAGTTCAGGCTCCAGGGAATTGACTGACGGGGCTCCAGTAAGGAAGTCATTTGTTTGTAAACTCACCACCACATGTTTGGTCTGCTGCTAATCCTGCCTATTTTTGGAAATCTGGTCCAAGTGGAAGCTCAGGAAGTCCCAGGGTCAAGCAGCATGGGAAATCTGGCTTCTTGCCAGGGTTGGTTTGGTTTAGCTTGTAGGGGTTCTGACTCTTCGTCCCTAAACACTCCAGACTGAATTAATTATCAAACAGAAGTTGTCAAAGGAGGGGGGAAGGGAAGTAGTATGTAGTATTGTTGAAACATGTGACTTTTATAGCTCTAAATTCTCTCTGATTAATTTTTCAATACCACTTAAAATAGTATTAACTATGTTTGTCCAATGCTGATAATAGCAGATGAAGTGGGATTTGTGCATCACTCTTTGATAGCATGGCTTATATTTGGGACTTAATGATGGGTTAGGTTTTGTTCATGGGGGGCAAAACAGTCAGGGGTAGTTTTAATATTTAGGAGACCAAGTAAGACATTTAAGGCAATAAATAAAGGAAGGAACAATAAATAAATAAAGGAACAACAGGGGCTTCTCATTTTAGAAAAAGAGAAGGTAGGTGAGTTTTCTTCATTTAAGTCTTTCTTCCATTTCAGATGAATATTACGAAAACATTTTATCATGTTTATGGTGTTTCTTGGTATTTATTAGCAGTGGCAGAAACCTGTAAAGAGTTCCTTTTGTTCTTTTAGCTGTATGGTAAATCATGGGAATGAATCTTTGCTTTTTTTTTTTATTACTCATTGATATCAGGGCCTAACACATTGCCAACAATTTCATAAATCTCTTTTCTTGCATGAAAAATATCTCTAGCTTTCAGGTAGTTCTGATAAAAAGGTTTGGATCCTAAAAAGGGATATGAATATTCAGTTTCTCTTAAGATACTGACTTGGACAGTGTGAGTATAATCCTTAATTTTCCAGATCAGATCTCTTGGCAGGCCTCAGAGCATCAGAGATCCAGAAACACAGGAAATTAACCTCAGTGGAAGAATTAACTGTAAGATTCATCTCTGTGAGTAGCATAGATAACATTTTTTTCATGTCTCTAACCCATAGACCAAATATATTTGTAGCCAATAGGATACTAGTGTATCTTATATCAGTAATTCAAAAAGCGTTTGTTAAACACTGATTATATGGCAGGTATCAAGATAGGTGCTGGGACTACAAATATAAAGATGAAATTGACTCCCATCCTCAAGGAACTTGCGTTCTATCAGGGAAGATAGCCCACCCTCCTTAGTTGATGCGAAGTACGTGTAAAGTAATATGGGGCATTTGGTGCAGCTGGATGGCACAGTGGATAGAATGCGGGGTCTGGAGTCAGGAAGACTCAACTTCCCAAGTTCAATTTTGGCTCCATACCCTTACTAGCTGCCTGACCCTGGGCAAGTCACTTAACCCTGTTTGCCTCAGTTTCCTTATCTATAAAATGAGCAAGAGAAGGCAATGGAAAACCGCTGCAGTATCTTTGCCAAGAAAACCCCAAAAGGGGTCATGAAGCATTAGACATGACTTAAAAAATAACCGAACATGAACAGTTTGGGGGTTGGGGAGAGGTACTAGCAGTTGGGTGGGAAAGGCCTAATATAGGAGGTGATATTGATATATTGGTGTATATATATCAATCAATATCAATAGTATAGGAGATATATTTAGGCTGAGCTTTGAAGGAAGCTAGGTATTTTAAGAGGTGGAAATGAGCAAGAATGCATTCCATGCATGGAGGCCAGGCTGTACATAGACACAGAGAAAGGAGGTGAAGTATCAGGTATGAAGAACAGCAAGAGTGCCAGTTTGGCTAGATTGTGGAGTATTCAAAGAGGAGTAATGGATTGTGGTTATGAATGACTTTAGTAGTCTGTGCTGGGTTAGTTGAGAATGCAAATTTGGGAATGGTTGGTAAATAGACAATAGATCAGTCAATTAGAAACTGGATAGATTAAGTCCCTGGATGGTAATCAAATGACAATTTTAAAAATGATGAAAGAGCTGTAAGATTATAGATCTGATTGAAGTAATTATTGGCCTGATTAGAATCATATGGAAATCTGCATATTAGAATCCCTCCTCCCCACCACATATGCAACCCATCTGTTAACATATCGTGTTGTGCCTTTGACTCAAGGAGGTTAAAAGACTTGCTCTGGGTCATACAGCTAGCTCCCAAGAGTCAGAAGGAGGATTTGAACCTAGGTTTTTACCTGTTTTTAAGTCTGTCATTCTAGATAGTGCATCATGATGCTTAACAAAACATTTACTCATCTGAAAACCCAGACAGGTTTCCTATGGCACAAATATATATGTGACCTAAGCTACAAAGCATTATTTATTTATTTATTTTTGTCTTATTTTTAAATTCGGAACTCATATATCAAAAAGAGAGGATTTCCATATTTACAGAACCCCCAGATGAGGATTATATATGAAACCACGAGTCTCCATTTCATATTTCTTGCTTTATTTCCTATTTATCCTGCATATAGCTTGTTTGTGCATATTTGTTTGCATATTGTCTCCCCTTCAGATAGATTGTGAGCTCCTTGAAGGTAGGGACTGTCTTTTTTCCCTTTCTTTGTATCACTAGCACTTAGCACAATGCCTGGCATGTAGTAAATGCTTATTAACTAATTAAAAACAGTATATTATGAATTCCAAATATTATCTTCAAAACTGTCCTTGTCTGTACTTCCTTGTGAATCTTCTTCTGTTCTTTTCTGTTAATTAAAAAAGAAATGTTTTAGTGGCTCTCTTTTTCTTAAGCATTATTATTGCTAATCTTCTAATTCTGCCTCATTAAAAACAGAAAAGAAAAAACTTGTGCCAAATAAACATAGTCAATCCGAACACATCTACACAGTAATCATATAGAAAAATATTTATCTACTAAGCCTTAGGTTTATCACCTTTTTGGAAGGAGGTAGGTAATACACTTCATCATAATTTCCTCTGAAGACGTGAAGATTGCTTTAGTCATAGTTCTTAAGTCAAAGTTGTTTTTCTTTATAATGTTGTTATAAAAATTATTTTCCTGGTTCTTTTCATTTCAATTTACATTAGTTCCTACTTCCCTGAAATCCTCTATTTCATCACGTCTTATGTTACAATAATGTTACATTACATCTATATGCCGCTTTATTCAGCCATTCCTCAACTGATGGGCACCCCCTGAGATTCCAGCTTTTTTTTTTCTTTTTCATTTTCATTGCTTTTTTTTTTTCCTTTGGTGAGGCAATCAGGGTCAAGTGACTTGCCCAGGATCACACAGCTATTAAATGTCAAGTGTCTGAGGCTGAATTTGAACTCAGGTCCTCCTGACTCCAAGGCCAGAGCTCTATCCACTGCTCCACCTAGCTGCCCCTCATTTTCATTTCTTTCAGGATCAGGAAATTTGTTTTTCTCACTACTATTCCCTGATCAGTATCATTCTCTGTATTCCCCCCACTCCTTAACCTCCCCTATTTCCCTGGTGAGTTGGATGTATTCCTATATAAAATTGTGTGGTTTAGTTAAAAGTAAGGTTCATCTGATCCTCCTCTTTCTACTTCTTCCTCTGTTTATGTGTTATTCTTCTAATGAGCCTCAATTAAGCAAAATATCAAATTCTTCTCCCTTCTTCTTTTCTCCACTAGTATATTCCTTTTATCCTCCCCTTTCTTTCCTCTTTTAGAACCCTCAGAACAGAACTAATCCATTCCCACAGAACTTCTTTTTTTCTCATTTATATCTCTCAGTATCCGTTTGGAGACATTAAGGTCCTAAAGACCTATTTATTTCTTCTCCCCATTAGAATATTAGTACTTCATCATCACAGTCTCTTCCACTTGTTCAAATTTACCTTTCTAGGTTCTATCGACTCTAATGTTTGTATTTTAAGAATTCTACTTAGATCTGTTCTTTTTATCAGGAATGCTTCAAAATCCTTAAATTCATTAAAGGACCAATGCTTCCCCATTCCAATAAAATGATACCCAGCTTTGCAGGGTTATTTATTCTTGGTAGTAAACCTAATTTTTTTTTTGTTTTGTTTTTTTGGCTTTTACAGGTTTCTTTTTGTTTGAAGTAGAAGTTGCCAAATTCTATATAAATCTTGGCTATGGTTTTTTGGTACATGAACTCTTTCTTTCTGGATACTATAAGTATTTTCTCTCTATTGACACTCTGGGTTTGGACTATGACATTCCTGGAATCTTTCCTTTTTTTTTTTTCCTTCCAGCAAGTGGTCAGTGGTTTTTTTCTATCTTTACTTTGCCTTCTGGTCCTACTAGGTCTGGGCAGTTTTCATTTATGATTTCTTGAGATGTAATTTTCAGACTTTTTAGCATGACTTTCATAGAGTCCAGTGATTCTTAAATTTTCTCTCTTTGATCTGTTTTTCACATAGTTTTTTTTACATCAGATATATTATATTTTCCTTTTTTTAGGTTTTTGAATTTATTCTGATATTTCTTGTTGTTTCACGGAGTCATTGATGATTTCTTCTTGGTCTAGTACAGTTTTCAGGGAGTCTGTTACTTGGGGAAGATTTACCACTTTCTCTCTAAAACTACTTATTCTCCTTTTAATTCTTTCCTCCAGAGTTTTATTTTATCTTTTAATCTGTTAGTTTCTTTCTCTTAGGTATACACATAGTCCTTGAGGAAGGTCTATTTTTTTCCTTTCAGACTCCATTTATTATGGCATTATTTCTCATTCCAAATTCAATTTTTAGGCATCTCTAGATCTATACTAATTCTTTTTTTTTTTAAAAGATCTATACTTATTCTTTATAGTGGTTGGTGTCTTCTTTAGTTTACTCATCCCCCAGCTTTACTTTCTGAATTGAGGTTTTGTTCCAGAATCAGGTTCTACCCCCATTGTGCTTTTGAGTGAGGTTATTGTGGCCCTCCTTGATCTCTGTCTTGTTCCCTTGGGTTCTTGCACTGATCCAGGGGTACCACTGATGAGGTGCAGAGAACTGCATCTTCAGGGTCCTTTATGATGTCTCAGAACAGAATGTTAGGGAACTCAGAGCTTCTGGGCTATTCTGGTCTGAGCATTGCCACCTACTTACTATACTCTTAGTTTTTTTTCTATTGGCTTTCAAGGTATGACTTTTTGTGCAGCTCTGGGGTGGAAGTAGTCACTTCCTATAATTTCTCATTAGATTTCTTGATCATTATTCAACTGCCAACCTTAAAGCCTTTGTAATTTCTGGAACATGCCCACCATTTACCAAGAAATGCATGGCATTAAACCTGAAAGGACTTAGAGATCATCTAATACAAAGTTCTCATTTTATAGATGAGAATATTGTGACTTTCCTGTGGGTAATATGAGAGCCAGAAAACACCTCAGAGGCAATCTATTTAACATCTTCTGTGCCTCATTTTAAAGATGAGGAAACTGAGGCCCAGAGAGGTTCACCCAGGTAGTATCAGAAGCAGAATTTGGACTAAGGTCCTCTTGACTTCAGAATTGGTGCTCTTTCCATTGTACCATGAAATAGAAGAATTTAGAGATGTAGCTCCTGATTTCTGATTCCACGTCCAAGTTCTTACTTGATGCCCCTTAGATCAAGTGTGTTGAGTCTTCTTGGGCAAAGATTGGAAGATGGTTCATCCTACTAACCCCCCTCCCTCCAAAAAAATCTGTGTAGAAAAGGTTTCCAAAAAAAGAGCTTCTAATATGGTCCAATCAGTCATCAAGTATTTATTAAGCCCTTGCTATATGCTACATACCATATTAAGCACTGATGATAAAAGAAAGATAAAACCACAAAAATAATCCTTTCCCTCAAGGAGATTACAACCTGATGAGGGAGACAACATGTAAATAAATAGGTACATATAACATGCAGAGGAAGTAGAAGGAAGGGGGCTTAAGTGGCTGAAGGGAAAGCCTCTTGTAGAAGGTGGAATTTGAGTTGAGTCTTGTAAGAAGCCAGGGATGTCAGGAATCAGAGGTGAAGAGAGAGAACATTTCCAGACATGAGAGATGATCAGTAAGTTCCAAGGTATGATGGTAAGAACATTTGACTTGGGATCAGAAGGTCTGGCTTTGATTCTTAACCCTATCAATAACTAGTTGTGTGATCTTGGCAAGTCATTAAATCTCTTTGAGCTTCAATTTATACAATCATAAAATGGGGATCATAATGGTGGCAGATCAAAAGTGATCAGGTGTGTTAAAGACTTTGTAATCCTAAAGTGTGATATATGTGTTAGTGTTTATTATTATTATTATTGTCATCATTATCATCACCTTTATTAATCAGGCCTATTATTTCCTTGGTTTAGGGAGCTCTGGGTAAGGAGTTTCTTTTACCAATGCACGTTAGCAACGTCCCTAAAACAGTTTTAGAGAGTCTTCTGGGACACTGAGACATTAAGTGACATTAAGAGACATTAAGTCACAAGGTTTTCTAAATGATTTGCTCTATAGTATAATCATCCTCTCTATCTCCCTCCCACCAGAACCTGGACTCACTCTTCTCCCCTCCCCTCTGTTTTAGGTGTGCTTTCTTCGCTTTATCACAACACTTCGCAGCCATTTCCAAATAATCTCCCTTATGCCTTTCCCACTCTGCCCCTGGGACCCTTGGCTCTGATAGATGAGTCTTGAGTTTTCACTTTACCTTGCCCAGAACCAAGCCTCTCCATCACGCTGACCATTGCCAAAGAGTGCGGAAGCTCACTTATTTTCACTCCCGTCTTCTTGTTGCCTTTTATATGTTCTTTTCTTCCATCAGAAGGTAAACTCCTTAAGGACAGAGACTGGTTTGCAGATTTATTTTTTTTTTCCCCTCCAGTTTAGTGTAGTGTTTGGCACACAATAAATGCTTTTTAAATTCATTCATCAGGTCAGAGGTAAACTTGAACCCAGGTCTTTGTGACTCCAAAACCAGCTCTTCATCTGTTATTCCATGTTGCCTCTAAGTTGTTTATTGCTGTTAAGCATTCCTTTCCTGAACTTACCTAAGTTGTAAATTTTAACACACTTAAAAAAAATCAGCCTTAACAGGTGTAACATCTTCCACCTAATTTTTTCTAATTACCCATAGCAGCACATTATTTATTTATTTATTTATTTTTGTTTTGTTTGAATAGTGATTAAAGTTGTCTCATAAATGAAGTGACAGAAAGTAACACCTCTATGGAGAAGTTGTTAGGATAATTCAGCTGCTCACCAATTTGAAAGGCATCTGGCAAGGTTACTGTTGAAATTCTAAAACAAAATAAATTAACCCACAATATATTTCTCTTCTCCCAGGACTTTTGTGGTACTATTTATTTCATTCCATCTTTTATCACATATTCTCTCCTTCCCATACTTTTTTCATTTATTGTTGTTCAATTGTTTTTCAGTCATGTCCAGCTCTTAATGACTCCATTGGGGGTTTTCTTGGCAAAGATGCTGGAGTGTTTTGCCATTTCCTTCTCCAGCTCATTTTACAGATGAAGAAACTGAGGCAGAGTTAAAGGGTCAGATAGCTTGTCTGGGGCTGAATTTGAACTCAGGTAGATAGGTCTTCTTGTCTCCAGGCCAGCTAGCATTGCTGCTAGCATGAAATAAAAGGGCCCTCCTTCAAGGGGCTTTTCTTCTGGTAGGGGACTTGATAATCTACCTAGTTACCATGGTGAAAAGAAAGCATTTCTTAATCTGGAACAATTGGATTAAAGTCAATTCAAACTGAGGTTAATCCTTTCTTATTGTGTGGTCATCATCCAAACTCCTTTACAGAGTAGGAACTCCATCCTTTGCCTAAGAGTAAGGGTTTTGCTACCTTTTAAAGAGAAGACAGATACTATCAGGGCTATTCCTGTCCCCATCCTAAATACCACTCCTTTGAGGACTGTCATGGGCTTAATGAACAATGCATTCAGCAGGAAATAAAAACCTGACTGATTGGGGGATTATTAGCTTGGGTCCCTTTCCCCAAAGGGAGGAGGAAGGACATGTAAACAGAAACACTAGAATAGTCCTTGAATCTGAGTGGCAGCCCCAGACTTCAATGGAATCTTACCAATCTCTGTATTTATCCTTATCTGACCTATGATTAGTACATTCAAAAAGGCCTGAGGTCTGTTCACCCCAGATTAGTCCATTTGTAAAAGGCTCCAGCTCCCTTTGTCTGCCTTATTATAAAACCTGTTCAGATATTAAGTCGATAGCCACCTATAATCTACCCTAGGTCTAGATAGAGCCTAATTCCTGGGTTGCAGTAACCTGTGCAACTCTGTTTCCCTAAACCAGACCAAGAATGGGATATTGATTGGATGAGAACGCATGTCTCCTTGTGTCCTTTTTCTGTGTGAGCGAGTCAGGAAGACCCTGATTCAAGTCCTGACTCTGACACATAATGGCTGTGTGACCCTGGGTAGGATTTTGTAACCTCCCAGTATCCAGGCAACACTCAAGAGTTTCAGTGAAAGTGCTGATAGGCATTGGCAGAGGAAGTTCCTCGCTAAGAGGTCTTCACTGATGAAATAAGGCTTGTTAAAAAACAACAAGGAAAGGTTCTTTTGATTTTAGTTTGTATTCTGAGCAGTTACAGGCAGTATCATTGTTTGTCATTGCCCTTTATTTTCCAAGGAGACCAGTGATGTCATGGAGTGACATCTTGACTCCGGGTTGGATTTAAGTGATGTAGAGTTGCAGGAAGTCATCAGCCTCACTCTCTCTTCTAGAGTCATTGAACTCCAGTGGCAGGACAAAAGTCAAGCTGACTGGTGACTGCCTGAGATGCAGCAGATGACCTTGGTATCTTCCATGTCTGAGTACTCCACAGTGCCCACTTCAGCCGACTTCATAGTCCTTGAAACGGATTGTTCTCATCCACCCATTCCAACAGGGAAATAGTCATAAAATGATAAAAGATGGAAGAGAAGTTTAAAAAGTAATTGTGTATATCAAAGGGCTAGAAAGGAAATGTTGGAGGTTAAGACCAAAAGGAAGAAAAACTGGTCTTACACAGTTGAAAGTGTAGTAGTTGAGGGATAGTATTTTACACACGCACCCTGGAGTTTCCTATGGCAACAAAGAAGGCATTATAAAGGACTAAAATTGCCTTTTGGTTCATTCTTATAGCATAAAACACCTTGTTTTAGAATAACATATCCAAGTGAATTGTAGTATTATTTACTTTGAGTATTCAGAACTGGCTTGTTCATTTTCTTAATTTTCTTAATTTTAAGTAATAAGTCCACAAGCATTTATAAAGTACTTATTGTGTGCCAGGCACTGTGCTAAGCACTAGAAATACAAAGGAAGGCAAGAAACAGTCCCTGCTCTCTAGGAGCTCACAATCTAAAGGGGAAATCAGTAAGCAAACACCTATGTGGGAAGGAGATAGACAGGATAAATTGGAGGTATGTAGTGTCTGAGGGAAGGCACGAGCTATTAAGAGGAATCAGTAAGACTTTTTGTAGAAGGTGGGACTTTAGTTGAGACTTGAGAGAAGCCAGGAGGTAGAAATGAGGAGAAAAGGGATTTGGGCTTGGGGGATAGCCAGTGAAAATGTAGGGAGTTAGGAGGTAGAGTAAATAGTGTTATGGGTTGGCATAATAATGATGTTAGGGTATGGCATTGGGGAGTAGGCCACAAGAATAGAGAGTTGGAGCTAGAAGCAACCTTGCAGGTCAACTAGCCCAGTCCTCTCATTTTACAGGAAACTGAGGCCCAGAGAGGATATGTGACAAGTGTCTGAGGCAAGATTGAAACCAAAGTCCTCTAAATATAGTCAGCACTTTTTCCACTGCACCATATTACCTCCTGTCCTATTACAATGCTTCCCTCTACTCCCAATACTTCTTGTTTCCTTAGTTCTTCCACTACTGGTACTTTCTTTATTATCTGTTCCCAAATCAATAAAGTTAAAATGAAAAATTTTTTAATGTCTTATTTCTGTCCCCTCCCCTAGCCACAAGAAATACTTTTGAATTATGGGAGATAATAGTGCAAGGCAACATTAGCTTTGGCTGCTCAACCAAAGTGTCTTCCTCTTCAACTTTCTTCATTTTGATTAGTGGGCAAGAGGCTGTTGGGAAGATAATGGCCCCAAAGTAAGGAGTGAAGTGAAGCATGGTTGGGGCCTCTCTAATAATACTGAAGGAATGGGCAGCAACTTGATGCTGCAGCACTATCCCCAGAGAGCACACAAACGTCCTGAAAAATACAATTATCTTAAATGCTGTCCCCCTGGGTGAGCTTATCGTATTAAGTGAGCTTATTTCATATGGGATTTGGCAATTTCATGCATTATCAACAGAATTGGAAGGGACCTTGAGGTCATTGAAACCATAGTCATCATTTTATAGAAGAGAAACTTGGGGCCCCAGAAAGGTTGTGATTTGCCCAAGTTCATGCAGGTTTGGCAGAGTGATGATTTGAACCCAGTGCCTCTGATTGTTTATACAGCATTCTTTCCACTACTCCAAGCTGCCTACTAACCTAACTATCAGGTTAATCCTTGCCTCTCCATGGGAAGTACTGATATATTCTGATTTGCCCTCTGTAGATCCGATGTCATTTTGACATCTGAAAAATTTAGACCAGTATTTGCAAATTCATTAGACAGTAAAGAGGTCATATTTATTGAAGCTTATACTAAAAACTTCAAAGTTGTGAAATTTTAAAAATTTTCCCATGTTTCTTTCTGCAAAGTTCTGTTATTAAAGAGAGAGAATTACTGTAGTTGTTTGAAGGCCAGTAAGTTTTGTTTTCGGATAAAATATTATAATCCTTTTACAGATTAAGTTCTTTCCAGCTTCTCCAAGTCATACCATCTGCATCCCAGCCTCTTCCCTCTGGTACTAAGATTCCTGTCCCTAGGAACCTGAACTTTGTCCTTAATTTTACCAGCACACAATTTCCTGTCCTTTTATAAATCATTCAACCTTACTCATGCTCTGCTCCCCCTCCAGTCCTTACTCTCCTATGTGTATGTCTTCCTCCATTGGAATGTAAGCTTCTTGAAGACAGGGATGGACTTGCTTGCTTGTACTTGTATCCCCAGAACTTAACATTGCTCCTGGAATATTGTCAGCACTTAATACATTTTTTTTTTCATTTCATTTTACAACTGAATTTAAAACAAACACTGTCTGGAGGAGGTAGCTTTCATGTTTTTATTGGAATGTTTTCTATGCAGAATGTTTTTCCCTTTCCCTTCCTCTGACAAAATTTATACACATGAATACTTCAAGGATCCATGATTCTATCTATGTAGACACTGGTACACATTGGACCCTCATCATCTTTTTGTAAACTGCTCTGATGAGATGTGGTGGTCAGCTCCTTTGGTGATAAGATTCTGAGCTAAACTAGTCCTTAGCTCAGTCCTGAGCTAAGCTAGTCAAGTGTACCATGTGCTACACTTGAAGCCTCTTTGGCTTGAGGGACTTACCAGAGTTTATACTCCTGGCACTGCCTTCTTTGTTACTTATCAAAGTCAGCCTTTAGTTGGAAGGTATACATTAAACTAACTCAAAATATACTCAGTCTTTGTCTAGGGATATATTAAAATCCTGTATTAAATATTGATCTCTTAAAGCTTAGAAACAGGAATGAAATGTTCAGTGGGGAACTATCATGAGCATAAAAGCTTATTCTTGGGGAGGGAAAACATATAATACCCAGTCAGTTATCATGCTGACACAGTTAAGGACAAATAACTCGTGGAGGGGGAGGGGCTTCAAAATTTGTTGTGAAAATGAGTCTATGCTGCCTCTCACCAACTGTGGTCTTTTAAGTTGCATCTCTGTGTTTTGGAAAAAGATCATGGGAGGAGACACTCCCTCTGAGACTTCCATTAAGTGTCTTGTTCCCTTCCCCCAACCATTTTCCCTTTTCCATTTTTTTTTTTTTGCCTTGGCTTCTGGAGGAGTGAGCTAAAAGTGAATGTGCTCCAGTTCCTGTGTCTCACCATATGTTTTGGTTATAGGAGCTAGAGGACTGAAGTTATATTTAATGGGTCCTTTGCCAGTAGTTTTACTGGAATTTCTCCAGTTTTGTATACCAGAAATTTCAACAATCCAAATCCTTGACAGCTACACTTTCCCCTCCCCCCCCTTATGAGAGCCAAGTGCTACCAAGTGGTATACTGCAAGTGGTGACATGGTCAGGAAGAGAGAGAAAAAACCCTTTCATATTGGAGATAGTAAGGAGGAAGGAGAGAGAGAAACTTGGTATTCCCTTGTAACATAAGCACCTAACACTGGGAATAGGCTGGGCAACATTTGCCTGGTGGGGAAAAAAATATAGCCAGTCAAAAGACTCTTCTACAACTACCCGATACTAAGTAAGTACTGTAAGATAGGCCTTGGTTTTTGGTCTTTAGCTTTAAATTCAGTAGTTCCCATTAAGGCTTAAAAGGATGATGGAATTGTTGGATCAGCAGATTTTGGTAGCGGTATCTCCTCGGACTGGGGGGACCCATTTGAAACAGTAGAGATGAACTGACAGTTTTCTGCTTTCAAAAACCTTTTCAGCAATGAGCTATGGAGAGAGGTAGGGAAGCTCTCTGCCTCTTATAGTTTTAAAGGAGGTTGTAAGAAGCCTACATGCTACTCTCTTGCCTCAATAAGTACTTCTAGTACTTCACTAAGAGGATACTGTCTCCTAGCTAGGCTTTTCCTTTCTCCCCTCCTCTCTTTCCCAAAATAAAACATAAACACACATACTCCCATCAGCTTGCCCAACATTTTGGTATTTTTTTCCCCACCCACCTCCGTGTCATTTTTTTTTTAATCTTTCCCCCACCCCAATACACACACACAGTGGCTTCTTAACATGAAGTTTTGGGATCCCCATCCCAGGAGAAAGTTTTGGTTCCTTTTTTTTATCATTTCATTCTTTTCCATTTCTACTTTACTGGATATGTGAGATAATAAATTGCCATATTCATTTATTTGTGATTTCTATGGAAGAAGCAGTAAGATTAATATTTTAAAAACCTTTGATTTTGAAGCTTTTTTAATGTTATCTCTTATCCACATCCTAATATTATTTAAAAATTTTTCTTAATGAAGATTTAATTTTTAAGTTGACATACATTCCCTCACTACCAAACAGCTTTGGTAAACAGATTTGAAAATAGTGTGATGTGGTATTATTTAGCCCTAATTAAATATGACTATTGTCTAGACTATTTAGTCATTGAAGCTGACCCAACAAAGGACTTATTCTATAAGAGGTGCTTTCTGATTGAACATTGTTGAGCATTATTTCATTATACCAGTTATAATGTAATTGGATATAAGATTATGAAGGAATTTTTAATAATTTTCTGTTTCTGAGGGTCCTCCTATATTCATCTCACAAATGTCCCAATTCTTCCATTTTAACACAACCAAATTTTAATAAACCAATAATGAGTGAATCCATTTACTAGATGTTTGACCTATAGCAGGTATCTGATTTGACTGTGATGTTATATTTTTTACTTTGAATTTTAGTTTCCAGCTTAGTTATATAAGTTTTGTTATATAAGTTTTATTCTTTTAAAATTTAATGAAAATAATTCAAGTATAAGAGATCATGAAAGGCCATGAATGGATAGAAAGCCATGTTTGAAGTCAGGAAGGTCTGGCTTCAAGTAAATCTTCTCTCTCATACTCTCATTATCAAGTCATTTAATTTTTTAATGCCCAAAGTGACTTTCTCTAACAACACAAATTATATCTAATGACTGATCTTCATTGGTGGAGGGAGTTTCCCATACTGGAAAGTCTGAAAATCATGCATCTGGTGCAAAAAAAGAAATCATAAGACCTAGTCTGTAATAATTAGCAGTTGAACAGTGACCAAGTCTGCCATTATGACTTTCTAATGAAGAGCAGAGGAAAAGACTTCTTTGAGGGCTTATACTTTCATATTTAAATTGGTAAACATGGTTATATGTTGATGGGGCAATTCTGGGAGCTGAGAATTTTAGAGTGAGAGGGTTTATAATGAGTTGTAGTGTTTCATTAGCAATTGAATGGCTAATATGGATGCCTATGAGGGCTACAGAATTGTTTCAGTTGATAAGGGAATCGGTGAATACTGGTTTTTTAATAAAGTACAAGTGATGAAGTATGTAGGGTTTTTTGCCGATATTTTAAAGCCACTTATTTCTAGGTGTCAGTCTGTAATGAGAGCTTTCAAAAGTAGAGTATGTGCCTATTATGAGATATGCTGCACAGCTTGATATCAAGGGGAAAGCACAATACTAAAGTTCAAGTCTGAAGACATTTATTAAGTACCTACTATGTTCAGAGGTGGTGCTAGGTGGAGGGCAAACATCCCTGCCCTCTAGAGTGTGTGACACATACATGGAAGTAATAAAAGTGTTTCCTCTGCTGTATCCTCTCCAAGTTGTTCCCATCAATCATGAGTGCCCTCCAAGATGTTGCCCTGGGCCCTTTTCTTTTCTTCCACTGTAGGACTTCATTTGGTGGTCTCATTAGGTCCCATGCATTTAATTGTCATCTCTATGCAGATGATACTATCCTCTCTGCTGACCTGCAGTCTTATATCTCCCACCGAGGTCCTATCCATTCACATTGGATGTCCTGTAGACATCTGAAACTTGACATTTCCAATGCTTAACTCATGATCTCCAATCCTTCCCTCTTCTTGACTTTGGTTCCCACCAGTTACCCAGGCTTGCAATCTAGGTTTGATCTTCCACTTCTCACTCCCTCTCACCCTCGGGGTCCAATCTGTTGCCAAGTCCTGTCAATTCTACTTTTGTGACATCTCTGGTATACAACCACTGCTCTCTTCTGTCACTGACACTGCTTCGGTGCTGGTCCTTGTGGCCTTAAGACTGGATATATTTCAATAGCTTGCGTGTTGTTCTTCCTGCCTCAAGTCTCTCCCCATTCCATTCTAAAGCTCAGACCATGTCACTCTTACTCCTCAATAATTCCTGCGACTGGATCCCTATTACCTCCAGAATCAAATACAACATCCTCTGTTTGGTTTTTAAAGCCTTTTATAACCTGGCTCCTTCCCACCTCTCCAATCTTTTTTTCACCTTATTCCCCTTCAGGCTTCTTTGTTGTTTCTCACACAAGATATTTCATCTGCTGACTCTGCATTTTCCCTGACTGTCCTCCTTGCCTCTCTGTCTCCACCTTCTGTCTTCCTTCAATTTGCCGTTAAAATCCCACCTTCTTCAAGGGGACTTTTCTGATTGTCTCTCCACTGCTAGTACCTTCCCTCTGAAATTACCTCCAAGGTATTTATTTACATGCACACACACACACACAGAGTTGTTTGCATGTTACCTCCCCCATTAGATTGTGAGCTCCTTGGGAGAAGAGATTATTTTTTGGATTTCTTTGTATTTCCAGTGCTTACAGTACCTGGCACCTAGTAAGTGCCTCATAAATGCTTGCTGTCTTGACTTGACAATGAAGGAGGTGACATTTGATTCTAGGCTTTAGGGAAGAATAGGATTTCAGTAGATAGAGATAGAAGAAAGAAATTCCAGAAGTAGGAGAAAAGCCTTCGAAAGGGATCATAGCATCCTATATACTAGAGCTGGAAGGGACGTCAGAGACATTTGACTGAGGTGAAGTAACTTTCTCAATGTCCTACAGGAAGGAAACATCAGCATTGGGAAAACACAGGATAGACTCCAACTATAATCTAGAGATTGAATGGAGCACAGAATACAGATTAAACGAATTAGTGCTATAGTGAGAGTCAGACAGAGAGGGGTGACTGTAAAGGAATACATTTCATTAACTTGTAATTATGTTAATGAAGGGTAAGGGATGAGCCTGGGCATAAAGAACATATCTATCTATCCACATATAATATACATGTATTATATATATAGTTGTAGATAGATATTCATATCTATCTATGTATCTATTTATCATCAAAGAATGGAAGAGCTGGATGGTACAATCCAAGTCACCTAGTTCCTAGTTAGTCTTCTTTCCATCATATTTTGTTGCCTTGTTGGCAGCTAGGTGGCACAGTGGATAGAATGTCAGGCCTGGAGTCAGGAAAACTCATCTTCCTGAGTTCAAATGTGACCCCAGACACTGTCTAGCTGTGTGATCCTGAACAAGTCACTTAACCCTGTTTGCCTTAGTTTCCTCAGGTGTAAAATGAGCTGAAGAAGGAAATGGCAAACCACTCCAGTTTCTTTGCCCAAGAAAATCCCAGATGGGGTCATGAAGAATCAGACATGACTGAACAATAATAACAAAAATGTTGCGTTATATTTAGTCATAGAAGTCTATAATTAGAAGAGACCTTATAGGTCATCTAGTGCAACATCTTCTGGCTTTTTTTGTTTTGTTTTGTTTTGTTTTTGTGAGGCAGTTGGGGTTAAGTGACTTGCCCAGAGTCACAAAGCTAGCGAGTGTTATGTGTCTAAGGCTGGATTTGAACTCGGGTCCTCCTGACTCCAGGGCCAGTATTCCATACACTGTGCCACCTAGCTGCCCATCTGTTTTGTTTTTTTTGAGGCAGAGTGGTACAGTTGAAAGGAGAACTGGCTTTGAGGTCAGAGGAATCTAGGTTCAAATCCTACATCTGATACTTACTGTCTGTATTGTATAATCTTGGGCAAGTCACTTAACTTAGCTTGCCCTTAATTTCTTCAACTGTAAAATGAAGGGATTGGATTAGTTGACCTTCCTTCCAGGTTCCTTCTAGCTCTCCATCTATGATCTTCTGATCCTAATGTGCTTCTTCTATGCCATGCCCATTTTAGGCACAGCTAGCTGGGGCAGTATATAGAGCTCTGGGCCTATAGCCAGGAAAACCTGAGATCAAATTTGACCTCAGACAGCTCCTAGCTATGTAACCCTGGAGAAGTTACTTAAACCTGTTTGCCTCAGTTTCCTCATCTGTAAAATGAACTGGAGAAGGAAATGGCAAAACACTCCAGTATCTTTGTTAAGAAAACCCTAAATGGGGTCACAACGAATCGCACGTGACTGAAAAATGACTGAACAACAACAAAAATAAATACTTGCCAAGTGATTGATGGAGAAAGGAAAAGGAGGAAGAAAAATTACAGAGGCTTGCTAGAAGCTGCATAAAGTGGCAGCTGATTGGACTCATTGTAGGGAGTTTAGAAATAAGCTGTATGGAATTGTCTCTGGCCCAGCCAGAGGATTGGGGGACGAAGTGCATGTTAGCAACCAGGAGATCTTAGTTTTGTAGTGTCATCTCAACTCTTCCATTTAACTTGGTGACAAATGTGCAGGAGGCAGCATGGATTAGGTCCAGGTGTGGAATCACTAAGACACTTACTCTGCCCACTGTGCCATCTACCTGCCCATTTCCCCTCTCCTTTAGCTGTTTTCCAACCTATAGTTTTCAGACCGTCAATATTTCAGGAACATCAGACATCATCCAGTTACACCTTTCAGACTCTTCAGAGAAAGCTTTAAATGATGGTATAACTATGCAGCATGAGACAACTAACTACACAATCGTTTAGCTTTAACTCACTTCTTCTCACTAAGTATTCCAAACATGATGTTTCATCTGGATCCACATTTTTTAGTCCCCATTTCCTTTGATTGCCACCCTTGACAGAGCAATATTTTATGTAACAAATACCTTGGCAACATAATATGCTAATTTACTTGATCTAAATACAGAGTGTTTTCAAGGAACTGCTGACATAAAAATAATTGTTCTAATAGATAATAGAGCAGAACCACAGTTTTTCTTCCAACTACATTTTAGGAGATTATATTCCCCTCATCCCCCCCAAGTCTTTACCTTTTCATACCAGTTTTGTCCATGCATTCAGCATTCTGGGATAAAGGTTCTCGCTAAGGGTGAACGGTGTGGAGCCAGCTAGTACAGCCTCAGGAGAGTGGATTGTTAAATTTTCAATGTGAGCCTTTACACCTCAGAAATTGGCAAATGCTTCAGATAAGGGCTTGATTTATTGTTTTGTGGATTGTCCCAACTTAAGAAAGTGATAGAGAAAATATTAATAATGCAGATTAAATGTAAAAAATGTCCTCAAGTACATTTTTCAACTGGAGAACCAGTTGCTGAACATTTACCAGCAACAACTGGTCTTAACCTGATGAAGTTTAATTTCCTCCCTATCCGACCTGCACCCTAATTTTTGGCATAGTTTAAGATTATAGTTAATAATGTATCTGAGGTGTTACTTTTTCTTCATTTCCCACACTTGAAAATTGTGCTGCTATTTGGGGTTTAGGGTTTGTTCTTTTCTGAATGGGTAGCTGCACTGATAACTTATCCCATTACAATCACAGAATACAAAATATGTGGAATATAAGGCCAGTGGGAGAGACTGGAGTTTCAGTCAGAAAGTAGGACTGAGGTTCCCAAACTTATTTGGCCTACCACACCCTTTTAAAAAAAATTACTCAGCACTTCCCTGGAAATCTACTTTCTTTAACCCTTTAATGTTTTTTTTAAACTTTTGTCATTTCAAAAATATTTTAAAAATGATGCATCTTAAATTTAATAATTTATTGTAAATTTGTGTTTTTTTCCTGCATTGAACTTTTGATGACATAATATTGCATCATGTAACCATATATAGTATCATATTGTAAACAAGTTATTGCATGCACATATTCCTGCTGATGCATGCTGGACTTTCCAACAATGCAGGACATGCTAACCTGCCAAAACTTGCTTGTTAAGACCTGTTGGCAGACTTGACCACTGATCAGTTATAACTTGCATTTTGTATGTTTATTTGGAAAATAATGTAATCACTACAACTTTAACTGTGTTACATAACAGTTGAAACAAGTCCAATTATTTTTTTCAACATTCTATTCTCTTCTTTCCTTATGCTTCCACTGCTCCCTTATTTTTATTCAAGTCCCCCTACCCCCTCCACCCTCTTACCCCTCTATTCCTCCCACCCCGAAATTGAGCTAGAGGCTACTACCTCCCCCTTCCCCCACAGTTCCAGTGCCTCCCCTAGGGATGGTATCTCACTTTGGGAACCTATGATAGGGGATAATAAGAATATAATCCAGCAATGGGATATATAGATATAGGTTTAAAATTCCTCTAATCAGCCTTAAATAACCGTAATTACAGCAGGAAGAGAATGGCTTTATTAAAGCACAATTGAAGAGGAAAATTTAGAGGTTATGAAAAAAATCTTTTTAGTTATCCATGAAATCTTGTCAGGTTCAATCTAAAACTGGATTAATGCAGGTCATTTGGCTTTCTTGGGCCTCAGTTTCTTTATCTATAAAATGAGAGAGTTGGATAAGATGGCCTTTAAAGTCCTTTCTGGCTCTGGATCTGATCCCTAAATAAAAGTTAACAAGGATGTAAACTCAAAGTTTGTTGAGGAGGCATCCCTTATTTTACACAGTTAAGATATACTATAGCCAAGATGGCTCAAGTGAGGATGTAAAATGAATCTTTTTTTTTCCCCGCTGGCTATATAGTTTCATGAGAAAATTCTCCAATATAGTTACATGAAAACTTTAAGAAGGAGCAGGTTGAAACTCTGGTCAAACCTGTAGAATGTTGGCTGTTAATGGAAATACTTTGGTGGCACTTTCAAAACTTTGCCCATCTTACTCAACTCTGGAACTTCCCTTTTCTGCCCTTCCCCAGACCACAGGAATTCCTTCCCTCCTTGGAACCTCATAAAGTCATTGAAACATCTGGTATTTATCAAACACCCATTGTGTATAAAGCATCGAGGTAGGTGCTAGGGATACAAAGATATATGGGGCATAGAACTTGCTCTTGAGGGAGGAGACAGTGTGGAAAGTGAACAGGCTTCAAATCTTGGCTCTGCTATTTAGTATCTGTGTGGTCCTGGACAGGCCACTTAACCCCTCTAGGCCTTAGTTTCCCCAGTTGTAAAATACAAGGTCTGGAATAGATGACCTCCATTGCCCCACCTAGTTCTAAAGCCTATGAGTGAGTTTACAATTTAATGGGGGTGAGGGAGAGAAGACTTGTCCGTGGTCTGTGCTTGAAAAGTGTTTATTGATTTGAATAAAAACTTTGATAGAGGGGAGAATGATCCAAGTGCGTGGGGGCAGGGGTCCTGACTGTTAGAGGTAGGGGTTACTCTTACCTGGTGTAATTTAGGGAAAATGTCATGAAGCAGATGGGGCCATAGTTGTGTCTGGAAGAAAAGGAAGGAATTCATTGGAGAAGGGGTGTGGGAAGCGCCCCAATGGAGCAAAAACCTCCATTCTTGCAACTCCTGGTATTGACTTCCTTCCTCTTCTTTTTTTCAGGATTTTTTTTTTTTACGCTATCTAATAGACACTGCTGCAATGTCATTAGTGCCACTAACACATGATGTATTCCTTCCTAAGAAATACCCAAATTCGAAGCTGCTGGTTCTGTAGAAGATTAATGTCCAACCCAATCAATATAGTAAGTTTGAGCTATATGTATTTAAAAGGGAGGGTAGTCACTTAGTAATGCCTCATTATTCCTCCTGGATACATTCTTGTGTGAATTGGCAGTTGGATAGAGAGATGCTGGGGCTGGCTATTGGTCCTGGAGAACTGGTCTTCTTGCCCTTGGCAGGTGAAGGAATGACAATGAGCCTTATGGCTCCACATAATTGGCCAAGATTCTGTCACCTTATTTGCTTATTCATTAAACCTGGCTTGTAGAGGGAGAGGCCAAAATGCAGCTTCAGCAGAAATATAGTAGCTGCCATTATCCTAGAACTTTAGTATGCATCTGTGAACCTGTATAGTTAGCTCCCAAGTGGATCTAAAGATTTACTATTTGCATGACCTGAGTGTATCCTGGAATAGTTGCCTTATGTCCATTTTAGCCCTGGAGGTGTTTCCCATTGTCCAGCTTGATCAAGTCTCAAAGGCCCTCCTGCTGTGTCCAAACTTCTCTCCAGCTTATCTCCTAATCAGCTTTTCCCATCACCTCAGCTGCCCCCAGGGCTGGCCCGAGGCAAAATAGTGAAGTGGGCACTCTGCTGCCTTCTACTAGGCCCCCCTAAGGCCTATCCTACGGGGGCCTTGCTGACGGCTAGCTGTCACCTGTTCCTTCCTAAGGAGTTAGTTGTGGGAAGAAAAAATATTTGTGTTTTAATTGGATTCCTTGGAAGACCCAATAGTAAAATCCTGATGGTAGAATTACCTCTCTAATAAACAGACATGACAGGCCCTGGGGGCAGCATGGCATCCTGGGAAACATGTTGGATTTGGAGTCAGAGGACTTGGTGTCCAGTCCTGACTTTTCTGCTTACTACTTGTGTGCCCTTGGGCAAGTTGCATAACCACTCTGGGCCTCAGTTTCTTCCTCTTTAAGATAAGTGGGCTAGTCATATTTTGTCTCTCTCTCAGTAACCCTGTTTGGAATTTTCTTGCCGAAGATACTGAAGTGGTTTGCCATTTCCTTCTCTAGCTCATTTTACAAATGAGGAAACTGAGACAAACAGGGTTAAGTGACTTGCTCAGAGTCACACAGCTAGTAAGTGTCTGAGGCTAGATTTGAACTCAGGTCTTCCTGACTCCAGGCCCAGTGCTTTACCTGCTTCACCACTAGGAAATCTCTAAGGCCCCTTTCAGCTCTAAATCTGTGATTCTCTGATCTCCACTACCTTAAAAGGGTTAGAGTTAGGCCCTGGCTACCCATTTAAGCTAGAAATAGCTTCACCTTTCTGCCTTTATCAGGTATAGTTATAGAATATTAAATCACCTAGTCCAAGGGTGGGGGACCTGTGGCCTCAAGGCCACATGTAGCCCTCTAAGTCCTCCAGTGAAGCCCTGTAACTGAATCCAAACTTCACAGAACAAATCCCCTTAATAAAAGGATTCTGTAAAACTTGGACTCAGTCAAAAGGCCGCATAGGATCTAGAAGGCCACATGTGACCTTGAGGCAGCAGGATTCCCACTCCTGAGGCCAACCCCTTCATTTTATAGTTGAGAAGTGTGAGGCCTAGAGAATTAAAATGACTTGCCCAAGGTCACACAGCTAGTCAAAACCAGAGTAGGAATTTGAACCAGGTATGTTGACTTTATTGCACTACCCCCTGGTGATATTACTCAATCTACTATCCAGATGAAAGAACAACAATAATAACTGAAATTTATATAGTATTTGAAAGTTTGCAAAGTGCTCTTATGAATACTATTTCATACTTCAGATTTTATTTCAATTTTGCAGATGAAGAAAGTGAGGATCAAAAAAAGTTAATTGACTTGTATAGGGTCACATAGCTAAACTAATAAATGTGTCAGGTGAGATTTGGAAGTCAATTTGAGTCCAAGCATTCACTCCATTCTGCCAGCAACAGACTGTCTCTCTAGACATCATCAGACCTGAGGAGAAGGGTCCAAGGTCATGGATAATTGAGACAATTAGCTGGATTCTCTCTTTCTGGGGAGCTCTTAGAGAAAATGAGATAATGGGTGTCTCATAACCACTAACGAATCTAGCCCGGGACTACTCCTGCATTTGAGGTTTAACGATACCTTAATTTGCATTTATTTCAGAGAAACATTTGTAACTGAGAGTAGGATGGGGTGCTTAACTTCTAGTATTTGACATCTATTTCACCTCTTGTCCTAAAAAAACTGCTTGGAACAGAACCCAGTGTTTTTGAGGTCAGACCATCTACTTCATTCCTCCTCTCTCCTTGAAAAAAACATGCCTCATTTTGTGTCTGTGCAAGTACTAGCACTGAACTCTTCTTTTTTTTGCTGAACTCTTGTTCCTAGTTTTTCCCTTTGGTCACTGCCTCCCCAGCTTGCTCCTCTTGTGATTTTGGTGGTAAGGAGCTGGGATGGTCTAAAAGAGAAAGTTAACCTGGAGGCATTAGAAGTAAATGGACCAGTGTAATCTAATAAACAGTAACTTGCTTCCAGCCGACCAGGGGTCAAGTCTACAATTACAGTTGAAATAATCAAACCAGGAAGTAGAGTTTGGGAGCACAAATGGGCCAACTGAGGGAATTTAGACCCTTGGAGCTGGACAACAAAGGTCCTAAACAGCAAGGGAACCAGCATTTCTCAAGTGCCTACTATGTGCCAGGAACTGTGCTAAGCGTTTTACAAATGTCTCCTTTGTTACTCACAACCACGTGGAGGGATGGGGAGGTAAGTGCTATTATTATCCATTATTATTATTTTACAGTTGATGAAACTGAGGCAGGCAGCACTTAAATGACTTGCCCAGGGTCACACAGATAGTAAATGTCTGAGGCCAGATTTGAATTCAGGAAGATGAGTCTTCCTGACTTTAGGCCCAGTGCTCTATCCACTGCACCACCTAGTTGTCCACATAATGATAGGTTGTGATAAACTAACCAGAAGGGATTTTATAAGGTATGCCTATTCTGGTGTGCCTTGGGCTAGATAAAATAGCTTGGTGTGGTGGAAAGAGCACTGTATTTAGAGTCAGGAAATGTGGGTTCAAATTCTAGCTCTGTCTAAGTGACTTGGCTAGGTCACTTAATTTCTATGAGCTTTAGTTTCCTCTTGTAAAATGTGAGGTTTGAGTTGAATTATTGAGTACTCTAGCTCTCAGTACAGTGATTCTTTTTTGATTTTGTGTAGTGGTCTAGGTAGAAAAGGTCCTAATCATAATACTGGTTTGATATCTGTCTCTTACTATTACGTTACCTCCAATGCCTTCTTAGGGAATTTATTTTCCAGATCACTTATTTTGCATTAGCTGGCCCTCATGCCTGGAATGCTCTACTCCTTTACCTCTCTCTCTCTGTCTCTTACATTTCCTGACTTCCTTCAAGATACAGCTTAAAACACACCTACTCCAGGAGGCCTTCCTAGCTGCTAATGTCTTTCCACTCCCTGCTACTCTATGGATATCTAATATTTACCTAGTTGTTTACTTGGTTTTTCTCCTATTTGAATGTAAGTTACTTGAGGACAGGTAGATGGCAGCAATGGATAGAGTGCCAGGCTTGAAGTCTGGAAGACTCATCTTCCCAAGTTCAAATCTGGCCTCAGACACTTACTAGCTGAGTGACCCTGGGCAAGTCACTTAACCCTGTTTGCCTCAGTTTCCTCCTCTGTAAAATGAGCTGGAGAAGGGAATGGCAAACCACTCCAGTATCTTTTCCAAGAAAACCCCAAATGGGGTCAGGAAGAGTCAGAAGGACTGGAAAAAAACAAAAACAAAAATACAAACAACTGTCTGAGAGCAGGGACTATGTTTTTTTGCCATTGTTTTGTATGCCCTAGCACTTAGCATTTAGACTGGCTTGTGCTAACTTCTTAATAAATGCATGTTGAATTGAATTTATTTGACTTTTAACATTTTACTATGTAAAACCATGGGTTAATTGAAGGCACGTGAACCAAGTTCAATATGGAATATTTACTTATTAATAATAATGAAAAATCTTGTTGCTTATTTCTAGGTATGTTTAATTTCTTGCCAACTTTAAACTAATGAGGCACGGAACACAGAACAAATTTATTACGCATAAGAAATGAGACAAAAAGGACCTGAGTTTTGTTAATAGTCAAGAAAACTTCCCCTCTGGTGATCTGCCCCTTCCCTGGGCCCTGTTCTAGGTTTATGGTGCCATTCTTGGTTTGAGACCCTCTTGAGATTTCTAAGGAGTAAAATAACCCACTTCTATGGTGAACTCCATCTTCCCCAGGGACTTAAAAAGTCACTCCATGCTTATAGAGTCATTAAAGCTTAATCAACCCTCTGCCCAGTGGAGAAATAACTTGTGGTAGCTAGATTGTTTAGAAACCTCATGCTTTAGTAGGTCCTGATTTCCTTAAGGACCTACACCGTCCACATGACTCATAGTACCAGTGCAATGCATGGTCTATTTATTATTCCTTGGAACCCCTTAGTGTGGTCTAACTTTCTTATTACTAGGTTTCTGTACGCCGCATCCTATGCTATTAAGGCAAGGAAACTAGGCCTCTCTGTTAGAATTGACTCAAGTCTCTAGTGCTCCCCCAGCTTGCTCAGGGATAGTCAACATATTCCCAACTTTTTGTTAGTTAGCCCTATCACCCTCCCCAGTGATGCACAAACGGGCTGGTCAGGTGGCCCCAATATCTCCAACTCTCTTTTCTCTGCCAAGAGTCCCTAGTTCTTATTTTCTCAATCCAAATTAGGGTAACTAAATTCTATGAACCCTTCTGCTTCCCTTTCTCCTCCTCCTCCTCTTAGTCTCCCCAGCTCCAGGTCTTGCAAACTGAGTCTCAGATAAGCTGAAAAAAGACACCAGAAACACTGGAGGTAGAGGGGCAAAGCTGGCCCCCTCTGCCCAAATTTCTACTGCCCCATGGCAAAGGTCATTTATAATTACATACCCTTTTCTGTTTTTATGTGCATGTTCTTGGTTTCTCCAGTTAGAGGGTGAGCTCCAGGGTGTCAGACACATTGTTTTATACTACTTTTGTATCCTCCTCAGCTTATAATAGGCACCTAGTAAACACTTCTTAAATTTCAGAAATCATAAGCAAGAGGAAAATTGTCTGTTGCTTAGGCCTCTACCCTTGTCATGCCACTAAATTCCATTGAAAATACTAGATCCATAACTGAACTCGATGTAAGTAGGAAATAAATTTCAGAGTGCCAGAATTCTCACATCTTTTTGTTCCCCCGGGACTCTAAAGTGACTTTTATTTTTCTCATTGTTTGTGTGTGCTCTGTCTGAAATTTATTTCAAGTAAACTGAGATGGTGAACCCTTGGGGAGGGTCACAGCATTTTCCTGCTGTATTAGGGGGTCAAACATTTTGTGATTATTAATAAGAATAGGGAATAACTCAACTTTGAAGGTTTAGAAATTTATTTAGCACTTTTACTTCTCTCATTGCTGCTGATAATAATATTAAACAATGTTTTTTGTTCATTCCCTTAATCTTCAAAAGTCTGAGTATATTCTACTCATCACAGGGTGGAAAAGGGTATTTAAAATAGCTTTTATTTAAAAAACAAAACTTTTCACATGGAGGCAACCAAGTGGAATTTTGAGTTCAAGCAGTTTCATATTTAAATCAGTTTCATATTCATATTAGATTAACAATTAAGTCCATAGAAATTCCCCTGTGTCCCAACTTTGGATCTTTTTGAGGAAGAAATTTTAGAATGAGTCAATAGTTTGTCATTGTAAAAAGTTTTATTTACTTTGTCTTAGCAAATGCAAAGAGTAGTTAGCCTGAGATTTTGCTGTAAACTGTGAAAGACCTCAATGTAGAATGGAGGGATGAGAGTTTTCATGCAGGTTCATACCACTAGAAGATAGCCTAAGGTAAAACTGTAACATGTATTTATTTAATAATAACAAAAATGTAAGAGTGCGCTAATTATTTGTATTCTTTAAAAAATTAAGAATATATCTATCCATTACTGTTCTTTGAATTGGGCACAAAATTTACTTGCTTAAGGTTATCCTCTGTTAAACATTGGATGGTTGATTCTGAAACATCTCCGTGTTCTTGTTCTATTGAATAAGTCTGAACCTTTGACCTAGAAGGCAGAATTTCAGGACCTGAAGATTTTCATTGAATAGATTGGCATTTGCAGAAGACCCAGGAACCAAGACACCTTCTTAGGAGTCTTCTATTTTGGGAACTAATTTTGAGACTATAATTTATTTCTGATTCCCATGAAATATTAAGGAGTCTGATGGGTCCCATCCTCTTTGACCTCCCAGAAAACTTCAGAACAGTAAAGTCAGGGTCCCTAGCCTGGGGTCCACAGATCTTTGGGAGAGTTTGTGAGTTTGAATGGGATTTTTTTTGTTTACTAACCTCTAACTAAAATTTAGCATTTTCTTCAATTATGAATTTATAAATAAAAGACATTATTCTGAGAAGAGGTCCATAGGCTTTACCAGATCATCAAAGAAATCCCTGATACACATAAAAAAAGTTAAGAACTTCTTCCTCAGAGTTAGTCCAAACTCTTGAGATACTAAATAATGGGTATAGTGTGGAAGATGGGGTTGAGTGATTTTTAATTATTATAGTGTGCTTTATATTGTACAAAGTACTTTTCTCTCTTTGGAGAACCAATATCCTAGTCACTTGTACTTCAAATTCTGAAGTCATCTTTAACTCTTTCCTCTCCTTCATCTTCCATATCCAATTAGTTACCAATTTCTATTAGTTCTTCCATTTAGCTCTTCTTTCCCACTCACCCTCGTTCAGCTGCCTTCTCCCTCCACCCTTGCAGTGCTCTTCTCCTATTGGTGAGCCTCAGTTTGAGGAAGGATCTAGACCTGCCATCCTTTATTCTTCTGTGCAAGGATCTGCCTCCACCTTCGTTTATCGGCTCTTTAAAAAAAATTACTGATCACATTTTTATCCAGAGTAGACCCATGGTAAAGTACTAATGAAATCAGGAATTATGAACAACCTTGTGCCCCATTAGAAGGTAAGCTCAAGAACGGACACTATTTCTTTTTGTTTCTACTTGTATCCCCAAAGTTTAGCACAGTTCTTGGCAGATAGTAAGAATTTAATAAATACTTGTCTTGATTTTATTATCCCGGATTAAGCCTTCATTCCTTCTTGCCTAGACTCCCAACTGAACTTTTTGCTTCCAGTCTGTCCATTCTCCATTCCACCCTTGGTTTTACTGCCTGAATAATCTTTTCACTGGTGCTGTCTTTTCTTTGCTTAAACATTCAGTGGCTTCCCTTTGTTTATTTAATAAAATATAAATTCCTGGGGGTGGTATTTTAAGCCGTCCACGCTTTGGCTTCAATCTATTTTTCCAGCTTTGTCTCGTACCACTCTGCTTCACTAATTCCATATTCTGATCAAAATCTACTATACTTTTTTTTTTTTTTTTTTTTTGCTTTTTGGTGAGGCAGTCAGGGTTAAGTGACTTGCCCAGGTTCACACAGCTAGTAAGTGTCAAGTGTCTAAGGCCAGATTTGAACTCGCGTCCTCCTGACTCCAAGGCCGGAGCTCCACCCACTGTGCCACCTAGCTGCTCCTAAACTCTACTATTCCGTTCTTGGTCCTCCACTGTCTCACATCTCTATGACTTTGTATACTTCCCCCCTTCAATCCTCCCCCTGCCTCCTGCCATTCCTGAAATGATATTTTCCTGCTTCAACCTTAATTTTTGTCAAAGTCCATTGCAATTCAGCGGCCAACTTCTCTATTAAGTTTTCCTGGATTCCTCCCTTTCTCTCTCTCAAAGTGATCTCGTCTTTGTCTTCGAGTTTCTCAGAGTACTTTGTATGGACCTTGACTTGTACTTGTATTCCTAATACTTTGCAAAGTCCCTAGTACATACTTGACGCTTAATAAATGCTTTTTTGGTTAATTTGTCTCCCTTTTATGCATATCACATTCTTCTTTCATAATTATTTGTGTTCATGTCTTTATCCCCAATAAGTTGTAGATTGTAAGCTCCTTGACAGCAGGGTCTCTGTCGTATTTCATCTTCCCAGAATCTTTGTCCCTTGTGCAAAGTGAGGTAGCAGGTGGAAAGAGTATTGGATTGCTTGGGTTCAAACAACATCTCTACCAGTTACTACCCCTAAGACCTTGGCAAGGCTTTTCACCTTACTGGGCCTCAGTTTCTCATTTGTCAAATTGTGGGGGTTAGATTAGATGATTTCTAAGGTCCCATCCAGTTTTAAATATCCTGTATGGCTGGTCCAAAATTGCACAATGAATTATTGTTATTTCGAGATGATATTCCTTGCACCTTAACTTGCATTTTAGATCAAATTGTATCCTTCATGTCAAAAGGAGCTCCAAAAAGAAGAGAGGACAATTCCTTTTTTCAGAAAGGGAAGGACATGGGAAGCCAGCTGCTAATCAGAGCAGGTGTGTCCAAACAAAAGCACTCCTTCATTCATAGGTCTTTTGGGAGGAGATGTTTATTGATCATTGTGGGCTTAGAGCCCTGTAATATAGTTAGTTTACTTCAGGGGTTGTTTTTCTGGCCTTTCGCCCAGGAATCTTGTTGTCTTTTATCATTTGGGTGATAGTTTTCCCATATCTGTGAGGCATTGAATGCTGAAAAATTTAATTTCCAGCTCCCAAGTAGGAAAGGAAATTTCCACGAAGACACTGAAAGACTTGTTCTTAATATATGGCTCATTCGTTTATGGAAATTGCCCATCATGAATCAACACATTGCTTAATATGAAGGGGGTTTCAAAGGCAAAATTTTTTGGAAATATCAGCTCTTTCTGGGTTGCTGAATTCTGTTCAAGAGTTGGGATGGTAGGCACTTTGTACAGAGGGAGGTCAGTTCTGGGGAAGGCTACCAGACAGCTGACACATGGAAATTCAATTTTCTATCTTTCTGGACTTAAGGAAGGGTTTTTTTTTCCTTTTTAATCAGATAATCTAGTGGGGAGAGGTTTGGTGTCTCATTACCAGACTCTTAAGTCATCTGTTCTTTTTGGCATTATATTTCTTGTGATGATTCTGCTACTTTGGTTAGGGTTATAATATAAAAAAGATTGGGCCGTCAACTCCTTATTCTCATGCTGTGCTTTCAGGTCTCAAGGCCTTGTGCATCAAAATCACTTATTTATTCATGGGGTGGGAGCAGAGGAAGGCCAAAGGACTCTGGTTCATCCTACTTTGGTTAGTGGTTCAGGCTCCTGCCCTATTTACTCCTGGGGTCATTTTCCAGTATAACCAGCAGTGCCCTTGAGAGTGGCTTGGTAAATGGGGACACCTGCCCCCAGTGGAATCTAGATGGAGGCTTATATTTCATTCTCCCCCTTACTCCCTTCATGTGATACTAAGCAGCTGCCACCATAAAAACCCTTTAATCATACTACACATGGCCTTTGTTCACTCTGGTGACCCAAGGGTGATAGGTTATGTGCATCCTCTGACTAGAGGGTATTCTTCTGCCACAGTTGGTGCTGATGAGAAGCATGAATTACATGCTTTCTCAATGATCTGCATATTTTTTTCCTGTATTTAAATCTCCCCATACAGCTCTACCTCTGTAGCGTGCTGCTTGGGCCTGGTAGAACCAAAAGATATTGGGCTGACATTCAGACAGAAACTAGTTCCTGAACACTGAAGTTGGACCATCATCATTCTTGGCATAGTACGAATAATGACTTTTTTTTTCTTTTAAGGCAGAGGATGAGGGAACAGCTAAACAGCTATTTTGTCTTGGAAAGACTCCAGGCTTTATGGTGCAGGACAGAAGGGGAAACACAAAAGGTCAACCATTCTGTTCTTTGGTTTGGGCAGTTTCTCCATTAAGTCATAAAACTAAATAGACATATCCTTGAAAAATACTTGTGCTTGCCGTGTTTGGAGGACCTGTCAGCCAAGATCTTTTGGTCTTTGCTTGTGATGTACCACTTCTATTTAATTTGTGCTAATCTGACTTTGAATCCAGAAATGATTTTTCAGTGTTCTGACTTTCAAAAGATCATTGTTCTAGAATTTTTTAGTCATCATGTGTCATCTCAGTGGTCACTGTTTTGGAGTGGGATTTGAATCAAAGTCTTCCCATCACCAGCTTTTTTACTGTAGAAAAGTCAATTTATTTGAGCTCCAGGCCACAGTCTAAGGACTTAGTAAGTTTTAGATATACAGTTATATTTTCCATATTTTCCCCATCATGGTTTCTATATATTACAGTTGGCATAAGAAATTAAATGGGAAGTTTTTGGGAGTTTTGTGGAAGCTGCTGACAACCTGTGAAGGCCAGTAGAGGACACAGAAAAAATTTAGAAACTCAGAAATGCATAAAATATGTATATATTGTATAATATCAACCCAGATTTTACAATAAAGTACTATAAACACTCCATAAAAGAAAAAGAAAAAAATTCAGACTTCTTCTCAAGTACGAAGGGACGGTCAAAAATTTTTACGAGATTTTCCAGATCACGTGGTCACTATGCCCCTATCCCCTGTGATGTGGAAGGGATAATTGTATTACAGATATGCACCTACACCTAGAAATCACAGATGTTGCTAGCTCATGGGGCATACTATAGAATGAGTGTTTAGTAATACATCTACCTGGAGAAGAAACGAGTTTCTTTAGGTTTATTTCTTTTCTTTTCTTTTGATACCTCTGCTGTGGTTTTCCAGGTTTAACTGGTGTCTTGACATTTCCAAAGAGAAGACTATTTGTATCATATTTATACATTAAACTGAACTGTCTCAAACTTCAAATTCCCGAGGATTCTCTCCCAACCTTTGTTTTCCTTTGAATGATACAGCTTGGCAGGCTGAGTGATGATGATACCTGCCTGTTTGGGCATCTCAAACACAGCTTTTCCTTTCCTTCCTTTTACAGTTCAATTTACTCAGGCTTTGTTTGTATAGACTGTCTACGTCTGTTAATGCTGGTCATTAGATGGTGAATAGGGAAGGTAGTCGCTAGTTAGGAAGCCCATGTTACCAAATATTTGCTCTGGTTAGGAATATTGTCAGATGGATGAGCTGAGCTGTTCTTTGTAGAGAAACCACTCATTTTTATGATGAAGATTTAAAATTTTAAGTCCTGAGAGGTGAGAGGTTACCCAAAATCACAATGAAGGAATAGTAGAACAAATTAGTTATTTGAAATCTAGAAGAGGTTTTCACTTAACATCTAGAGGAGGTTTCCAATAACCTTAGAGAGTCTGATGCCTGCAAGAAGTTAGGATAAGACTTAAAGAAATCTTGTTAGGGAAAGTCAGAATTTTGAAAACTTCAGCCTAAATATTCTAATGCTCCTTGCCATTTAATCCACCATCCCTCTCTAAGGTGGATGTAAAGATAGTGATTATTTAAAGATACTTTTGAAGATATCTGATCTGACTAGAGTAGTAGTTTCCCTAACCCTTTTGATCCTGAGACACCTTTACACTCTTAAAAATGATTTAGGAGCCCAAAGAGCTTTTTTATGTGGGTTGTATCTATTGAAACTAAGTTTTAAAAAATATTTATTAATTCATTTAAAATAACAGTAATAAATCCATTTTATGTTACATACATAATATTGTTTATTAAAAACAGCTGTATTTTCCAAAACAAACAAATAGTGAGAAGAATGGCTTTATTTTTATATATTTTTGCAAACCTCTTTAGTGTGTGACTCAGTAGAGGACAGCAGGATTCTCTTTTGCTTCTGCATGCATAGTCTATTGCTCTGTGTTATTTTGGTTGAAGTAAATGAAGGAAAACTGGTCTTACACAATTAGAAAAGAGAGAAATAGTTTAGCAGGCAAATAATATCTTAGTATTATTATGAAAATAGTTTTGACCTTGCAGACATCTTGAAAGGAGGCATCTAGGTGGATCAGTGGATAGAATTTCTGGTCTGGAGTCAGTAAGACCTGAGTTTAAGTCTAGCCTCTGACATTTAATAACGGTATGACCCTGGGCAATTCATTTAACCTTTGTCTGTCTCTCAGTTTCCTCTTCTATAAAGTGGGATAATAGTAACTACCTCCCAGAGAAGTTGTGAGGATTAAGTGAGATAATAATTACAAAGAGTTTAACACAATGCCTGGCACATAGTAAAGGTTATATTACTATTAGCTATTTAGCTATTTTCTGTTTCTTCTGCTTCCCTGATCTCCCCCCTCTCTGCTATGGTCTGTTATTCGTCACACCTAGCATTAGCTGATATTCACCCCTTTTTCCAAAATGAACCAACTTCTCCCACTCCCACCTCCCTAGCATTTAATATTGAGATTTGGTATGCACCCCCACAGTGCAATGAGTTGGGGACATAAAGGAGGCAGTCCCCTCTAACAGCCTATGTATCTCCCAAGTTATGTTTATCTTTAGGTGTTTGTTAAACTGGGGTTAGTTAATTTTCTTCATCATCTTCTAGTGACTGGACTATGGCCAAAAATAAATGCATTAAAATAACCAGTAGTTTCTGAGTTTGGGCTTCCTTCCAGCTCCCCACACTGTATTCAACTTCTGACAGAAAGCTCTAGACCACCTGTCAGCAAATGGTTTCTCTCTATCCTAAGCTATCCTGAAGCAAGTTCTGTGCATGGAAGCTTTTGCTTTGTTCCTGTCCCAGAAGTTCAGCTTGCTGTGGAATTACATCTTTTTTTTTTTTAGTAGATCATTAACTTTTAAAAATAGATATACTGAGGGAAAGAAGTTGACTGAAAGAAGAAAGAAAACCATTTAGATGAATGGAGAATTAGATCCCAGTTTCCCTTAAAGAGAGCAGGAAGTAACATGTTCATAAGTTCCCAGGATTTAGAGGTGGAAGATCTATTCCAACACCCTCATTTTGCAAATAAGGAAACTGAGGCCCAGACCATGGTGTAATGAAGATTATCACACCATGCTTCCAGAGGCAAAGGAGATGGCTGGACAAATAACTCTTGTATATGTAGCAAGTGTTGCATGTGAGTATGGGTACTGTTTTACCCATCTAGATTATATGTCCACATGGGTCTGCCTAGACTTGGCTTGCAGGGAGGCAAGAAGACGCATCTCTAGCATTTCTTCCCCCCATCCTTCTCCAAGGGAAACTTTGATTCCTGCCAGGAGGGAAAACAGGAAATTGGGGCCAGAGGCTGGCTATTGTGCTGTTCTCAGAGAGAGACAGTTCTGGGCTAGAATTATATCTATCTGTTTCCTTAAGTATTATTAGTTTAGGGGATATAATTTTTAGGTTTAAGTTGAGTTCTTGATCACTGTTCCTTAATGGCAAAAGGGGGACCCCCAAACACTATATCCAAAGCTTGACTCCCGTCTTTCCAATGCCAGTTGGTTGTTGTCCTTTGTCCTCGAAGAGGACCAAAATGACATCACTTTGCTAAGAGTCAAGTTTCAGCATGTCCAACTGTGGCTGATCAGACCAATATGAGCTCGGAATATGAGCAATATGACCAGTATGAGCTCAGGTTGGACACATTTGGGGTGGATTCTCTAAATTTGCACATCTTGCATTTCTTTTGAGCTACTTCAATTCGACTTTGCTCATAGAGCACTGCACCTTCTCTGATGTGGGCATGCCATGCTGACTGGTCCTGTGCCAGTGTCTCCCATGTCACACAACCAATTCCAAAGTTCCTTGTATTGTTTCTTCTGACCACCTTGTGAATGTGAACACTTGCCCTGTGTGAGTTCTCCATAAAATAGTCTTTTTGGCAAGCATATGTTTTGCATTCGAATGTGGCTAACCCATCTGAATTGCGCTCTCTGAAGTAGAGTTTAAATGCTTGGCAGTTTAGTTCGAGAAAGGACCTCGGTGTCTGATATCTTATCCTGCCAGGTGATCTTCAGAATCTTCCTAAGACAATTCAAATGGAAGCAATTCAGTTTCCTGGCATGGCCCTGGTATACTGTCCAGGTTTCACAGGCATACAGCAATGAAGTCAGCACAACAGCTCTTAGACCTTCAGTTTGGCAGTCAGTCTAATACCTCTTCTCTCCCTACTTTGCTTCGGAGCTTCCCAAACACTGCGCTAGCTCTGGCAATCATGTGTCAACCTCATTATCAATGTGTACATCCCAAGAAAGTATGCCAGTCCCACAATGAATACACATAGCAAATAACAAAGAAATCCATTTACCCAATAGCAAAACAGAAATTGGGGAAAGTATACATAAGAGAATATATACTAAGCAACACATAGAATAAATGAGTTCTCCCTTTGGGTGCAAGATAACTGAGCTCAACCAAGAGAGAGCGTCCCAGATCTCACCCAAAGAGGAAATTCTCCGAAGTTTCTAGTGTAGCAAGATGTGGGTAGGACATGATACAGACTGTCAACTTTCATTCAGAGGAGTCTTTCAAGAGTCTTTCTCTCCCTTTAGTGATATAAAGAGGGGTTGGAATGATGCATCTTCTCTCTTGAATTTAGAAGTCAGAGGAGTCCAGGACCTTTCTCTTTTGCTCTTGCCAACTCCACCCTTCGTGCTGTCACAGGGCATTGAATAATCAATCTCTACCAATGAGCACATTGCCCTTTTGAGCCTGCAATTGCCCCCTTGAGCCAATGGTTACACATGTAAGGATGATACCTTACATCTATATAGTGCTTTATAGTTACACACTCCTATGTCATCTCATTTGAATTGATAAAACAACCCTGTGAAATAGGCAGGTATTACAAATGCCATTTTTAAGCAAATGAACAAACAATTTCAGGGAGGTTAACCTCTCAATGTCACATGGCCAGTTAGTAACAAAACTGGTACTAGAATGCAGGTCTTCTGATTTCTAGTTTGCTTTTCATGGTTAATATACAGTTAATTATGGTGGATAGAAATAAGAGTTTCAAAGAAAGATGTAGGCAAATAAGGCAATGTGTGTTGTGTAGTGGAAAAGGCACTGTACTAGAACCTGTCATCCCTGGTTCTGCCACTACAACTATGGCTGCTGCTGCTACTTCTGCTACTACTACTGCTACTACTACTGCTACTACTACTACTACTACTACTACTGCTGCTGCTACTACTACTACTACTACTACTTCTACTATTGCTGCTGCTGTTTCTGCTACTACTACTACCACCACCTACTACTAGTACTACTACTACTACTACCACTGCTCCCAACTACTACCTATCATTTACAAAGTACTTAAAGGTTTGCAAAGCACTTTACAAATATTCTCTCCTTTGTTTCTCACAATTCTGGGAGGTATATGCTATTATTACCCCCATTTGGGAAGTGAGGAAACTGAAGCAGACAGGTTAAATGACTTAACCATGGTCACCCAGTTAAACAAATATCTGAGACTGAGTTTGAACTCAGGTCTTTCTAATTCCAGGTCCAACACTCTGTCCACGGAGCCACCTAGTTGCCTTTGTATAACTAACTAGCTGTGGGACCTTGGGCAAGTAACTTAAACTTTCTGTTCCTCAGTTTTCTTATCTGTGAGATGGGAGAGTTGAATTAGATGTTTTGTTTTGTTTTTTAAATCTCATTTGGGGGAGCTAGGTGGCACAGTAGATAGAGCTCCAGCCTTGGAGTCAGGAGGACCTGAGTTCAAATTCGACCTCAGACACTTGATACTTACTAGCTGTGTGACCCTGGGCAAGTCACTTAACTCCAATTGCCTCACCAAAAAAGCAAAAAAAAAACCAAAACCAAAAAACAAACAAACAACAACCACCAAAAAAAACCCCATCTCATTCTAGCACAAGCATTTCAGAATTTTAGGTGTGTTTGTCAGTCTTTTAGTGATCTCAAACTGGGTGTGAAGGGCGGAACTAACCATAGAGTGGAGATACACTTTCAGAGTCAAGGCATTTATAAGCTATAAAGTAATATCACTGTACGTTGGAAAACAAAGTCTGAGGCTGTGATAGATGTCCATTATTTTTTGGAGTTGTTCTCTGAGCAAAATGCTGTGAGATTGAAGAGAGAGCTGTGTAGGGAAGCTGGGTAGTGCCCAGGGAGGAGAACTGACTTTTCATTGTGAGTTAACATGATTGTATTATCCCATTGGAGCTTGCCTACCCACAATGAATTGGTACATAGACCTGGAAGAAAATGTGTGCATTGCAGAATATATTTAAGTTAATCACAGTAATTTATAGTCCATGTTACTTTTTTTTTTTCAATCCAGTGGGGGAAGAAAACACACCTGCTTTAACAAATATCACCGTATTGTCTGTTTTCTGGACAAAATCCCAGTCTTTGCAAAGTATTTACTATTACCAGGAGAGAAAAACTCCCCAAAGCCAAATTTCCTTTGTGAATATGATTAATGCAATGGGAAAATATAATGCTGTTAATATTTTGATTGGTTAATTTTAAATTATTAATTGTACAGGGAATGTTCTGAATCAACTTATCAGTTGGTACCAACACAGGTATGAGATAAAGGCCCCTGAAATGGAAGATGAAGTCAGCAGGCTCTACCAAAGCTTAGGCAATTCAAATCTTTGGTCCAGAAGTTCTATAAAAGTGACTTGAAACAAACATGTACTTAGCTCAGAGTGAATCTAGACTCCAAAGTGTGACCTGGTTCCCTTTCCCTGAAGAGCTCTGGCCACCTAGAGCTAATCTTTTTTAGTGTCTAGAGAAGAGGTTTATCTGAAGAACCTTGCCCAAATCCTGAGCTGTTGCACTCTTCCACAGAAGAGGTAACAGTATGCTCATCGCAAATTTCAAAGATGTATTGTGTTTTTGAAGCTTTTGATTTGTTAGGAGAGTAAGAGACATCTGTCATCTACTTAAGTCTGCTGATATAGACAAATAAGACAAGAATTATTTTTTTAATAAATGGCCAATGTCAATTTTCTTTATTATTTCTAATATTTTTCAAAAGGTAAATTCAGTATACTGTTTTAGACAAAAACAAGCCACAGTGTGGAAATCATTGACATTTTTTTTTTAATTATGCTATAGCGCCTTTTTTTTTTTTACTTTTTGGTGAAGTAATTGGGGTTCAGTGACTTGCTCGGGGTCACACAGCTAGTAAATGTCAAGTATTGGAGGCCGGATTTGAACTCAGGTCCTCCTGACTTCAAGGCCAGAGCTCTATTCACTCTGCCACCTAGCTGTCCCCTATAGTGCCTTTTTTTTAAGGAGGCGAACTTCAGGGAATATGCCATCTAATAATATAAACTTGAATCTTAGTATTATCTCAGTTTGAAGATCATAGCATCATCCTCCTAGAATGGAACTTCTAGCCTACCTCTGACCTCCCACTCCCTTGTTTTTCAGAGGGGCATGTTGAAGCCCAGGCAGATGAACTGATTTGCCCAATGTCACTCAGATAAGGAGCTGGTATTTGAGCCCAGGTTTTCTAAGTTCAGGGTTTTTTCCAAGATAATTAAAGAAGATACGGGGTGATTTTAGAGGAAAAAAAACTGAAGTACTCATATGTTATTTATAGCATTAGTTAGCTACTTTCTTGTATCTAAGCTGGAAAATAAACCTTTTGAAATTGGTACTAATCTAGTGAGGTTGAGACCTAAGTAAATCGTTGCTGTTCAGTCTTCTCCAACCCTTAATGACCCATTTGGAGTTTTCTTGGCAAAGATACTGGAGTGCTGCGCCATTTCCTTCTCCAGCTTATTTTACAGATGAGGAAACTGAGGCAAACAGGGTGAAGTGACTTGCCCAGGGTCACACAGCTAGTAAGTGTCTGAGGCCGGATTTGAACTCAGGTCTTCCCGACTCCAGGCCTAGTATCCTACTCGCTGTGCCATCTTGTTGTTCTGAGCAAATCATAGGATCAAAAATCTAGAGCTGGAAGGAACTGTAGAGACCACCTCCTCTGACCCATCTCATTCTGCAGGCAGTAAACATTAGAGGAAAGATTTGAACCCAAGTCTGAGGTTAATTGATGTCCTTTGTTCTTATATCAGTTACTTCTGGAATCTCCCTAACTGCACGTTGGATGGCTCCTTGAAAAAATAAATAAATATCCCCGTTCAGTGACAGGAGGCAGCTACACAGCTCAGTGGATAGAGCTCTTGATTAGACTCAGAAAGACCTGAGTTTAAGTCCCGCCTCAGACATTTATTAGTGGTGTGGCCCTGGAAAAATCACTTAACCTCTATTTGCCTCAGTTTCCTTGTATGTAAAACAAGGATAATAATAGTACCTACCTCACAGGTTTGTTGTGAGCGCCCAATGAGACAAATGAGATAATAATTATAAAGCATGTAGTGCTATGATGGACACATAATAACTGTTGTATAAATGTTAGCTATTATTATTATCTTCCTTAGTGGCATCACCTGGGCTAGAAACTAGATCTGATTCTTAGTTTAGGGTTTGTTCCATTGAACCGTACGGCTTGTCTTAAATTCAGTTTCTAGTTCCTGTCTTTAACTAATCTAAGAAGACTTTTTTGGTTTTCTATATTCTGCTTCTAGTGTACTTAGCACAGTGCCTGGCACATAGTAGGTGCTTAATAAATGTTTATTGACTGTTTGATCTTACCATTTTTTAAATCTCGTAGCCATTTGGCCATTCCTGTGGGAGATAAAGAGACGTTCTTTGTTTATCCACAAAAATTTAATGAAAATCATGAAAGTATGAATATTTACATAGTTAATAACCATCTTTACAATTTGGGGAAGGGAAGGAAATTACCATTCTCTGATGACCTATTTTGTTTTGTATTCAGAAAGTCCCAGAGATTTGGTTTCAGAAGTGGCGCCACTTCTGAAAATGATTAAATTGAAAGCCATATCCTAATCTTGCTTGTTCAAAATAACTTTTCCAAGTAGGAATCATAAAACCAAGCCCACTGTATGTAAGGCACAAAAACAATTCTCATGCATAGAAAATAATTTGAATTATTATAGCCATTTATATAAGCTTTAGTGATACGTAAGCTATTATAAACTCTCCTTATGATCCCAATTCTGCCATTCTCTACTCACATGACCTTGGAAAAACTATTTGACCTCTCTGGGTTTCAGTTTCCTTATCTGTAAAATGAAGGGGTTGGATTAGGTCATCTCCAAGGCCTCTTTCAGCTTGAAATCTGTCAACTTCTGAGCATCTTAAATTATCGTATTCTATCTCCAGATAGGCCCCCAATCAAGCATTCTATGTTCTTGTACCAATATAGGAGCCCAGAGCAAGTACTTCAGGCAAAGCTTATCCTGATGCAGACTGTTAAATTTGTAACAGCTTTTAACTTATGATCTCTGGCGAGAGGTAGAATTATACACTGGGCCCTATGTGAGTGAAGCTGTGTAATATAAGAAAGCTTCATACTTTGATCAGGGTATACATTTGTAATTTTTTTCTTTGACAAATATGGTCAGCCTTATAGCAATTTAATTTCAGGTATCTCTTATGTAGTCAAAATTCGGTGCCAAGATGATTGCTGATCTGTATCCATATTGAATCTAACCACAAAACAATGAATAGGTGGGCCAATATCTACTCATGACAGCCTTCCAGCACCCTCTTCTCTCTCCCTCTGTCCCAGTGAATTCCCATCTCTAGGTCATGTGCTTGACCTGAAGCACACAAATGAAATAAAGAAAAAACCAAACAAACAAGGAAACCAATAATCCTGGCTTTTAAGAGTATGAGTTTTCTAGGCAAAAGACTAGTGCGCCGAGGTCCAAGATGGCTGTAGATCAAGCCTTACAGGACATTATGGACTGCCATTATTATTGGGCCATAGGAATGCTACACAACAACAACAACAACAACAACTCATGAAAAATAAAGATATATCCACATAGGAAGCATTGATGAAAACAAAATTATCAGACTGAATCTTAGTGAAGGGTTAAATGTATGAAAGAAGATTTATATGTGAATTAAGCAGCAAGCATTTATTTAGCCTCTACCATGAGTTGGACACTGTGCTAGATTTTGGGAATATATACAGAAAAAACAAAATGGTTACTGCTCTCAAGGAACATAAAACAGCAGCTTTATGTATACATTTATATACACATATTTATAATATATGTATACGTATATATGTATATATAAACACACACGTCTGTCTTTATATCTACCTTTCTATCTAGAAAATAAATTCAAAGTAATTTGAGATGGGTGCAGAGGAGAGGCACCAGCAGCTGGAGGGGTGCCTTAAGCAGGAAGTCGCCTTGGTTAAAGCCAGGTTAAAATTTGCAAAGTACTTTAGACACATTATTTCATTTGAGATTCCCTATAATCTTATAAGGCTTGTTGTTGTTCAGTCATTTTTCAGTCATGTCTGACTGTTTTCTTGGCAAAGATACTGGAATGGTTTGCCATTTCCTTTTCCATCTCATTTTACAGATGAGGAAACTGAGGCAAACAGAGTTAAGTGACTTGCCTAGGGCCAGCTAGTGTCTGAGGCCAGATTTGAACTCATGAAGATGAGTCTTCCTGACTTCAGACCCAGCACTTATCCACTGTGCCACCTGCTTGCCCTTATCTGGTGAGGTAGTTACTACTTAATCTTATAGCTAGCTAGTATTGTTCCTTTTTTTTGTAGCTGAAGAATGTGGGGCTAATTAAATGACTTGCCCATTATTAAACAGCTTGTAAGTATGAGTCAGAAAGGCTTCAGTTCAAATCCTACCTCTAGGAAAGGAAGAAAGGAAAAGAAAATTTGGTCAAAAAGTCAAAATGGTAAAAGTAAGTCAAATGAAACAAAGAATCACATTGTGGCAATTGACTTTTTCCTTTTTTTTTTTTTCTAAAATTGTTTAGCTAGTTAATGGGGAAATTATATGAGTTCTCCAGTTTAGTCCTAAAGCAACATTCATTGCACAGTTCCTCCTAATTGACATGAACACAGAAATCTTGTCCTATGGTATTCTGCAGTTAAACTTGTAAAACAAATGACTTATGTTTCAGGAGCAATCTGGAATGCCGCTTTCTAAGCTCATTAGAAAAGTACAGAAAATTTATCTGCTGAGGATTTCACTGTATCTCTAGTTGCTTCCTTCCATAGCCTTGGAAGGTTTCTTTTCAGACTTGGAGACTTATCAACTTGGCATGATTCTGATTTCCTCTGTATTCTGTGTACTTCCCTTGGGAGATGGAAGTCTCCTTCTGTTATCTGTCTCTGCTCTCTTCTCACCCCTATCCTCAGGGTTAGCAGGAAAACAAAGAATTAATTTTACTTGTTTGTCATATCCAATACACTTGGCTGGACATGCTCTGCTCCCTTCTAGTCTCTAATTCTTAGAGTCTCTGAAAAAGCCACTCATTCACCAGAACAGGTTATATGGTTGTCTTTTTTTTTAGTTGTTTTTTTTTTTTGATGGCTCATTCTGGTCTCTTTTGTAATTTCTTTTCTTCTTCTTCTTTTTTTGACCAGTATACTATTAGACCAGTATACTATTAGATTTTCTTCTTCCCCTTCAAAATATAAGACTTAGCCCTACAGTGATACCTTAGATGCTAGCTAGAATCTCTGCAATTCTGGAGTACCTACAGAATTCCAGAGATAATATAGAGAATAGGAATTATAGCTGGTTCTTGAGCTTGGTAATGAAAAAGGCACAATTTTCTGGTGTTTCAGACAGCAAGGAATATTATCAAGTCTTAATAGTACCCAAAATTTAAAAAAAATTATCCTATTTTTTAATATTTATTTGACTTGGTGGTTATTAAGCTTATAACAAATTTTTAAAAAACTAAATTATTGTTGGCATGGGAAGCAGGGTAATAGTGGAGATGGCTAGCACTCTTCCTTTTTGTCCTGTAGATATGTAATGTGGAATTCCTTGGCATGGTAAAGGAATGGGGTGAGGCCCCCAACATTCCAGATATCCTCAGCCTAAAAAGAGCTATCACACCCTCTTCCCTGAGTTCCTCAGGCATTTCTAGCCAGCAAAGGGGAATATATGGTTGAAGGCTGCTGAGTTTGAAATACTAGGGGACCCTCCTGCCTCTGAAACCTGGTCTCACATTTGCTCATCAAAATCCTCTATCATCTTTTCTTTTCTTCCCTCCTTGGCCTCCCTTACTCCTTAATCATTTATGAGTATGTTAAGTAAGGAGCAGAAGAACTCACCATATGCAAGTTGAAGACCTTCACTTTAGGAGATGCAGAAATATAATACTAGGTCCTTGTTTTCAAGGATTTCCTGGTATTATACAGTCTGGTTAAAGCGATAAGGCTTGCATTTTTTTGTTGTTTATTCATTTCAGTCATATCTGACTCTTTGTGACCCCATTTGGGATTTTCTTGGCAAAGATACTGGAGTGGTTTGCCATTTCCTTCTCCATTTTACAGATAAGGAAACTGAGGCAAACAGGGTTAAATGATTTGCTCAGGGTCACACAGCTAGTAAGTGTCTTAGGCCAGATTTGAACTTAGAAAGATGAGTCTTCCTGACTTCAGGCCCAGCACTCTATCTACTATACCACCTAGCTACTCAAGGTTTGCATACATGAGAATATTGAGAAGATGGAATTTGGTTAAAAAAAAGTTTATGTTGCAACTAATTTTTGCTATGTGAGTTCAAGTGGAGAGTATACAGCACAGGTGAGGAATGCTGGAAAAGACTATAAAGCAGGACTTCCTACCTTTTTTGTGTGTCATTGACTCCTCTGGCAGTCAATCCTCTGGACATCTTCTTGGAATATTTTTTTTTAAAAATACATAAAATATAATGCAGAGAATTATAGAAGAAACCAATTATGTTGAATTATAGAAGAAACCAATTATGCTGAAAAAGCAAACAAAATATCTTTTCCCCCATCCAAGTTCCCAGACCCCTCCCTGAAATCTATGCATGAACCCTAGATTTAGACCTTTCTAGAGAATGTTTTGAAGTTCAGTGATTTCCCCTTCCATTCACGTACCACAGTGCGTTTAGTCATTCTCCAGTGAATGGACAGGGACAACTAGGTGGCACAGTGCATAGAGTATTGGGTCTGAAATCAGGAAGACTCATCTTCCTGAATTCAAATCTGACCTCAGATACTAACTAGCTGTGTGACCCTGAGCAAGTGACTTAACCCTGTTTGCCTCAGTTTCCTCATCTGTAACATGAGCTGGAGAAGGAAATGGCAAACCACTGCAGTATCTCTGTTAAGAAAACCCCAAATGGGATCACGAAGAGCTGGACATGACTCAACAACAACAACAACAACAAAATGGATAGACATCAACTTTGTTTCTGGTTCTTTGCTACCTTAACAAGCATTGTTATATGTGGGCTTCTTCTTTCTGTCATCAACCTTCTTAAAGTATATGTCTAGCACTAGGATATCTGAGTAAATCATGTGAATATTTTTGTCACTTTATTGGCATAATTTCAAATTGGAAAAGATAGGTATGTAGGTAATAAGCATTTATTAAATGTTTACCTTATGCCAGTTACCGTGCTAAGCAGAGGAGATACAAATAGAAGCAAAAAGAGAGACAGTTGCTGTCCTCTAGGCGCTACATTCAAATTGGAGAAGACAACAGATAAACATGGAGTGGGAGGAGATAAATGTACTCTGGTGTAGAAGGCATGGTGGGAAAATCCTTAGAGTCAGAAGCATATCTAGAAGAGAAATGAAACGTGGCTGGGCTGGACCTGTCTCCAAAAGAACTCACCTGTAGGAGAAGGCCCCAAAAGAACTCACCTGTAGGAGAAGGGGGCTGGTATGACAGAAGGATAGGGAAGTCTTCATGTAAGAGGTGGCAGTTCAGGAGGGTGAGCAGAAATACAACAAGTAGGAATGAGGAGGGGTATATTGTAAGAGAGGGAATTCTAAGCACTTGACTACCTGTAAAATACCATGACTTGAAGAAGTCATAGTTGCATCTGCCCCAAAGGAGACAATTGTGATTGTGTAGAAAACTTACTAATGTGGAAAATTATTGGACCATTAAAAACATGGAAAGAAATGAAGTGATCTCCATTTATCTGGTGAACCAGACTCATTTAACATTGTAAATAGTGAGGAAAAAATAATCTGTCCACTGAAAGAAAGAAAATATGAATATGCCATTGCCTTTGTTGTTGTTCAGTCATATCTGACTCTTCATGACCCCATTTGGGGTTTTCCTGGCCAAGATACTGGAGTATTTTCTTCTCTAGACCATTTTACAGAGGAGGAACGGAGAGGCAAACAGGGTTAAGTGACTTGCCCAAGGTCACAGTAAGTATTTGAGGCCAGATTTGAACTTAGGAAGATGAGTCTTCCTGACTCCAGGCCTAGCACTCTACTATGCTACTTGGCCACTCATCATATGAGTATATGCAAAATTTTGTTGTGTTATAAAGGAGTCTTCATATTTTGAAAAACTCTGGTGCCACTGATCTAATCCTTTTTTTTGTGTGTAGCATAAAGAGAGAGAAACTTTTTGCTCATTTGTCTTCTTCATTTCATTCTTTTGGGCAGGGGTCAGAAATAGAGTGACATTCAAATTAGCTCCGGAATGTGGTGATAGTAGAAAACTACATTTCCCATGGGCCAAAGGGACTTGGCAGATAAGGATCACACGAAGGACCACTGGTAGGGGTGGTAGAGTTGTGAGATTGCTAGATTTGGAGTTAGAAACCTAAGTTCAGATTCTAGCTCTTCCATTTATTACTTGTATGATATAAGGCAAGTTATTCAGGCTCTCTAAGCCTCAGTTTCCTAATGTGTAAGATGAATGGGTTGAACTATATGGATTTCCATAGTTCCTTCCAGCTCTAAATCCACGATCCTCTGAAAGACGAAGGAAAAGCAGCAACTACGTAGTAGTTTGGTGAGAGAGAGGAACCAGTTGCCAAATGAAAATAGCTGGCACTCATGAGTAAAGATGCAAACTTTGTTCGCTGATGTTTCCAACTTCTCTCTCTGGCTACAGAGATTTTTGCTCATATGTCCACAACTGAGACCATATGTGTTTGAAGAGAATTGAAACCCAAGCCTTTTTTGGGGGAGGTGGGGGTGCGGAGTGGGTAATAAGAGGACTGAGGCTGAACTCAGCAGGAATGTGGATTGTGATTACTGTTCAGCTTAGTTATGGAGCTTTTCATCTTCCAAAGCTATTGAGAACCTAACAAATAAAGTTTAAACTTCTTTGCCTGACGGACATACAAGCCCTTCCAGTTTGGTATTAGCATTGTAAACCTTAAAGTGCTCCATAAATGTGGGATATTTCCATTCTTCTTTCTTATTACCCTGTTGGAATATTATATATGCTATGTGGACTGAACTACTCTTCTCTAACCGCCCTGCCCCTTGCCAACACAATTTGTGTTTTTCCAATTCGATGCTTATTCATCCTCCCCTCCCTGGCCTGTTGACTTTCTATCAATCCTTTACAACCCAGCTCTTAACATTATTTCCTTCATGAACCCCTGCCACGAAATGTCCTATTTAGTAATGGCCCTTCCTCTTTCTGATCTCATGTATCACTTTGTTTGCAGCTCTGGGATGCCCATCTTCTTCCTCCTTCAGGTTCTTGAATTCTTAACTCATTCTTCAAATCCCAGCAAAAATGACATCCTCATAAAGCTTTCCCTCATCTTCCGACCTTCTTCTGACTCCACCTCACATAATAGTTTAGTTTCTATCTCTCAGCTACATTTATTATACAATACTATGTGTCTGCTCATCTGGGTTGAATGTTCTCCCCTATTTGGATTGTAAACTACATGGAAGGCAAGGACTTTATCCTGTTTAAACTTTGTATCTTCCCCAATGACTAACAGTGGCCTGGAGAGAGACTTTGAATGCATCTTGGTTGAATTGATGAATGGTTTAAGAATGAATGACTAAATCATTCTATATTAAAGAGACAGAATAGATTCACAGTGCTTATTAGTTATTGCTCACTGTAAAAGCAGGTAGCTTTGAATTGGACATGTTGTCTATCACTCCCTTTGGAGTTATAGTGAAAGAAGATTGAGAGACACATCGCAGGCAGAAAGTGAGATTTTTTTCTTTCCTTTTTATTATATTTTATGGGGACTTCCTCTGAAAGTGTGGCAGAGAAGAAAATATTCTTAAAATCTAGCAATTGTGAGCCAGTTTTTTTTAACTAGAACAAGAATGGACCAGCTTAGATTGGGAGAGGGAGTAGGAAATGTGGCTTATTGCAGTGTGATATAATTTTGGTTGAAATGGTCATAGGCACAAATTATGAGAAGATGACAATATATGGTAGAAGCAGTCAAGAAAGGATCCTCAGTGGGCTTCAGGGTGACATACTCTTGACCGAGCTACCTGCTCCTTTCCTATGATAAATGAAAGAAATGTCTTTCAGCATTGTAGAAGTTAAAGATTTTATCTATTCTAATATTTTTTTACTCTGACTTTGGGTCACTTATTTCACCCCTCAGGGCTTAAAAAATTTTATTTTGTTGTCCTTTGTTTTTATACCAGTCTTTTTTGGGTATATTGCTTTCCCTTGTCACAAATAAAAACAGACAAGCAAAACAAATGATGTGGTGGCCATGTATGACAGTGGATGCAGCATACTTTCCCTGTGGTCTACTTTTCCAGTGGAAGGAACACTTGGGGTCTTTGGGACCAATATTGGCCACTACAGTTACACAACATAGGCTCCATTTTCACATACTTTTTATTTACGTTGTTCTAAACACTATATTCATTGTCTTCCTGATTGTGTTTATTTCACTCTGTATTAGTTCACTCCTTCCCATGTTTCTCTGAATTTGGGGGCTTCAAATTTTAAGTCTTCCTCATAGAAGTAAGGGTCATGCCCTTTTAAAAAGCAGTAGCTTGGTCATCCTACAAAATTCTGCACCATAGCAAATATTTAGTAGCACAGACTTTCTGCCAAGTGGCCATCTGTCCTATTTGCCAACTAATGACCAGCATTAAGACATAAACTGACTAGATAAACAAAGCCAGAGTGAACTTAATATAAAAGGGAGGAAAAGGAAGAGTTTATGTATTCGAGATGTCTGAGTAGGTGGATCTCATCACCCCTCATCTTGCCGAGCTATAGCATTGAAAGGAAAACAGTGGTAGGGAGGGAAACCACAGGAATGTAGGGCTTGAGACAGCTACAAATCATCTTCTCTTTAGAAACATCTAAAGACACCAGTTTAGCACCATGGCATACACTGTTTCTCATCTAACTCAGGCTGTTGAATCTTGTGAGAGAATTGGCAGGTGTGGTTGTTTACTCAAGGTTGAGAAATCAAATCCAAATTAAGAATGAAACAGAGGGAAACAACAGGGAAATTCTGATACAAGAGCTTAAGGTTTTCGAGACCTTCTGGGTATTGTCTGTGCAACTCTTAGCAACCTTAAATGTTGTTCTGTAATTAGGACTAAAGACTTTCCTACAAGTGTGTTTTCATGGACCACATGTCTCATGTCATTAGTTTATGAGGTGAGATATATGCTTCCAATACATGACTTCTCAGTGTCAGAGCATAGCGTATATATTTTAAAGTACCTTTACTCAGTCAACTGAGGGAGCATTTCTTCCTCATTGTCAGCATACTGAACCAGAAATCAGGCCCTTCCATTTTCATTAGCTTTTGCCATTTATTGCTGTCAAAAATCATTTTTTGGGGGGGATAGTTTTCATAACTGTGGTTTCAGGGATCAGTTAAGTTAGAAACATATGGGTTTGACACACTTTCTTTCCCTATTTGTGGTGTTAACCTGGCTTTAAAAGGCTATGAGTAGTATACAGCATAACCTCTTGGGCTCAATAAAGCTCATGCTGCCCCCAACTCCAGTTTCTGCAGCTCTGCAAATACCACACAAAACAGCCTTTGTCTACCAAAAGCAGGAAAGGCTTCAGCTGAAAAGCTAATGGTAGCGATTATAGTTTACAAAATCAGAAAGCTGGAAGGGGCCAAAAGGGCCATCTAGTCTAATCCGTGTATTAACGGCCTGCTGTGCGCCAGGTTCTGGGGGTACAAAAATAAAAGACAAAAGACTGTCCCTGTCCTCAAGGAACTAATACTCTAATGAGGAAGATAGCATGCAAACAGTTAGGTACAAACAATATACACTGACACAGAGGATTAATTGGAAGTAATCTCAGTGAGAAAGAACTAGCATTTTTGAGGGACTTGGAAAGGCTTCTTGCAAAAGGTGGGATTTTAGCTGATACTTGAAGGAATCCAGGAGGTAGAAATGAGAAGAGAGATCCTTCCAGGCAAGGGGGACAGCCAGTGAAAATGCAAAGTCTGGAGACAAAATGTCTTGTTCAAGGAAGACTGATGTCACTGCGTCATAGAGTGCATGGAGAGGAGTAAAGTATAGGAATACCCGCTAAGTAATGGGAAGAGGCAAGAATTTCTCTTACAACATCCCTAACAAGTTATCATCTATCCCTGGCTTAAAGAGTAATAAGATGGAGCCCACTACCTCCTGAGGCTGGTCTTTTTTTTTTTCTTTCTCTCAAATGGGTGAAGTACTTTAGTAAATGTTTAGGTTTAATAATCTCCTCTACATGAAAAATCCTGAAACAAAAGTTTAGAATGAATGAATAAACAAGGCTCCTAGATATAACTGTTAATCTTTTGGAATTTTTGCATTCCATTTCAGCAGCTTAACTGTTTGTGGTTAACAGAGACAGAACCACTAGTAACTTTTCTGTTCGCCATCCCTGTGCTTGGATGGTTAATGTATTTGTTTTAGTGAAATCCTTTACCCATTTAAAAGTGCATTTGATTTTAGAGTTTTTAAAACTCAATTTAATATTAGTGGGAGGTGTGGGGCAAGGGAAAGTTCTGTTTTCCCTACATTGTATTTTCTAAATAAATAGGGCTTCCCAGATTTCCCCATTTATTTCTACCAAAGTCCTAGATCCTATAGGGATTTTTTCTTAAACTTTGATTTTTGTTTATGTTTTAATTTAATTTTAATTTAAAGTTTTATTTTTCCTTGTTACTGATTTTTTAAAAGTTAATTTTTCAAAAATTAATGAAAATCTACCTTCTCTGCCTCCCTTTCCACTACCCCCTGCCATTGAAGAAGAAAAACAAAACCCTCATAATACATAAGCATAGTCAAGCAAGGCAAATCATCCAATAAATGTATGTCTCAACCTATACCCTTAGTCCATCTCCTTTTTGTCAGGAGATAGATAGTATGCTTCATCATTGGTCCTCTGGAATTGTGGCTGGTCATTGTGTGGATCAGAATTCTTAAGTCTTTCAAATTTTTTATTTTACAGGGTTCATCTTGATGTCATGTGGGGAAATCTTTTAGCTATTACCTGCAAGGTCAGGGGATTATGCCTTCTTGGCTAGGTGGATGACATACACAATTTAATATCATTTTTGCAGAGTCTGAAAGAGATCTTTGAATCTCTTTAGCTTTGAAAAAACTTGTAAGAGTTCAATTTTAAGTATTCAGTTGAAGATGCTGAATATGAAGATATCTAATACTTTTTCCACCCTAAGGAAATGAAGGATCCTAGATTTTAACTCATTATTGATCAGAAAATGCAATACTATTTGTAGAATCAGGACTCAGGCTTTTTTCCAGCTGACCTTTTCAGTAGTACTGGAATGAATATGGACTAAGCAATCCCCCTTTTCAGCTGAGATGCTTGGCAAAGAATGAATGGGATTTCCATCATTAGCTCAATGACAGTTTTATATTTGTGCTCAGCTTAGTGTAATGACTGGGGTTTATAACTCCTGACTTCTAGTTGTTTCCCTTAGATGAAGACCTTGCACAGTGCTTAACTGCCATCATTTAAAAAAAATTTCAGATCCTTTGTTAATGAACAGTTTAAAAAAATGTCAAATTATCTGGATTTGTATTTTTGTGAAGGTTATATGTAATATAAAAACCCAGATCACAAAAGCTAAGAAATAAAGTATGTGAAAATCAAATTGGAAAAAGGGACTAATTTAAAAGGATCCTTTTTGTAAATTAACTCATATACTATAGTCCTAATTTCACAAATAACAAAATTTAAGAGCTGAAAGAGACGTCAGAGGCTATTTAGTTAGTCCAACCTATTCCTGAGCAATAGTCCCCTCAAAATTCATCTTCATCCAGATGTCTTCTAGTCTCTGCTTGAAGGGGTCCAACCTTCTACTACTTTTTTTTTTTGAAACTGATAAACAGTTAACTTTTATTGTCCATTTCTACACACCATTCTACCCTAACCCCTCAATTTTTCCCTAGACCAACCTCAGCCAAAGAGCAGGACAGAGAAAGGCAGGAGGCTAAGAAATAGGGAGCGGAGTGGTGATGGTGTAGTTGCCTCCAATTTGGAATAAGTCCCCAAATTGGAAATAGAAGGTTCCAGAAAAATATAGACTATGCCCAAGACTCTTCTCAAAGGATCAAATCCGATGCTCACCTCCTCTATTGAGTTGCCAACTAGGGTATGCTGCAAGCTACAAACTGGGGTGGGGTGGGGGGACTACTTTCCAAGGGGGCCCATTCTGTGTTTAAAAAGCTCTAATTGCTTTTCCTCACGTCAGGTATAAAACTGCCTCTCTGTAGTTTCCCCCCATTATTCCTATTCTGTCTACTGGGGCCAGGAAGAATTTGTCTTTGGAGAACTAGAAAAGATTAGAGAAGTAGATAACATGAGGTCCAAGCCATGTGAAACATACCACCCACCCACTATGGCAAGACTTATTTTACAAACCACGTATATAACAAGGAAACTGAAATAATATGGAAAAAAATCAATGTGGTTTGGAACAAAGAGCATTGTATTTAAAAATGTTGAACTTGGAGTCAAGTAAACTTAGATTCAAACACTTTGACACTTGGTAGATATGTGACCCTGGCCAAGACCTAACTTTTTTGAGCCTCAGTTTCTCCATTTTTTAGAGGGGTAATGGGAACTGGACAAATGTTCTTTGAAGTCCCTTCCAGCTCTAAATCTTATGTTTTTCTCTGCATTCTGGTCAGAGGATGTTGATTTGAGCACCAGTCCTGCCTGCTAGCAGTATGACCTTAGGCAAGTAATTTCACCTCTGCATCTTAATTTTCTAATCTGTCAAGTAAGGGGATTGTACTAGATGATTTAAAGAGCCTTTCTAGTTATGATCATCTATGATTTATTAAGTAATTTGCCCAGGAATGAGAATTGGAAGCAGTTACTGCAATTGGGATATATTGGGAATACAGGTCTTTCCCCCATCAGTAGTTTTGGAACCTATAGAGCCCTTGACATTATCTTGTATAGTCTCATTCATGTGTTCTAAGCTCTTACTCAGGCTGAACTTCCCTCTGCCATCCCACTGTGTCCCCCAATATGCCTTACTGTGCCTTCGTTTATATTGTTCTTTATGTCTGAGAGGTCCTCCTTACCTCTTTTTATCTGCTTTAGTTAGCATTTCTGTACCACTTTAAGGTTTCTAAACCTCTTTACAGGTATTTCATTGGGTCCTCATAATAACCTGGAGAGGTAGTTGCTATTATTATTTCCTCTTTTACAAATGAGGAAACTGAGACAGACAGAACAATTAGCTGGGATTTGAACTCACGTCTTCCTGATTCTAGGTTTACTGCTCTGTCCACCGCACCACCTAGCTGCCTATTGAATTCTTCCCAAATCTTAAAGCCCCGTTGAAATACTATGTTCTTCATAAAGTTTTCCCTGATCCTCCCTGCCCTTCCCCCTTCAAACTTCAAATAGTATGGTGCTTTATACCTCCTTAATGAATTTAACGTGTAATATTATGTATCATAAGTATCTCTTTTCTGCTTATTTATTTCCCTGATAGATTAGAAAGTTCATGAGATCTAGTACCTAAGCCAGAGTGCTCTGTGCACAAGAGTGTTGGTATATATGAATGAAATGGAGGGTGGGGGGAGAGGGAGGGGTGAATACCAGAAAATGAATATTTGTTTTCTTCAATCTGTATGTGTTCATTGATGCACAGTAAAAATATCTTTGTATACAGCTTCCCTTTTAATTCTGGGCTAGACTTGGTGGAGTTGTGATCTGGTCCAACCATTCTGAAGAGTAATTTGTAACTATGCTCAAAGAGCTATGCCCTTGTGCCTACCCTTTGACCCAGCAATATCACTGCCAGGTCTGTATCCCAAAGAGATCAAAGGAAAAGGAGAAAGACCTATATGTACAAAAATATTTATAGCCACTCTTTTTGTGGTAGCAAAAAATTGGAAATCAAGGGGATGCCCATCAATTGGGGAATGGCTGAACAAGTTGTGGTATATGATTGTGATGCAATACTATTGTATAAGAAATGATGAGCATGGGGCTTTCATAAAAACCTTGAAAGACTTCGATGAACTGATACAAAGTGAACTGAGCAGAACCAGGAGAACATTGTACACAGTAACAGCAATTTTGTACAATGATCAACTGTGAATGACTTAACTATTCTCAGCAATACAAAGATCTAAGAAAATTCCAAAGGACTTATGGTGAAAAATGCTATCCACTTCCAGAGAGAGAACTGACAGAGTCTGAATGCAAACCAAAGCATACTTCTTTTTATTTTCTGCATTTTTTTCATTTTTTTGTCTGTGTTTTCTTTCACAACGTGACTAATATGGAAATATGTTTTGCATGACCACACATGTGTAACCTATATCAAATCACTTGCTATCTAAGGAGGACGGGGGAAGTGAAGAGGAAGGAAGAGAACTGGGAACTCAAATTTTTAAAAAACAAATGTTAAAAATTGCTTTTATGTATATTTGGAAAAAATAAAATATCAAAAATTTTTAAAAATTCTAGACTAGAGCTTGTGAACAGTGAGCTGGAAGTTCACATCCTACACTAGAGAAGCTGGTTCATGCACTCTTATCCTTGGCCTGTAACCCCCAGGGTGGTAGATTCATGATTCTCCTCTGTTTTGAACTCACTTATGTAAAGGTAGTGTCATCCCATTTACATGGGATATAAAGTTCTATAATCCCATGCTCCATTGGAGCTTCAGGGATCTTGAAGAATCTATGAATAAAATAGAAATTTCATTTCTTTTGGACTTTTAAACAAGTGAGAATCAGCTAAAACTCTTATGAAGAGACAGGAAATGAAGCAATTATTATCTTGGCATTTTACAATAGAATCAATGTGGCACTGGTTATTTTGTTGGTTTTTTTTCCTTCTGGTATGTTCAGTTGTTATTTCATTCAAGAGCTGAATCCTATTCTCTTCTGAATCTGATTTTAGTTGTTTCTCAGACACATCCTCTTCCAAGCAAGGGATTTGGCTGATTTAAAAGAGTGGATTAAAAGCTGTTATTCACAGATTAAAACATATTCAAAGATTGTCAAGTATTTTAAAGTCTTTAAAGGACCAACCATAAGCAAGATTGCCAAGTGGGTGGTTTTGCTTTGGTCATCTTCTATCTTCCTTTCTTCATTGATTCTCCCTTAGGTACCTAGTGCCCTCATTGTTTCCCTCTGTCTACCCAAGGCTCTCAACTCAAGTAGCCCACAAAGGCCTTGCCCTATTCCTGCACTGGCCCCTAAATGACTTAGAGTTATAGGATCATAGATTTAGAGTTAGAAGAGACTCCACTGGTTTTCTACCAGCTCCCTGCCCCCAGGATCAAATATAAAGACTTCTGTTTATCTTTTAAAGCCCTGCATAACATCATCCCCTCCTGCCTTTCCAGTCTTTTTACTCTTTATACCCTTCTACACACTGTGCAATCCACTAAGACTGGCCTCTTTGCTCTTTCTTGCACTAGACACTCCATATCCTGATTCCAGGCATTTTCACTTACTATCCTTTATATCTGGGACTTTCTCCCTCCTTAGCTGTGCCTCTTGGCTTTCCTGACTTACTTCAAGTCTCACTTAAAAACCCTACCTTCCACAGGAAGTCTTTTCCAATCCTCCTTAATGCTAATGCCTCCCTTCTGTTGGTTATCTCCAATTTATCTTATATATAGATTGTGTGTACATAGTTGCTTGCGTGTTGTCTCCCACATTCTACTGTGAGCTCCCTGAGAACGGGGACTGTCTTTTGCCTTCTTTTGTATCCCTAGAGCTTAGTACCAGTGCCTAGTATATAGCAGGTGCCTAATAAATGCTTATTATCTTGACTTGAATGTCTAGGTCCCTCATTTGCAGATGAAGAAATGGAGGCTCAGAAATGTTAAGTGACTTACAGAGGGTCATCCAGCTATTGTCTAATATAAGATTCAAACCCAAGTCTTCTTACTCTACAACCAGCAAGCTACTCTACACTGCCTCTCCTTCTCTTGTTCTCATCAGAATTCTCACTTCTCTCTCAGTTCAACAGAATGCCAGCTAGTTATTAAGAAAGAAGCAAGCACTCTGGTTAAATTAATTTATACTAAAGGATAAATAACTGAAATTCCACTCAAGGGTAGTTGTGTTTTAAAAGAAGGCAGGTAATTTCACCCACAGGGATCTCTAATTGGTTAAATTATGGTTAGTATAATTAAGTAAAGCATTTAGGTATTATGACTAAGTAAAGTATATTAGTTGCAGCATCAGAGAATCATCTCAAGGAGCACAGAGCAGCTTCTTGCCCTGCTGAGGCTCATTTCCTCGACTGTCCAAGCTGAGCCTGAGTAAACTCTTCATTCTTGGTTCTCCATTGTCCTCGTTCTTTGTTTCTCTGGGGATTGAACTGTGATTCCCTGGCCCAAAAAGTCTTTGATTCCTGCTCTTCCCATTGAGGTATAGCCCTCCTTTAGGACTACCATTTTAATGGAATACAATAAAAAGTTATAGAACACCTACTATGTGCAAGAAATTGTTCTGGCTGCTGAAGGAGATATAAAGATGAGTAAAACAGGCTCATACCTTCAAAGAGCATGAGGAGAGGGATAAGATACACACAAATATTATACAAAATAGTATAAAAATAAATGGGAGAGGTAGGAGCAAAGTGCCATGGGGACTTCAGTGGAAGAAAAAACTATTGCCGTTTTTGGATGGGAAGGTTTTGTAGAGGAGGTGGCAAAATGAGTTGGGCTTCATAGGATGAGTTCAACCAGGCTAAGGGGTGAGGAGAAGTATGAACAAAGGCACAGCTATGTGCAAGTTCAGGGTATGGTTGGAGGTGGGAGGAGGAAGAGGGTAGCTGAGAGGATAGAGGAAACTGAGGAAAACAATAAATAACTATAGGTGCAGAGCAAATAATTAGTTTGGCTTGCAGAGAATTAGTTATATCCACTTTCCCTTTATTCGAGATAATTTCTTGGTCTAATGAAAGCTCTGAACAGAAGCAAATAAATGGACTGGAGCAAATAGGTCTGTTCTTATGTGGGATTCTAGTCCATTTCTTTTTCTCGGTCATAGTTGGATTCATCACATTAAAATGAAAGCTCTAATACTAAACAACGTCCTGACTGCTCTATAGTCTGGGTTCACCAAATATCTGAGCACTGAGAAATTTAAATGATCTTTTAGATATTAAAAGTTTAAAGAGTAATACTCTTCCTGAGAGTTTTGCTATTTAATCACATTATCCTTTTACTAGAGCCAAGGGTAATGCATTACCCTTAGCCAAGAAAGGAGTCATTCAGAAGTCTGGTGTTGTCCTTACTTCTAGGTAGCTGATGCATCAACAAACATTTATGAAGCACTTACCAAGTGCTAGGGATACAAAACCAAAAGGGAAACAGACCCTGCCCTATGGGGGCTTACGTTTTGTAAGGGGAAATTGCTTGTGTATTGTTACACAACAAGCAAATAATTTATTAAGTCCCCATTTATGGTTCTTCTAGCATATTGCCATATATGAAGACCTCTTCCCAGTCACCTGAGATCTGATTTGCAATGTATATCACACACGTGATCACAGTTAAGCCTCTGGATAGCCCCATGAGGCAATTACTAGAAATATTATTATCCCCATTCCTTGGATGTAGACACTGAAATACAGAGAGGTCAAGTGATTTGCCTAGGGTCATGCAGCTAGTGAGTAATCAGGGGTGGCACATAATTAACAGCAACAACAACTAACATTTGTACAGTGCTTACTATATGCCAGGCACTGTGCTAAGTGTTTTATAATTATTGTCTCATTTGATCCTCACAACAATCCTGGGAAGTAGGTGCTATTATTATCCCCATTTTACAGATGAGCAAACTGAAGCAAAGAGAGGTTAAATGACTTACCTAGAATCACGTTGCTAGTAAGTGTCACTTGAACCCAAGTGCTCTTGATTCCAGGTCCAACTGCCCCTTCCCTTTTGCTCAGGAGGGAATGAGGCTTGGGGCAAATTCACTTTGCCCCTCTAGGCCTCAATATCCTTATCAATAAAGCTTAAGATTGGACTAGATTATCCCTAAGGTTTCTTCTAATTCTAATTCCTATGTTCCTATGGTGCTGCTGCTGATATTGCTTCTTAGGGTCAGTCTAATCTGGTTGGTGGCTTTGGTTTAAACTCCTCACCTAAGTTTGATTGTCAGTCTCTGCCACAGTGTAGTGATTGGTTATACTATTACTATTAATACCAATATTAATAATAGTTAACATTTACATAGTGCTTACTATGCGCCAGACACTTTCTTGGTCACTTCTCTGATCATTTGGAGTTCAACTGTGCACTGTTTCAAACATTGGGGTATATGGGGTGTTCAGGGAGGACTAGCACCTCAGGTGTGAGGGTTTGTTGAACCCTTTCCAGGGGTGCTCACCCACCTTTTGTGTCCACCTGTCATCCAACTCTCACTCTTACCTGTGGCTCCAAGAAGCTGTAGCATGTGCCACACCCCAGTAAAACTATCTCAGTAGACAGGTTAAACCAGGTTGAGGGGAACTGACAGGCCTCAAACCTGTTGATGAGTTAGGGAATATTTACCCCAAGCATGTGAAAATTTCCCCCAGTGGAATGGGTGGATGAGAACAATTTGTTCCAATGGCCATGGAGGTGGCTGACGTAGGCACTGTGGAGTGCTTGGTCTGACATCGAAATGCCAAGGTCATGCTGGCCATCGCCTTTTGTTTTGAATTTTGTCTTGCCACTGGACCTCAGTAACTCTGGAAGAAAGAGTAAGGCTGATGACTTTGTGCCACTCTGCCTCACTTAACTCCAATTCATGTGCAAGTCGAGACATCACTCTCCTGATGTCATTGGTTCTCTTTGAAAACAATGGACAGACAACAACATTACAAATATTGTAGCTTCTAGCAGTGGACAGTGGCTCCATAGGCCTTTTTAGATTTTGGATCATGGAAAGTACCCTTATTCAGATGCACAGAATGTTTAATTCCTCTGGCACTAGTCTATCACTCCTCTGTCTTTTCTTCTTTACTGCTTAAATTTCCTAGTTCTTTCAAGCCTTCTTCAGGAGACAGTTTCCAACTTTTTTCACCTTGCTTGGGGGTCAAGTTCCTCTCCCAAGTTTGATTCAATTTAATGCTATTCAGTTCAACAAGTACTTAGTAAGCACCTACAACTGTGCCATTCTACTGATGAACTCCAACTTGTCCACATCTCTCCTAAACTCTGCACCCTTCATGAGGACAGTTCCTAGGTCTAAGTTATCATTGCTTTTCATCAAGTGCCTGGCATGGTATTCAGCCCATAGGAGGAGCTTAATACATATTTAGGTATAATTGAACTTAATATAATACTACAGATATGGTCTTATTAGTGCAGATTTTCATGAGACTCTTACCTCCCTTTTTTATGGATATCATACTTCTCTTTGTTGGTTCATCTTGAAATTGCCATTAACTGAAACCCTTAGGTTTCTCTTTTTTCCCACATGAATTCAAGGCCTCTCCTATTTCTTTTTGTGTTCTTGTCTTTTTGAGCCCATTATTATCCCAATTTTATAGTTTAGGAAATCCCAGACCCTTAAGTGACTTTTCTCTTGGTCTCTATCCATATATCAATAAGATTAAAACCCAGGTCTAATGACTTTTATTTCAGATTTCTTTTCACTCTGGAATTGCTTTAACATTGTTTATTTATCATGGGGCAAGAGTTGAAATATGTTCACATAACAGAAAATTTACTTGGTATATAATGCCAATGGACAACAAGTCCCAACATGTCTGGGAAAGGTCACGTTTCACACATGTGGCTGTGCCGCATTTTGTTCTTGGCCAAGCCAACTGAAGGCTTTAGTTGTCCTAGAGATTTATCATAATAGAAGTGTGAAAAATGTCATAAGATGCTTTTGAAAGAGCTATGATCATGCATCATGCATGTATCTTAAATGGCTATAATCTTGTCTGTTATCTCAGTAACACCAAATAAGACTGAGAATTTTGCATATTAGAAATGTCATGTAGACTCTAAATCTCAGTAACCTGAATTAGGTCCCTACAACATTAATAGTTGGTATGTGGGGTCGTATATGCTAAGAAGGATGGAGACATGGGGCAAACTGCCTACTGGCCTATGGCCCTTCAAAAGGACTGAAGGTTTTTAACAGCCGCCTAATATTTGTAAAGCACTTAGTATAGTGCCTGGCACACAGTAGATGCTTAATAAGTGCTTCTTCAAGTCCCCCCTCCTTCCACCTGCCTCACTAAACTCATGCGTCTTTCTGGATGTTAGGATAACACTAGATAGCTCCTCTTCTACCTTCTGCCAAATAGAAACACATAGTTTAAAAGAAATATTATTTTAACTAAAAAAGGGTGAGTTTATTTTAAACTCTTGTTTTCTATAATTTGGGTATAGAGGGAACTTGAATGCCAAGTTTTAGGGAAAAGTGGCCATTCTGGAAGTGAATTTTATTTCCATAGCTGTTTCTTTTTTAAGTCTTAAGATATTTTTGGAGTGTGGTGGTCCAGAAGTAGAAACATTGGCTTGATTTGAATCCCTGCAAATAAAAACCAACTTCATTTTAAAACTGCCCTTGCCTTGTACATTTAAGCATTTGCCTTTGGGATTTTAAATGCCATCTATTAGTTAAAGCATATCCAATTTATTTTCAAGAATTTCTAATGGTGGTATATTAAGGTATCAGATGTCTAGTGTGGTGGGCACTTAATACATTTTATTGATTGCTACTGCTAAGTTCTCTTCCTTCAGTAAAAGCCTGTTAAGTAGATCTAGTAATCACATGGATTTAGATATGTTAGAGACCCAATGCCCTGAGACACTAAGTAAGAGCCTGAAATAACATGACTGGCCTTATAAGGCACATAGGTCTTGTCTGGATGCCTGATACATAGTAGGTACTTAATCAGAGATTGCTGATTTATTGCCTCCACTAAAAAGGGATTTCACTGGACTTGCAGCTGTGAAAATGACTGTGGTTTTGCTTGGTTGAACTACTGTCACTTAAGTTTCCATCCTAAAATTTCCCATGTTATTTTCCAAATGGTCAAGAACAACTTAATTGAGTGCTGTCGTTTAAGGGGCAGCTAGATAGCCAGACCAGGAGTCAAAAAGACTCATCTTCATGAGTTCAAATCTGGCCTGAGACTCTTAATAGTTGTGTGACTCTGGGCAAATCAGTTAATCCTGTTTGCCTCAGTTTTCTCATTTGTAAAATGAACTGGAGAAGGAAATGTCAAACCACTTCAGTATCTGCCAAGAAAACCCCAAAATGGGGTCATGAAGAGTCGAACATAACTGAAATGGCTGAACAACAGTAACACCTACTTCCCTTCACCATTGTGAGGATCAATCAATAAACATTTAGTTTAATCAATAAACAGCTAGTAAGTATGACCCTGGGCAAGTTACATAACTCTTCTTTGCCTCAGTTCCTCATCTGTAAAAATGGGGACACACTGGAGAAGGAAATGGCAAACTACTTCAATACCTTTACCAAGAAAACCCCATAGACAAATCCATGGAGTCACAAAGAGTTGGGCACGACTGGACTGAACAACAGAAACTGTGTTCCAGGCACTGTGCTAAGGCAAGCAAAAATAAAAAAAAGTGAAAGACAGTCCCTCCTGCTCAAAGAGCTTGCAGTCTGATAGCTGAAAGGGAGTAATGTTTATTTAGTGCTTTGCAAACCTTAAAGAGTCAAGAAAATGATAGCAGTATTATTATTATTATTACTATCACTCTAGTCCCTGGCTAATCAAGCCTTTCTAGCAAGTTCCCCCTTCTCTGAATATCAGTAGAACCACAGATTTCTAGAGGCACAAGGGATGTGGGGGATCATCTAGTAATAAGATTATTTACTTTCATGCTACAAGGTATTTTATAGTTCATCTGGTCCAATCCTTTTATAGATAAGGAAACTGAAGCTGAGAGATTATGACTTGCTTGAGGTTTTTGTTGTTCATTCGTTTCTTCTGTGTTAGACTCCTCATGGATTCATTTGGGGTTTTCTTGGCAAAGATACTGCAGTGGTTCGCCATTTCCTTCTCCATTTGACAGATGAGAAAATTGAGGCCAACAGGGTTGGATGACTTGTCCAGGGTCACACAGCTAGTAAGTGTCTGAGGCTGGATTCAAACTCAGGCCTTCCTCACTCCAGGCTCTGTGCTCTATCCTCTGTGACACCTAGCTGTCCCCAGCTGCTCAAGGTTACTCAGCTGGTAAAGGTGGGCTCTGAGCCTACTTCTCATTCAGCTGACTATTAACTCTATCCTCCTCCTTTAGCACACTGCCTCTAATTCTTACCAACAAGGAAAAAAAATCGATTCACGCTTTATTGTAGTTATCTAAGATATATAACTAGAGTATAAAAATTAAAAGAGAACTTAAAACATCTGCATGGTTTAATTTCTGTTAGTGGGTTTGTTCTACGTCACTTTATGAACATAGCCTCTCATAGGGCATTAGAGTGTTTGAGACTCAAAGACCTGAAAACATGACAGCCCTGGTAACATGGAAGCAGTGGTTAAGCCAGTTCCTTTAGAGGACAGGATGCTAGCTAGCATCGGAGCTTATGCGACTTCCTGTCATCTAGCTAAATAGAGCAGAGTAAGTCCAAATTTCACAAGAGAAAAAGTGAAAAAAGCAAAATTTGCAAAACTTCCGCTGTCTTACTGATAGTTAAGTGTGTGGAAGGTATATTTTAGAGAAGACAGTAGTGAGTGTTGTGAGGCCTCTATCCAACACCTCTGAAGAACCTTCCTGGTACTATATAGCCAGGTGATATTAACCTACATAAGAAATCCCAGCCCAGGTATGGGGAACCTGTGGCCTCGAGGTCACATGTGGCCCTCTAGGTCCTCAAGTGCATCCCCTTGGCTGAATCAGGACCTGGAGGGCCACATGTGGCCTTGAGGTTGCAGGTTCCCCACCCCTCTCCCAGATTATTGTTTTAGAGGGGGGCTACTGCAGCCTCAGTTTGAACATATCTATTACCACAAAACAATGGATGTAGTTTTGAGATTTATCTTTATGGCATGGTAGAATTTGGAGTTAGAAAAATACCTTAAAGCTCATCTGATCCAATATCCTCATTTTCCAGCTGAGGTAAAGTGACTTTTCTTTTTCAAATTTATTTTATTTTTTATCTATGGAATAAAACAAGATTTCTATAACATAGTATAATAAAAAAAAGATGATTGCACATGAAACTGCAAATCTACTATGTGTAACTTGCTATTCTTTTTAAATATAAATATAAAGTGACTTTCTTGCCTATGGGCAGACAGGCAGGGAGATTCTAACTTAATCCCTTTCCAGGATCCTGGCCATTCTGAATCCCCTTTCCTCAAGGATCACACAGGTAATAATCAGAATAATGGGAATTCAAATTGAGGAGTTCTAAATCCAAATTTAGTAGGAGGCAGCTAGGTGACCTAATAAAGAGAATGCTGAACCTGGAGTGAGGAGGACCTGGGTTCAGTTCCCATTTCAGACAATGACTAGCTGTGTGTCGTTGGATAAATCACTTAATCTCGTTTCTTCATTTGCAAAATGGGGATAATAATAACACTTAGCTCCCAGGTTATTGTGAGGATCAAATGAAAAATATTGGTTAAGTGGTTTGCAAGTCTTAAAACTCTAGATAAATGCTACCCATTAGTAGCAGTAGGGTCAACACCAAACCTAGAGTCAGGAAGACCTGAGTTTAAATCCAGCCTCAGACACTTATTAGCAGTGTGGCCTTGGGCAAGTCACTTAACCTCCATTTGCCTTAGTTTCCTCATCTGTAAAATAATCTGGAGAAGGAAATGGCAAACCACTCTAATATCTTTGCCAAGAAAACCCCAAATGGGGTTACGGAGAGTCAGGCACAACTGAAATGACTGAACAACAGCATTAATAACATTAGTAATAGTATTAGCAATAGTATTCTATCCACTACACCATGTTGTTGCCTCTTATTTTTTCATCCTCTGCTAATGGTGGGTATAGGAAATAAATATTACATAATGTCCAGTCATCAAGGAAATATGATTAAAATAGGTCTTTTTTTTTCTTTTACTAGAATTCCTTACTCCAAAATATTTAATGTTTTTCAAATTTCCAGCATTTACCAGTTTTCATCTCCTTCTGCTGCTTTTCATCTCCTTTTGATGTCTGTAGCTAAATGTACTTGTCAGGACTTGGGTAGAAGTAGCCAGGTTGCCTCCTGGAAAACCACTATGATGGGAGCCATGAACTGAATCACCCTCAGCAAATACCATTAATTAGCCACCCATAAAAGTTTTGTGACTTTGCTGTTTTTATAAGCATCAGGGTATAGTATGTGGCCTGGAAGATGAGATTGTCTCAATAATTTAGACTTGAAAATATTCCACATGATCAGGATCAAGGAATTTACTCTGTTTTCTAACCTACTCATCTTACTGTGATTATGAGATATTAGTGCCTGGCATCTTTTAGGTCAGCAGAGACATCTGAATATAGACTTAGAAGAATTGTAGGTTGTAGGAAGAAAAGGCAATGAGTGTGCAGTCTTAGTGGGCCCCAGATAATGTGGCTGTACCAAAAAAAAAAAAAAAGGCTTCCTTGAGTTCTGAGAAGGGAGATACTAACTAATTTATGAGAAACCCAATTTGAAGTTCGGAGATAATTTTACATAACTTGTCAGACAATTCCAAAAAAACAAATTGCTAATTCCCTCATGTACATTGAAACGTGGAATGTCATTGAAAGAGCCCAGGAATGAGAAGATCTGCCTTCTACTTTTGACCCTAGTTTCCTCTTGTTCTCTGACATTTTTTCTCTTTTTTTTTTTTTTTTTTTTTGCTTTTTGATGAGGCGATTGGGGTTAAGTGACTTTGCCCAGGGTCACACAGCTAGTTAGTGTTAAGTGTCTGAGGCTGGATTTGAACTCAGGTCCTCCTGACTACAAGGTCAGAGCTCTATTCACTGTGCCACCTAGCTGCCCCCTATTTTTACTCATTTTTAACATTATACTAACAAACATTAGTTTCAAAATACTTATTTTTTAATTTTAAAAATATTTTTATTGATCTTTTGGGTTTTTTATTGCCTAAAATTCACCATTTCCCCCTTCATTGCCCTGCCCCTCCCAGAAAGTCATACCTAAAACCAAAAATTAAAAAAGAAATAATAAAAGAAGAAAAAATCAGCAAAACTGATCAATACAATGAAAAAACTATAATATATTCAATATTGCACACTGGTAGATCCCTAAAAAGGTGTGAGGGGTGGTATCTTCTCATATCTTTCGTTTGGGCCAAGTTTTTTTTTTTTGGTGATTGTTCTTTCCATTTACATTGTTGAATTCATTGTAAATATTGTTTTCTTTGTTTTGTTTACTTTGCATCAGTTCATGTAAGTCTTTCAGTGCTTCCTTGTATGCATCATATGCATCATTTTTTATAGCACAATAACATTCCATTATATCTAAATACTTCTTATATGATGACATGTCTTAGAATTTTAGAACCAGAAGAACCCTTGGAGTTCATCTCATTGAACTGAATCATTCTATAGGTCACCATCTCTACATAGGAACTGAACCATAGGGAGATAACAAGTTTGTGTATAAGATCATGAAACTAGCATGTAGTTTGATTATTATTTGTAGTATTTATATTTTTATTCGGGTCTTCAATTGTGTTCTGGCTTAACTTAACCTTTTAGTATATTTAAGTCCCAGGTACTATGGAATTAATTCGGCTAAATTTCAGGTTTGATCTCGAGTCATTTGAAAAAAGAATCCTTGAAAGGGGAATGTGGGGGCAGTTACTTGGCAGGAAAATATAGCATCTGGCAAAGTATGTCTCCCTTGTTTTGCTTTGCCCTTTATGGACGTGACCTATTTTTGAAATGTTGTGATTTACATTCAGTGTCTTGGTGGCAAGATAGACAAAACAGAATTGCCTCCCTGGAGATTCATGAGGGATGAAGGGAAGGGTGCCAGGAATGAAAGGAAGTAACCTCGATTTCACCTGGAAACATGAGCATCTCCAAGGGCAGGAGCTTTGGACTCTGTATATATGAAGAAAGAAGGAAGGAAGCCAAGAGAATGAGCTAAAGTTAACATCCAGGAATAAAGCAGCAATCATAGAAGAGAAAATGGTATTTATTTTTACAGTGCCTAAGTAGGCAGTTTTAGGGAAAGCATATACATATACATATACATATATATATACTTATACGTATACATATATATAAATATACATATACACTTATGCCTTCTACACCTTTTGCCTCACCCCCAAAATCTGGATCCTTGTAAAATATTTTGGGCTTCCCTTCAAGCAGGAAAATCTGAATTTTTTCTTTTTCTTTTATGGGGAATTTACAGTACCTTACTGTAAAATTTGGGTTGATATTATACAATACTATACATATATTTTATGCATTTCTGAGTTTCTAAACTTTTTCTGTGTCATCTGCTGTCCATGTGTTGTCTGTGGTTTCTGCAAAACTCCCCCAAAACTTCCATTTAATTTTTAATGCTGACCCATGATATATCAAAACCACAGTGGGTAAAGTTGCTCTGTGGAAGGGATAACTGGATTATCAATCAGAGAGGAATTCCATTGAAGATTTCACATGGAAAACTTGAATTATTAAAATTACTACTGTTATTAAAACACTTGAAATACTAAAATAGTAACTTGGACAAACCACCAAGATTAAAATGTTTCTACAACATACTTTTATCACTTTCATGCCACCCCTTGCACCTTTCCCCTTTGCTCGGAAATCTTCAATGACTTCCCATTGTCTATAAGGATAGAGTTTCATAGACTTGTAGAATGTCTAAGAGATCATAGGGGTTGTTTCATCTAACCCCATCCTTGCAGAAATGGGGAAACTAAGGGCCGGTAAGGTGAAGTGATGCTCATACGTGCAGCAAGTTAGTGGAAAAGAAGGGCCTAGAACTTGGGTCTCTTGAGTTATGGCCTAATGTTTTTGCCTCTATAAAACTGCCGCCCAATTATCTTGACATTTTAAGTCATTCAGTAGTTTATCGAGTTCCACCCTGTAGTTCTAGTTTTATCTCCCATTATTCCCTGGCATGAATCCTTTGCTTTATGTCTAAATTGGTCAATTCATTGTCCCCAATACACATTCTTATTTAATCATTCCTGCCTGTAAGCTTTTGCTTTTTTGCCTGGCAGATAGTGGGGGTTTAATAAATCTTTGAATTGAATTATTGAATGCTGTTCTCTCCTTGTCTATAATTTCCCACCCCACCCCAGGTCCCCATTCCTTTAAGGTAGGCTCAAGATTCACTACCATCATCTTTTTTTTTTATTGTATCTATGATTTTGTTGGTCACTGGCTAAACCTGAGCCAAGCATTAGGTGCATAAGGTTCATAGCTGAAACTGAAAGAGACCTCGAGACATCTGATTCAGTCTCTTCAGTTTGCCCATGAGGAAACTGTCAGAGTGGGATACTTGAAACCAAGTCTTCCTGAGTCGGGGTCTGTCTGCCATGTCCAGGCTGCCTCTCAATAATGGTCATAATAAAAATAAATAACACTTACATAGCCCTTTATACAAGGGGTTTTCCAGCAACTTTGCAAGGGTTGCAGGCAGAGGTGTGCTGGTAACTCTCCAAAATACATGAAATACTTTTAAGTTAATTTGTATTATTAACATTTTCTCCCTTGCTTTCTTAAGTTTAGACAAGTAACAAAACAAATCAAGTCCTGATTTGTAGCAGTTTGCCATATCTGAGATTTAAATACTCACACTAAAAATTTAACAATTGGCTCACGGGGTATGAGCTGGTTCCAACACCTCCCTGGATAGTGTAGGAATTAGCTCCATTTTACAAATGACGCTCAGAAACTGAGCCTTAGAAGGAAGGTGATTTACTCGGTTACACACATAGGAATGAGCAGAATATGGATTCAACCCAGCTTATGACTTCAAATCTCATGTTCCTTCTACTAAATCTAGAAACCTTCGTCTAGTCCATATGTGACTCCTTTGCACCTTGAGAGCCCCTGATTTCTGCATTTTGGCACTTACTGTATGCTTCATTGAGTTATTAGTTATACTCTTAAAATACATAATTGGACTCCATCTTGCTCTGCATAGTGTTTCTGGAAAATGTGATGAAGTAGATTTGTCCCTTCCTATGTACAAACAACAATATTTTCAGGGTTGTGTTTCAGACCAGATAGTGAGCATCAAATAAATCATAGCAATGACTTAACAGTATGTTCAGAAAACAAAGACACAACTACGATCTCTACCTCTTTAATTGTTTAAAATAGTCCAAATTATGTTTTAAGTTTGAATAACATAGGTATACATATTTGTAAAGGAAGGAGCCCTGGTCCACTGAGACACTGACTGGATTACTTTCATGAAGTCATATATAGCTAGGCATGTTTCAGCCTCTCTGTTTGCTTTCTATACTGAGCTCCACTATTCCTTTCTTTCTATTGTGGGCCCCAAATAAGAGGAATGGACTAGATTAGATTAGAATCTATTATTTCTAGCAAATGACTTAGAATTTCATGTTTTCCCTTCCACTGACTGTGCCTCTTGGTACAGAAATATCTTTAAAGGTTCTTAACTTTACAACATTGTGCATAGTGCTGTGGATTTTATAAAATCAAAGTGGGGCTAGGAGGGGAGGAGAGAGGGGATAACATGAGTCAGTAAAAATCTATAGGCCAACTTGAGCCAGTATTGTAGTTTTAAACACTCCTTCCCCATTTATCAAATTTTTCATTCCAACCATTATAACCAGGAACCAAATTGACAAGTTTGAGTTTCTTTCTTTTTAATTGCCTTGCTCACCTTCTGGCAGAAGCGCTAATGAATAGTGTTAATGAACAGAAAAATGACTAAAAGAGACATCTAGAGGAGAAGAAGAAGAAACAAAAGACATGAATATTCCTGAAAGATTGTAAGACAGGTCTCTGAATAGTTACTTCATGGCTCTAACCATGTAAGCTGCCTTCATGTTGGAAAAGTCAGTAAAAACCAGTCTCTTTTACATTCTTATGTTAGAGGCCTTTTAATATGAGCTATTATTTATTAGGGCAGCTAGATGACACAGTGAATAGAGTGAGGGGCCTGGAGTCAGGAAGATTTATCTTCCTGAATTCAAATCTGGCCTTAAATGCTTACCACCTGTGTGACCCTGGGCTAGTCACTTAAGTGCTGCCTGCCTCAGTTTCCTTATTTGTCAAATGAGCTGGAGCCACTTCAATAGCTTTTCCAAGAAAATCCCAAATGAGATCATGAAGAGTCTGACACAACTGAAAAATGACTAAATTATTTACTACATATACATAACTAGATGCTCATTAACATTCAGAACACTAAAACTTAGTTTCAATAATTGGAAGTATTGAAAAGTTTCCCCAGAGAGCATCTCTAATTATTACTTATGGGGCAAAGTTCATAGAGATGTATGATATCCCTAATAAATTCATTTTTTATACCCAGGGATACTCAGAACCTTATATAGACCTTATGACATTTAAGAGAAATTATTTTCATGTTGTAACCCTCATTATCCTTCTGTGGTAGATTTGAATTCCTCTCCAAGAAGAGTTTGTATTTAGAAACCTTGCTTAATGGCATCCTTTGAGCAGCTTTACAAAGCAAGACCCTTGTGTGTAGTGATAAATAGCAAGTTTTGCTGGTTAAATCTAATGACTTGAAGCAATTTTAACTGTCTCTTTTGTAAATCTATAAGTGCTGGCTGATGCATAGATCAGTTGTTACCTAATAAAAGGTTTCAACTTATTAACTTAAGTGGATGATTTCAAGCAACAGTATTATTGCTACATCACCTATTAGCCAATAATAATGTCTTCCTGTCTTGCCTTCAGTTGTCAGATGACAAGAGTCTAGACACATGTTTAGGAATATCTTGTTCACTTTAGGCTATTGGGTTTTTGTGTGTGTGTGTGTGTGTGTGTGTGTGTGTGTGTGTGTGTCCCTGCATTTTCTTTTAGGCTTAAATTTATAGGTCACAGAAATAGATAAACAAGATATCAGGAGATTTAAAGAGATTTTTAAAGAGGCACATCTGTTCCTTACTCCAAATTTTAATTTCCCACTGATGTTTAAATGACATTTTTTATTCTGTTGGTCTTCTTTCCTACAGTGGTGCTCCACAGAAAATTTAATGCTTATCTAGGGATAGTTTTTAACCCTGCTGTGGTTTTAATGCCCTCAAACACTTGTTCTTTTTAAGTAAGAAACTCATTATAAACTGGGGAAAATACTTCACAGATGACATTGTACAACAGAGAACATTGAAATTTTACATTCTAAACTCATACGCATCCACAGCATATTATTCTATAACACTTTAAGGTTTGAAAAGCACTTTCCTTACACCAGCCTGATCAGATAGGTAGTACAAGTATTCTTATACTCATTTTATTGTTAAGGAGAGCTGCTGTTCAAATTCAGGGATCCTGAATTTAAGTCTGGCACACTTTACACTGCACTACATTTTGTTGTTCAGTTGTTTCAGTCATATCTGATTCTTTATGACCCCATTTGGGGTTTTCTTGGAAAAAGATACTGGAGTGGTTTGCCATTTCCTCCTCTAGCTCATTTTGGAGATGAGGAAATTGAGGCAAACCAGGTTAAACTGGCCCAGCATCACACAGCTAGAGTCTGAGGCCAGGTTTGAATTCATGCAGATGAGTCTTCCTAACTCCAGGCAAGGTACTCTAGCTGCCCATGCACCATATTTAGTGGTGGTATATTTTTTGCTTTGTCAGTAGAAGTGACCAAATGACTAAGATTTAATTTCTCTGCTAATAATAATGCTAATACTGTGGCATGGTTCTCTAACAATAATGACCAGACCAAGGATAAGCTGAGGTGTGTAAGGAAAGCTCAGAATAATAAAAAAAGGATCTTAAAAAAGTGATATTGGAGAAAAGAGGAGAATCACAAAAGGCCTGTCCATTGGTGAAGTGGATGGGTTTAAATAGCATCATTCTTGCCAAGACCTCAAAATGAAAATCCAAAGGCTCAATTGGGTGTAGTCTTTTAACTGAAAATTTATTTAGAAGTGATAGTTCTTGACTCTCCATGTTCAAGGAGTATATTGAATGAGGAGAACATTTTGAGACGTCAGACTCCTTCTTATAATTATTGGTTCCAGAGAAAAAAATAAGGATGGTGACTTTGCGCAGCCTTCCCTCTCTTAAATCCTATTCACTTGAAAGCCATGGCATCACCTTCCTGATGTCATGGTCCTCTTCTAGAAGGAAGGACAAACAATCTTGGGTATTTTTTTTTAACCCTACATACCAGATAACAGTTTACTGTCTTGCTCCCTCTAGTGTAAAAGTTGTGGTTTGAATTAACCCTGGTTCAAATCAGAAAGCCCAGTGGCATTTAAATATAAACTCTAATAGTTTAGGGTAGGGTCAAAGAAACAATACATGAGATCCATGGACTAAATTTCTACAGAAGAAGGAAAGAACTCAAAAATACAAATGTAAAGACTCAAGAAGAAACAATTCCAATGTGGAAAAGAAGGGGAAGTTGGCAGATGTGGCTGCACAGGGAACTCATCACCTTAGATTGTTTAAAAAGACAGGTATGGAAAATCAAAGTAATATGGATACACAAATGTGTCATAGTCCTGCAAGAATAGTGTCAAAAGTGCTAAAGCTAAGATTATAAATTGAGACTAGTGAGGAAAACTAAGGTCAGTAGGTAGTGTTTTTTTATGTTTTAAAGCTACACTGGGGAAAAGAGGAATCAAGAAGGAATACAACTACTGTGGGATGGTAGGGGTAGGTGGAAATGGGATGATGATAATAGACATTAGAAACAATGCAGAATTACTTAATTCTCATTTTTCAACTGTTTTCTCTGCTAAGGAGCAAGATCTTTGGACTGAAATAGATAATAAGTAGTTAATACATTAAATTGTAAGCTTCGTGAGGGCAGGGACTATCTTTTGTCTCTTTTTGTATCTGGCCCCTCCTCCCCTCACAGTACCTGGCACACCGTAGACACTTAATTGATTATTTTGAAGATGAATGGGGAGGTAGTAAAAAGTCATCTAGATACCTTAGAACAGAAAGTAATGCAATGACTATACATATTTGTAATGGGTTTTGTTTTTCTTCCCTTCTTAATGGGTAAGGGAAGAGGAAAGGGAAGGAAAGAATTAGGACTTGAAAATAAAATAAAATTTTAAAAACAAAAAAGTAATGCAAGTTCACAGGATCATAGATCTAAAAGGGATTTTGGAGATTTATTCTGACTCCTCATTTTATAGATGATAATAGCTGACATTTATATAGCACCCTACAGCTTTCAAAGCTTTTATATATATATTGTCTCATTCTTCAGGTGAGGTACGTAGGGCCCAGAGGAGGAAGTGACCTGCCTGTGACTTCACAGGTAGTACTAAGTAGCCAAGAAAAATATCTTTAATAATAATAAAAAAGAATCTTTGTTATATGTGACAGTTTTCTGGGTGGGAAGAAGGGGAAAGAAGCCAATATAAAAACAAAAAATACTAATAAAATTTATATAGGAAGCCTGCAGAGACGCAAATCCAGGTTATCCGACTCCAAATCCAGTGTTCTTTCCACTACAGTACTTCCCAAGAAGATTGGCAAAGAGATGAACCTTTATCTTAGTGCTTGTTGATCTGATGAAACCCACTGGGAGATGGTTGGTAAAAGTGGCCTCTGGAGCCAAAGATCCTCTTTGGCTCCCCATCCTCAGACCTTCTGCTGGAGAGTCTCAAAACAGAAGGCAAATCTCTTTGGAAGGCTGTCAGCCACTCTTCTGGTCGAGATGATCAGAGGATGTTGGCAGATGCTTCTGAAAGACAGTATGACAATTCACTTTTGAATAACTAATCCCTCTCTGTGCCATCAGTCAAGGAGCCACCCTAGGCCTCCGTTTGAATGAACTTGAACTGTTTAGTCTGTGTCCTTTCTGCCTCCCTGTTTGCCCAGGTGATGATCCCAATAGCTTTAAAAATGTGAGAGGTATTTCCTTTTGTCAAAGCTGAGCATGCCTAGAAAAAATTTTGGTAGTTGGTAATGAAATAATAGCCACGCCACAGTTAAACAAACAGAGCTTTCTAATGGAAGATGTGATCACATTAGCATATCTTACATGACTTCTAAACATCATTTCCCCCTCTGCTATGAAATTTTTGCAGCTTTGACTCTTGTTACTATTTCATGTTTATTCACTACTCTCTTTGCACTTCATTTTACACACATTTAAATTTATTTTGTGCACTGCTACTCCTGAAATGTGTGAACCTTCAAATGGAAATACTTAAATACTACTAGAATGAACACTATATTAGTATTTAAGTAAAGGCTCTTAGTTGTGTTGCTGTAGTTCCATATACAAAGCTAAACTGAAAGAATTGGAAAAAAATACAGAATACCTGACTATTATAGTGGGAGTGGAGTAGAGTGGAGAATAAGGTCTTAAGCATTATGATTGAGACTATAACAAAACAAATGTTTTCTAGCTCTTAAAATTCGACAACATTATTTGGATGCTGCTTTTTTCCATAAGATGGCAAGTAATTTACTGGAAGGTGTAGCATTACTCTGGACTTCTGTGGGAAAGGGAGAGGCAGAAGTCAGGGTGGAGCAAATGGAGCTTTGACCCAGGGCACCAAAATTTTAAAAATGCAAAAATTTGTAGACAGAAAGGTCCTTTTCCTTACTCATTCCTCCTTTGGCAGATTGCAGTGTCCCAGGGTCTTTCTCTATTGGTTAAGGTCTTGAAGCCTCTCCCCCAGCTTGATTTGAAGGCACATTCAGTACTCATGGCCATAGGCCACCATTATTTTGTGCTGCTTGCCCCAGACACTAAAAATGCTAGTCAGGACCATGTGTGTGTGTGTGCGTGTGTGTCTGTGTCTGTGTCTGTGTGTGTGTGTGTGTCTCTGTGTGTGTGTGTCTGTGTTTGTGTGTCTGTGTGTGTAGGGGATACATTTACAATCCTCCTGTTAATTATTTCTCTAAAAATCAATGCCACTCAAAGGGTTACAAATTTTTAGAGGAATTTTTTTTAAACAATGGTGATTATTTTATGGAATAAGGCCATGTATGACCTGTTTGAGCAGGAAACATAAATGTGAATAAATGTGAATGTCTGGTTTAGAATCATAGTGCTGTTTGGGGACCCAACTGAAGAAAATGCCATGATCAGACTAATACCATCACTGTGGCTTGTGCTGCTCTCTTCAGGCTTGAGGAAACAAATATGTTCTGTTTCACAGAGAATGTGTAAGGGGTGTATATGTACATAAAACTGGAATTCCTAAGACCTGAGGCTTTGACACTTTGTAGGTCTCTAAAGAGCTCCACTACTGGTGGATGCATGGTATAGGGGCCCTCAGTGTTCTGCAGAGTAAATAGGCCCAGTGGAGATGAGTGAGCTATATACACACACACCACTCCTGTCCTACACACTGGTTTCACTCTTTGGTCCAAGTGTCCCCAGAGGCTCTCCTTGAGAACATTCCAGGCATAGCTTAGAACTGTTTGCTTTCCTTGATGAATAAATACAAAAAGTAACAGTGCAGTCTACAGATTCCTTTAAATAGGTGAGTGATGATCTACCTTGCTCTCCAAATTCCTGGTTGCATAGGTGACTCAGAGAGATTAATTTCAACACAATGGAAGGGTTTGGCTTCAGAGTCTTCATTGCACAGCTTGTTGATAGAAGAAGTTGGATTTTTCATTCAAAATCCCCAAAAGGCCTGGATAACTCCTATCATTTTCTTCACTGTTGAGGGCTCAAAAAGGCATAAAATATCATACACATTTATGGCAAATTGACTACTGCAGAAGACAGTTTTTCAGATTTTCCTTGAGAAAAGAAAATGAGATTTCACTTCATGAAGTTTCTTGATATATCCTCTTACCAAGTGCCTTATGGCACAAATTTTTAAAAAAATTATCTCGAAAACCATGTCTGCCTGAGTGTTACCTGAAGGAATGATATTAGGGTAGTAGATAGATTTGTCCCCAAGTAATCTTTTTATCTTTAAACATTAAGTTCAAAGTCCTCAAAGAACTAAAAATCAACAAATAGTAGAAAACCTGCATCCATTTCCTTGACTCCTCTCTTCCTTTCTTGTTGACAACCCACCCCTGATTCTTATTCCTTCCAACAGAACTGAAGTTAAAAGAGAAAGTAGGAAAGAATTAGGGTAGATTGGAGCTCCTTCCATCTTCTTCTCTTGTCTGTTTCATGCACCCTCCGGGGAGGTGATACCTTAAATCTCACCATTACCATGAAAATTACACCTCAAAGATACCAAATTCTGAAATTCTTTTCTTTGCCCATAATCTCTTCATATAACCCCTGGGTTTGAATTTCACTTTGAACACTTATTAGCTGTGTGACCCTGAGTAAGTCAGTTAACCTTTTCACTGAAGTCTTCTCATTGATAAAATGGACATAATAATACTGCCATGCTGGTACCTGGCACAGTGGTACAGAGAAATAACTTTGCTATCAGGAAGACCTTAGTTCAAGTGTCCCTTATATATGACCCTAGTCAAATCACTTGATTTCTCCAAGCAACTCTAGAGTAGAAGCTTCTAATCTATTTTGGGAGAATAAATTTCATCATATCAATATAATGACAGATTTGGACCAAAAGAGCCCCACAGAGTTGCTGTGAGATATATGTGAGGCCAACCTTAAAGCTGGATGTACACGTCAACTGTTAATATTGACATTATTGAATGAGAGAAAGGGGAATTACTTAAAGAGAAATTTAATCTTGTTAGTAACTGTCAGTCTCTTGACCCACTAATTTCTCTATCCTTTAATCTCTTACCCTCTGCCATGTGGCATTTAAAAAGCTTTGAAAGACATAGCTTCTGGGTAATTTAATCATTTTATTAATAAGGCCAGAATGTTATTAATAAAAGGATGGTCATTTGGACAACTCTGTAAGACCAGAGGGTTTATATGTTCTTTTGGAAGAAAAGTGGCAATCAACTCTGGTTAACACAATGGGGGGTGAGCTATATTAAAATGAGGGAGTAAGAGTGACATCATGTCTTCCTTGGACTGAGGTTCTTATCTCTTTACCCAGCCACCCCCAGCTTTGGGCAATCTAATCAAAGACTTTATCCCCACCCAAACCTGAGTAGAGCACAATAGACTTCCAGAGCAAGTTGGAGGAGAGTTAATTTAATCTCATTATCAAGAGACTGAACTTTTTATTTTTTTAAATTAGGACTTTACAAGGGGAAAACTCTGAGTCTCCCCAAATTATTGGTTATTAATAACCATTTCTCTCAGCCACGCATACCCTGCATATCTATCCCTAGATGAAGATACTTTATTTCTATTGTCCTCTTCCTTCACTGGTCCTCCCCAGATGATGAAGACTGCTGGAGATAATCAGGAAACTTCTGATTGGGTTTGTTACACATTTATGCTGACCAATCTCTATTGGAGAGAATCCTTTTTATTCTTCTTTTATTGACTCTATCACTTTCTCCAGAATGATAGTCCTAAATCTTCTATTTTCTCTTCAAGTCCCCAATTCTACCTACTCTCCCCTCATTTGCTCCCTGTGTCAAGAAGATTGAGACCATTTAAAATGACTTCCCCAACTTTCCTTCTCAAAACTTCCCAGTGTCCTCATCCATCCTCTTCTTTTTCCTTCCATCCATAGAATGAAGTGACCCTCCTCCTTACCAGGGCTACACTCTCTGTTTGTAATGTCCATCCTGTCCCTTCCCGTCTCTTCTGTGAGTTTTCTGTTTAAATAATTCCCCTTCCTTTTATTTGTCTTCTTTCTCTTCCTTACAGTTGCCCTTCAAATTATTGTCCTTTGTCTCTATTGTCTTTCATGTTCAAGCTTCTAGAAAGAATAGGCTCTACTGAGTGTGGTAGCTCATGCCTGTAATTCCAGTTTTGGGGAAAGCTAAGGTAAGTGGATCTTTTGTACTTAGGAATTCTGAACTGTAGTAAGCTGTGTTGATGCTACAATTAGATGGATGTTACTATGGTGAAGCCAAGGAGGGGCGAAGCAGGATAGGTCAGAAATGGATCAGCTCAAAGGTCCTGTGCCAGTCAGTTGTCTCATTGGGTCCTTAGGTCGTCTCTGTATTTCTAGCCTTTTGAAAAGATGTAGTATCTAAAAAAATAGATTCTACTTACTTACCACTAATTTTTAAACCTACTGCAACCTTGTGTCAATCTCCACCACTCTACTGAAATGTTTCACTCTACAGTCAAAAGCCACCTCTTTATATCTTTCAATTAAATGACATATTTTCCTTTCCCTATCCTCCTTGAATTGACGTTATTTACCACCTCTTCCTTGAGATCTATTCCCTTCTTGGTTTATGTGACGTTGCAACACCTAATTCTACTGCTTCTCCTTTCTTTCTAACCATCCCTTCTGTCTTCTTCTCGGGCTTCTCACTATTTCTCTAATTTTGGGAGGCCCATAAGATTTTGCCTTTGGCCCTCTTACTTCATATACTGTCCTCCTTGGTTATTTGTCTTGGTTTCAATTATTAACGCTGTTCAGATAATTTGAAAATCTGTATCTCTACTCCAATGCTTCCCATAGCTAACCTGATATTTCCCATCAGATAGCTCTACCTGAATGTCCCACAGCCTCCAACTCAACATATCCAATATTGAATTTCTCATCTATGCCCACTGGTCCCAGCATCCTTCCGATGTCACTTTTAATTTGAAACCCCAGAGTCATTTTTGCTTCTCATCTTTTCCTCAGCCCCTACATCCAATTAGATGCCAAGTCAAGTCCAGATGCAAGGTGTCTTATGATCAGCCTCTCCTCTATATTCCTTGGTTCAGGTCCTCACTTCTTTTTAATTAGATCATTATATAATAGGCTTCTCACTGACCTTTCCAGCTCCAATATATCCCCTCTTCAATCTACCTCCCATTTGTTAATGGAGTAATATTTTTATTTTTAATGCACAGTTATGATCCTGTCACTCATTTACTCCATAAATCTTATGTGTTAGACATATATTAAAATGTAGTTAAATAAAACATATTGTCAAGATAGATTTTATCTTAAAAATAATTAAATCCTGGCTTTAATTCTTCTTATGTTTACAGCCCCCACTGGTCCAAGCAATCTTCAGTGGTGATCCAGAAGAGATACGAATGTTGATTTACAAAACAGAAGATGTGAATGCTCTGGTAAGTGATGCTATTTGCTGACCAAGTGGTTTTATCTACACCAGCTCTGAAGACTTGAAACTATTAAGAAAATAGCTGCAATAAGCAAGAAATTAAAAAAAGAGAAAAAAATCTGGTAGTCAACGATTTATGAATTTAATAGTTTCTTAGAACTAAGTTGAACAAGTAATTGAATATGGTACATGCTACTAATTCCCTTGATGTAATATATAAATTTGCAAGTCTATCAAGGATAGGGGACTTCTCTTATTGTTAACTAAAAGCAATGTAAAAGTTAAAGCATCTTTAATCTCTAGCATCTTTAGAAAGGTGGTGTGTTGTAGTAATCCACAGTTTGTCTCCTACTTCCTGTTGATAGCTCTATCTGCACATCCAAATGGTCCAAACTCAGAAGCCTGGATTCAAGTTCTGCCCCTGAAACATACTGACTATGTGACCCTTGGCAAGTGAAACTCTTTAAGACCTTAAGTTACAGAAAAGGTGTTTATCTACATTAGTAGGAGGTTCCTCATCCCGGAATCCTATATTCTAGTGAAATCTCAGGCTCAGTCCCTCTTCCTGTCTTGGTTTCACAATTTCTTTTCCTGGTGAATTATAATCTGAATCTGAGCATTTTTCGTGTCTAGAACGTTACCTATAAATAACCGCTTGGATGTTAGAAGTAGAATCATGGGATCAAAGCTCTCGAGCGGGAAGGGACCGTAGAGTCCTCTAATTCAACCCCCTCATTTTACAAATAAGGAAACTGAGGCTGAGAGATTAAGTAAGGTGCACTATATGGTAGAAGCAGCACTGGCTCTGGACTCAGAGGACATGGGTTCAAATTCCACCTTGGACATTTCCTACCTAGTTGACTTTGAACAGTTAAGTTAATCTTTCCGGGCTTCAGTTTCCTCATCTGTAAAATGGAGAGAGTTGGACCAGAGAGGCCCTGAAGTCTCTTCCTGCACTACATTGTGATCCTCTGATCCTCAATGACCTGCCCACAGTCACACGGGTATTAGAATTAAATGAGGTAATGTGTGAAAAGTACTTTGCAAATGGCAAAGTTGTGTATAATATGTATTCTTATTGTAATCATTACTGGAGTCATATCTGCATTTCAATTTAGTTTCAGATTTCCTTATTAAAAATTTTTTTGGGGGGAAGACTTTCCCTGGCTAGCATTGAAAACAAATACGATAACATCGGGTGGTTCTGTGGTGATTTCAGCATAGACAAGGCTAGAAGTGGGCTCCTCCAGAGGACAATTGGCAGAATGTGAAGGACAGGCAGCCCAGTGTCCTGACACGTAGCATGGGAATTGGCCAGGCCTGCCTTGTGCTTGTCCCAACCCTGGGCAAACACTAGAGAATGTGACTTTATTCTGTTGATGATGGAAGTGGAGGGAAGAGTGGGAAGGAGAGAACTGAAAGTCTTTCCAGTGATGACACACTTGCAGAAAAATCACAGTGCCCTTAGAGTGGCTTTTATTTCTAGTTGTGACAATGACATACAGCTGAGACCGTCAAAGGTTAGGCATTTTACCTGTGGTGGACTTTAGTTTCACTGCAGTTCGCTTTTGGACTTACATGTTTCCCTCAACCATCTAGGGAGTTATATTAGAACTCTTAAAAGGGATGTTACATCTTTTGGACAACTTTAATATTTCCTACCAATACTAGAGAAATCAGAGGGAAGTGTTGGGGAATACACACAATTTCTGAACTCGTTAGGGTGACAATAATTAAAGGGTTAGTAGTTTCTTTCATTCTAGTCTTATATTCTTCATAGTTCCTCCTACCACATCTCACCCTGGCTCTAGGAAAGTGCCAAGAATGTTGACCCTTTGTGTCACAGAAGGCAGAGACCCAACTAAACAAATATATATTAGAATATTGTGCACCAGGCAGTTAGGTGGCACAGTGAATAAAGGGCTGGGTTTCAAGTCAGAAAGACTAATCTTCCTGGGTTCAAATCTGGCCTCAGACACATACTAGCTTTGTGACCCTGGGCAAGTCTCTTAACCTTGTTTGCCTCAGTTTCCTCATCTGTAAAATGAGCTGGAGAAGCAAATGGCAAAGCACCCAGTATCTCTGCCAAGAAAACCCTAAATGGGGTCACAAAGAGCAAAACACAACTGAAAATGACTCAGCAACATGTGCCAGGCACTGTGCTTAATGCTTGGAATACCAAGACAAACATGACACTGTCCCTGGTTGCCCTCAAGGAACTTACATTCTAAGAAGGCAGATAGAATGTATAACGTGTACCTACATTTGGAACATACACAAAATGAATGCAATACAGTTTGAGGAGCAAAGAATCTAGAAGCTGAGGGGATTAAGAAAGATTTCATATAGAAGGTGGTACTTGAATTGACATTTGAAGGAAATAAGGAATTCGAAGAACTAATTCCCATTACACATCCTTTATGATATTTTTTCAGGTGTAAGTTACAATGACTACTTTTGTGGGGGACTCAATTTTCTGGGACCTAGTTTAGAGACCAAATTTCAGATGAGTTCTTGCAAGGGAGTTGGAAGAATGCAGGATTGATCAGGATTCAACCTAATTTAAATAGATTTGAATAACTGTGTAACTAAGGGATAAATCACGTCACTACCTTTGAGTCTCAGGTTTCTCATCTGTAACATGGTACTACTAATAGACTACCTCCCAGAGTAGTTGTGGGAGAAGAAATTTGTAAACCTCGAAGTGCTATGGAAACATAAGAATTATTGTTACTGATCTAGTCAAGTTGAGAAGCATTTATTAAGCACTTTCTGTGTATCAGGCTTTAGAATTTTTTAAGAGTTTTTCTTATGATGGTGGCCAGATGTTTTCATCATCGAAGAAGAAGAAATTGAATTAAATTGCAGCATGAAGGATTTGATTAGATGTAAGGCAAAATTATGATTAGTGAAGGCTGTTAAATATTGGAATGGGCTAATGAGAAAGGATGAGAAATCTTCTCTATAAAGTTTAAAAAACAAGCAAATAAGATAGTGATTCATCTGTCTGGGAAGATTTAACTGTGGTTATGGGAGATATGTTCAGATGACTTCCACAAATCACTTTAAACTCTCTGGTGAGCATGGTCTGGTGGGAAGAACAGCAGACTAGGGGTCAGGAAGACTGGCTTCCAATTCTAATTCTTTTATTAACTATGTTGACTGTGGGCAAGTCATTTCACCTCATTTTCCTCATCTGTAAATGAAGGGGTTGGGTGATCAGTAATGTCCCTTCCAGCCATGACACTTCATATTTTGCCATTCCTGTAAGACTTAAAATGCAAATTAAAAAATTGAGCCTTTTCCCAGGCTTTCTAAATTTAAAAGAGCTTTTTTTTTTTTTTTAAATCTAAACTAGAGATTCATACACTCACAGAGTCTGACTTGGAAGTGATCTCAGCCATTTGATCCATCCTATTTGTTAAAAAAGACTCTGTCCTCCATCATACTTCACAAAGGGTCCCCCATGCTACTTCTGGATAGCTCTGTTAGGCAGATTCCCTTTATCTTGAGCCCAGTTTTCTCTTGCTGACAACTCCCACCCATTACTCTTGGTTCTGGCTTTTGAGACCGAGCAGTACAAGTTGAATTCCCTCTTCCATGTGACAGTTCTTAAAGTACTAGAAGGCATCTGTTGGGCATCAATCAGCCAATCAATAAACATTTATTAAGCTCCTGCTATGTTGCAGACATCTTCTCTCCTCCAGGCTATACATCCCCAGTCCTTTCACTCAAGCTCCAGATGACATGTCCATGAGGTCCTTCACCATCCTGCTAAAATATGGTGCCCAGATCTGAACAAAATATTCCAGATCTGGTCTGATCAAGGCCATCACCTTCCTAGTCATAGACACTGATGCCTTGAGCAAATAACTTAACATGAAGAATTGAGAAAATACTTAGGCCAGAGAATTACATTTCACAAGTTAGGAAACAAAACTGAGATCCTTTGGTGAGAATGGGAGAAGGCTAAAAGCAGCATATGCTTTTACGTTCTGCACATGAGGTTGCTTTCTTCCCTGTTAAATACAAAATCATCATCCTAAAGTTCATTCAGCTGATACTATGAGTTCAGCACCAAAGGTGGAAGCTCTGTTTCTTTGACCTCAGTCTGCTTATTTACGGAATCCCTTTTCTGGGTTTCAGGGAGGGCAAGTTGGAGTTTCTTTATCACATAAAGGGAAATTAATCATTTTGTTCTTGTGGGCAAGAGCTATTCTTCATCAGCAGATGCCAGGCAGTAATGGGATGTGTTGTCCCTTATTGGACTTTTGCCCAGGCCACGGGAATGCAATTTAGAATCTGTGCCCTGTGCTATATAGAGTGATGCATTAGCTCATGATGCCACTAAGTTAACCACAGAGATGTCTTTTCAATGGACATTTTAAATGCAAAATCGAAGGCCTAATCAAGGCTCCTTCTGTCTGGTTAGCATCATTCTTTAATTATCCTTTCAGTTCAACTGAGCAGTGTGAAACACTCCATTCTTCAAGAACTGTTTTTCTTCCTTCTGCTCTGACATAATGCCAGCTGAAGATGCCAGAGATTATTCCACCAGTTTACAAGTGGGGAAATCCTTGTAATTGTAGTCGATTAGAGAGGTAAAATTCAGAGTCTTTGGAATTTTCAAGGTAATAGTATTGTGTATGAGATAGCCTTGTCATCAAGAGTCCATGTCATACTTTGGCTCAAGGCCCCACCCTGAAATGTCTTCATTGAACATCTTGGAAGGCTGGCGCCAACTCCTTTTCTTGTAAGCATATAGGCCATAATATATCAGCAGAAGATTTTACTTATTAATAATGTCAAATTTATATAGTGATTTTCCATTGGTAAAGTACCCTCATGGACATCACATTATTTAAACTTCACACCAATCCTGTGTGATAGGCAGGCAGGTATTATTTCCATGTTACTGTTGAGAAAACTGAGGCTAAGAAAGGTTGTGAGAGATACTGTGGTTTGGGTGAAGAACATTCCATTTGGAGTCAGTGGATTTCAGTTTGAGTCCCAGCTCTACCGTATCACTCCCCATCTGTTTTGGCCCGAGTCACTTACCCCTTTCAGGGATCAATTTTGTCATCTGTAAAATGAAATTGGATTTAGTGATTTCTGATATCTCTGAATTCTGTGGACTTACCCAAATTCACATAGCTAATGACTAGCAAGACCAGGATTTGAACCCAAGACACCACCATCTTCCCAATCACCCATGTTTGCAACCTCAATATTGTCTTCAACTTCTCATTCACACTCGCCCTACATAACCATTGCACTGTCAAATCTTGTCATTTCTACCTCTGTGGTATCTCTTATGGATGTCCCCTTCTCTCGAATCACACACAGTCACCAGTCTAATTCAAGTTCTCTCTCCCAGACTATTACAGTAGCTTCCTAATTGGCCTCCCTGTCTTACGTCTCTCCTCGAATGTCCATTTTTCACTCAGCTGCCAAAGTGATTTTCCCAAAGCATTGGGCTGATCATATCACCCCCTTCTCAATAAATTATAGTGGTTTCCTGTTAAAATAAGAATTAGAATTTATATAATGCTCTAAGATTTGCATGTACTATACTTGCGTTATTTCATTTGATCCTCACAACAATCCTGTGAGGTAGGTGCTATTTTTAATCCCCATTTTACAGATGAGGAAACTGAGGTTGAAAACTTAAGTGACATACCCATGGTAATCCAGCCAGTAAGTGTCAGAGGAAGGATTTAAACTCAGTTCTTACTTCTAGGATAAAATATAAAATCCTCTGTTTGGCATATACAGCCCTTTATAACTTGATCTCTTCTTGCTTTTCTGGGATTTTTATACTTTATGCCCCTCTACTCACTCTATGATCCAGCTACATTGGCCAACTTGCTTACATATAAGTATATAATCCACCTCCCCAGTTTGTGCCCTTTCCCTAGCTACCCACCATAACTGGACTTCTCCTTCTCCTCCACTTTGCCTCCTGGCTTCCCTGGATTCCTTCAAGACTCTGCTTAAATCCTACCTTTTGTAATAAGCTCTTCCCATCCTCCAGCTGCTAGTGCCTTCTTTGTGTAATTACCTTCCATTTATACTATGTATACACACATATATATGTATGTATATTTATGAATTTTCCATTTATATTGCTATTTTCATATTGTCTACCCTATAAAAATGTGAGCTCTTAGAGAGCTTTTCAGTTATTTTTTAGGTGTATCTGACTCTTTGTGACCCCATTTGGGGTTTTCTTGGAAAGATGCTGGAATGTTTTGCCATTTTTTCCTGCAGCTTATTTTACAGATGAGGAACTGAAACAAACAGGGTTGAGTGACTTGCCCAGCGTCACACAGCTAGGAAGCTGTGGCCAGATTTAAACTCGGGAAGATGATCTTCCTGATTTCAAGCCCAGTGTTCTGTCTACTGTCACCTAGTTTCTCCTTCTTTGAGAGCAGGAACTGTGTTTTTGATTTTCTTTGTAGGCCCTCCACTTAGGACATATAGTAAGCATTTAATAAATGATTAAATAAATGAATAAATGATTTTTGACCATCTCCCTTTGCAGACCAGGACTTTTTCCTTATTGAGGTTTTCTTCCCTTTGACTAGAACTCACTTTAACATTTCCTAAATGATTTATGCCCTGGAAGACTGCCAGTAATTCTCCTAAATCATCTTGAGGATGGGGTGGAAAGGTAAAAAGTTCAAAGATCCGAACCCTTCCCTCACTCTAAGCAGGGTTACCTGGCTTTGTTAGAAATATATGGTATAGAGGAAATACTTTTTACTTTGAATACTCCATTTTCTGAGTGGTTTAAGTGTATATATGTCATACACAAAAATATGCATGTATATATTTATATGCACATATACTATATATATATATACATATGTATATATATTATATATAGAGAGAGAGAGAGTGCTAGAATACTTCAGAGGAGCTATGAATTCATCAGTGTATATACAATTTTGTCTCTAAAGGATATAGACATTCTCTCAAGGCCCTCTTGTTGACTAAAAACTGAAAAAAGTCAGAAATAGCTTGAGTCTCAAGATATATATTATACATATACATACATATATACATACATACTGACCCACACACATATGTATATTCATGCATGTGTGTTTGTGCATGTGTATGTTTCTGTGGTCTTCTTTCATTGGAACCCTCTGCAGGTTTGATTCAAATTTTAGAGACTTTTCATGTTAATTTACTTATCTTGCCTTTTTTTTTTTTTTTTTTTGTCTCCACCTATTCTGAAAACTGAAGACTACTAAAATTAACTCAGGCCTGGGTTTTCCAGTTGTTCATGTCGTGTCAAAAAAAACAAAACCCAGCAAAGTTGAATCAGGACAGAAATGAGAGTTAAAGTAATGACCGTAGTGTGGGCAACATTTACAGATAAGTATAATATCCTTTTGTTTCACCCCCCTCCCCCACCCCAGAGAGATTTGGGACTCAAGCTTATCTAAACTCAACAACTATTGATGAAAGGAAGGGCGTGGCCTCTGCCTGGAGCTAGCTGAGCTCTCCTGGAGGGTCCTGGACTTAAAATTTTGGTGCTGCACAGTCTGCGTCTGGGGTCGCCTTCTTACTCTGTTAATTTCTATGACATCTGTAAATGATTGCTCTTCGAATTAGCTCCAGGTTGTACTGTCTCTGTGCTGCTTTCTGGCTCATCTCTCTATTATTCTTCATAGCAATCATTACTCCATCAGATGGCTGATGAGAGGACAAGGGGAGGAAACTTCCTGCCCATCCATTTCATCGAGCCAGAGCAAAGGGCTAGAGCAACACTTTCTGAGTCTCAGTGGGAAACTTTATTCATCATCTCCCACGCATGTGCAGCCCCTGCTCGTATAGGAAACCTTTCCCTCCCTCCAGGACAGAAAAAAGGAAGGAAGAGCCAATCTATCAAGGAGCTCCTTTGTATGTAGGAACACGCTTAGTATAATAAGTGCATAAAACATATATCCAATAACAGTAAAAAAACCCAACATAGGACAAAAACACCCATATATTATCCACATTGAAATCCTAAAGAGGTCCTTGCCTCATTGTAAGGCAGGCGTTCTTAATCTGAGATCTGTGAATTTAAAAACATTTTTTATAACTGTATTTCAATATAATTGGTTTCTTTTGTAATCTCTTTATTTAAAAGCATTGTTCTGAAAAGGAGTCCATAAACTTCAACAAGGGGGTCCATGACACAAGAAAGGTTAAGAATCTCAGTCCTAAGGAAAGGGCAGAATTTACTGTTCTTTAGACTGCTAGTTGTTACAGTGAATAGAGTGTCTGACTTGGGGTAAAGAAGACCTGAATTCAAATCTTGACTGAGACACTTACTAGCTATGTGACTTTGGGAAAGTCATCTAATCTTTGTAAGCCTCAATTTCTTCATCTATAAAATGGGGTTGATAATAATCATACCTACTTCATAATAGGATTATTATGAGAATCAAATAAGATAAGATTATATATATATATGATATATACACATAATATGTATGTGTGTATATATATATATAGTCTGTATTTCTGTCTATCTGTCTGTCTGTATGTATATAAAGTGCCTTGCAAACCCTAAAGCTATTTATGGATGTTAGCTATTTGGTTTTTGGGCCTTTATTTTCATAGCAGTTGGGAGATTTAGAATATAGTGGCAAGGGGCTATACTGTTTATGTTTGATGAGAAGGAACCTTTTCTTCTGCCAGCATGTCTTCCTTGTATTTTTTATTGATCTTTTCCCTGGTCAGTGAAGATGAGAGTGAATGGAAAAAAACTGGGATTATAATACCTCAGTATATAAAAAAAATCTTTCTGATTAGTAAATATGAATTTCATAGCTGAAATGATCCTGATGGCACAGAAACAAAAAAAAAAGGAACTCTTTACTTTTAAATAAGATGAGATTAAAGAAGAGAGCTTTATCACTAGGTAAATTGGTTATAACCAACAAAACCTAATAAAATGAGCTAGAGAGAGAAATTTCATTGAAAATATAGAAACCATCAAATATTTGGGAGTGTATATACCAAGATTAACCCAAAGACTATATGTATCTACCTATAAAAATCTCTTTGCAGAGGTGAATAATTGGAGAAATACTTCATTGCTCACAGGTAGGTCAAGCCAATATAAAAAAATGTCAATACTACCTAAATTAATTTACTTTTTCAATGCCATACTAATCAAACTCCCAAAAGAATATTTTATTACCCAGAAAAAATAATTCAGTTCTCATGGAGGAACAAAAGATGAATAATCTCAAGGGTAATAATGAAAAAAAATGGGAAGGAACAGAGTCTAAAATTATCAGATCTCGAAATATACTACAAAATGATTTGTTACTGGTTTAAGAAAAAGGAGTGTAATGTTTGATGTGCCCAAAAACCCCTGTAACTGGATGAGGGACTCACTATTTGATAACAATTCCCTAGGAAATCTAAACAGTAGTCTGGCAGAAATTACCTTACCCCATATGCCAAATCTTACACCATATACCAAAGTGAGCTCCAAACGGGTATGTGACCTAGATATGAAAGATTTCATCATCAACAAAATGGAGGAGCAAGGAAGAAGTTACCTTTAGGTTATATGGATAAGAGAAGAGTTTATGATCAAAGTATGACCAAAACAACAATCATAGGAGATAAAGTGGACAATTTTGATTATGTAATATTAAACATGTTTTGGACAAGGAAATTTAATATAATAAAAATCTCATTTCCATGATATATAAGGAACTGATTCAACTTGATAAAATTAGGAGCCATTCCCTAAGAGATAAATGGTCAAAGAATATGAACAGGGAGTTTTCAAATGAAGAACTCTATACTACCAACAATCACATGAAAAATGCTCTAAATCACTAATAATTAGAGTGATTCAAATTAAAGCAACATTTAGGCTCCCCCCTATATCTCTCAGACTGGCAAGGATGACAAAAGAGGAAAATGACAAATGCTGGAAAACAGGTACATTAATGCATTGTCAGTGGAGTTGTGAATTGGTTTAGCCATTTTGTAAAGCCATTGGAAATATGTCCAGAAAGTTACCAAACTGTACGTACTATTTGACTGAGCTACACTACTACTAGTCCTATACTCTGAAAGAAATCAAAGAAAGTGAAAAGATATCTATATGTACAACAATATTTGTAGTGGCTTTTTTTATGGTAGCCCAGAATTGGAAACTGTGTAGATGTCTTCCTCTTGGAGAATGACTAATAAATTTGTGGTATAAATAGGATTGTACCATAAGTAATGATAAAACAAAAACTCAGAGGAAACAAGGAAGACTTCTATGAGCTGATGCAGAGTAAAATTAGCAGAAGTAGGAGAATATTTTCTGCAATGATTACATTACAGAGACAAACAATTTGGCGAGACCTTGGAATTCTGGTCAATGCAATGATAAACCACAAGTCCAAAAGAATTACTACCCTACACACCACCACCTCCCGACAGGTGATAAATTTAAAATGCAGAAAGAATAATATAATTTTGGAAGACTAATGTGGGAATTAGTTTTGCTGGACTTTGTAGATAAAGATTTGAGGGATTTGGAGGAAGGGGCAGAATAATTAAAAAAAAATTTGGTACTTGAAAAATAAAAACAATAAACAAAAAAAAATGGTTTTATTGGCACTGGTTTATAGCTTGCTTGAGTTATTCAATTTTAAGAGAATGCTACCCTTGTGACAGCCAGAGTTTTCCCACTGCCATTTTTTATAAAACTGTTAACATCTTGAAAAAAAAATTTTTTTTTTACAAGAAAATTCAAAGATCTTAAGTTATGTGTGTTATTTAAAGAAGGGAAAAAGTCCTCTAGGGTAACTTGTTCATCAGAAAGATTGCAGAGCTAGTTATAATTATTAATCACCATGATAACTTTCTACTCAGGAGAGGAACCCTGGTTTTTTTTAAACAACAAAAACCCCTCACAATTAACTGGTTACCTACTTTCTCATTTCTAAAATTTTTGTAAGCCCAATGTAAAGTACCTTTCCAGTTCTCTTTCTCTCACATACTCACCTGCCTGCTGGTGTGAAGACATACGCACTTGTTCGAAAGTTCATACACGAACAGCCCGGGATTGCTCCTCAGATCTAAGAGAGAGCTACAGTTCATGTGTCCCTGCACAGACCGCCTTAGTATTTGCCATATATTAGCACATCATCTGGATTAGGCCACACCAAAAATCAGGAATTCTTTCCTGTGATATACCAAGAGGTATGTGTCATGGCTGAGGTCACCCCTGGTTTATCTTGACCCCTAAACCTTAGACAAGTTACCCTGGCTACTGGTCCATCTGCTTAGTTAGTTTAATGCTACCTTGTAATATATGTATGTGGAATGCAGCTGAGGATCTTTCCTCCTTCCTTTCATCATAGAACAAACTGGTACAGAGATCAGTAGTACTTTACTTAGCTCCAAAAAACCTTTTCTCCAAGAGAAAAGACTTAGGGAGGACCCAGACCTAGGGTGTGGGGTTTATTTCCTGTGATAGTCAAAAGTATCTCTCTCTCTCTCTCCCCTCTTCCCTCCCACCCCCATTCACTAAACCATCATCATTGCTTGTCCATTTTTGATCATAGTGCCCGGAACCTTAACATCATTCTTGACTGGTTTAAGAGAAAGGAGTATAATGTTTGACATTATGCTCACAAATATTCAATCACTCCTCAATATTACCTCGATTCCCTCATATATGTGCCCTTCTATCTACTCACATGGCCACCATACTGGTTCATGCCCTCATCACCTCCTTTCTGCTCTATTACAATTTCTTCCTAATTGCTCTCCCTGCCTCACGACCCTCACCTTTGTCAATATATCCTCCTTATTACTGCCAAAAAGATTTTCCTCAAGCATGGGCCTGACCATGCCACTCCCATGCTCAATGAACTCCAGTGGCTCCTGACTACCTCTATGATTAAGTATGAACTCTATTTGGTATTTATAGCCCTTCAAAACCTGGTTCCAACTTATCTTTTCACATTCGTTCTATTCCTCTTTATCTCTTCAGTCCAGCCAAGCTGGCTTTCTTGCTGTTCCTCACACACTTGTTTAGTATGTCTTTTATATAGACTCTCTTTTCATAATGTCTTCTCTGTTAGAATGTAAGGTCCTTGAGGTCAGGAACTGTTCATTTTTTTGTCTTTGTATCTCCAATGTATAGAACAGTGCTAGAATGTGCTTAATGAAACATTGATTAATTAATCCTTACTTTTGTATAGGCTTTTCTCCATACTTAGAATGCATTCCCTCACCTGAATCCTATCTGTTTTATGAAGCATTTCTTGATTTCCTCCTTCAGTTGTTAGTACCTCACTCCCAAATTACCCAGAATTTTTTTTTTTAATCTATGTTCACACACTGGGTGGTCACCTCCGGCAAAACTTTGGGAAAATATAGACAAGAGTCACACAAGATGGACAGGTGTGGATGGTTGTAATTTTCATTGTTGTGGGGAGCCCCAGAATCTATGAAATCTAGACCTAATTCTCTTATTTTACAGAAAGATTAAATGACTTGCCTAGGACCATATAATTAGTCACTGGAAGAGAACTCAGATTAGATGCCAGGGTCCTGACTTTTCACTCCAGTGCTCATTGTGCTGTGTCATAATGCAACATCTAGAAGCATTACTTAAAATAATATTCTTTTGGAAAGTACATTTTATTCAGTATAATTGGATATGTTATTTTAGTAAAAGATAAACTGATATTCATTAGCTATGGGTCTCAGCTCCTTGCTATTATTGCCTTGCCAAGGAATTGTGATTTTGTTTATGATGCTTTGATAAATATCTCTCCACTCTGTAAATAGGTGAATAATATGATTGCCACATTCATTATTCCATGTTAGAAAACATTTTATGTCTCCTTTCTTTGGGGGGAAAATGCAGACAAGAAATTTTGCCAACTTAACCTGGATCATTTTTTAGGACTTGTCTTCAGAGAAGGGTTCAGATACCCCCTAAGGGGCTGTCACTTTGAAACAATAGGATGATTTGGCTTCAGGCAAGAGTAAAGAATAAGTTCAGTGCTTGTGGGACACATTTAAATACTCTCCTCATGTGAACTCTTCAGCTCTTTCATTTGGGAAGGTTCATTAAAGAAAAAAAACCCACAAAGTTCTAGTTATTAAGGATTCAGTATTTTTTTTTTTTTGGTAGGGATGTAATTGAGAAGATATTATGTAAGATTTCCTAACCACCCCCAATAGTTTCTGAGTGCTGACTCAGCAGCCCTTGCTAAATGCTGAATTTCTCTAAAAAGGGTCTAATTTTTTGCCATCATGTAGTCACAGTAATACCCTTATAGAAATGTTGTTTGAGTCCTGAATACTAAAAATATATTTCCAAGTATTTTAAACTTCATTCTATCAAAGACTGCCTGGTAGGTGCTTAGTGCTCCTTTAGATGAAAGCCTGTGGATGTTTTTCCTAAGGTTTCCCAAGGAGATTTCCCAAGTTAAAGTGTGAATGGTTTCTTTGAACCCAAATGTGTAATGTTTAAAACCTTGTTTTCTTTGCTTTGGTACTTAAGTGTATCCTTCTGTGAGCTCATAGGTTACCATAGATACAAATTATGATTTCTCCCTCTAAGCCTTCTCATTCCATGGTACTCCTTTCCATGTTTAACCATAAATTCTCAAGAGAGGATCCATCCAGTGACCTGAAGGTCTTCCTTTTATTCTTTTATTATCTTGGGGATATCATTGCAGCACTTTGACATAATTTGTCTGTCATTTTTGTTAAGTGGCCAACCTATCTCTTTTTCCAGTCATCCATATTCTCGATAATGTCCCTTCCACTACTGTCCCAGGTAATTCACGATTGGTGACATAATGTAGCCTGCACATGTGGAGAATATCCCTTTCCAAATCCTGCATGAGAGTTCTGTGTCTTGAATGTGTCCCCACTTCACCTCTAGTTCTTGGAATCCTTAAGGCTGCCCTTTAAGGCATGGCTCCAATCCTTCCTCCCCCTGTCATACAGTTACTGCTTTCCCAAAGTTACAGAAATCATTTAATTGACAGGCTTTATTAGGCTTTTGCTATGTGTCAAGCTTAGAATGGGCAGCAAGGTGGCTCAGGGGATAGAGCACTGGGCCTAGAGTCAGGAAGACTCATCTCCCTGAGTTCAAATCTAGCCTTGGATACTTATTAGCTGAGTCACCCCGGGCAAGTCACTTAACCCTATTTGCCTTGATTTCCTCATCTGTAGAATGAGCTGGAGAAGGAAATGGCAAACCACTCTAGTATCTTTGCCAGGAAAACTCCAAATGGGGTCATGAAGAGTCAGACATAACTGAAATGACTAAAACTGGACAATGTGCCAAGCACCATACTAGGTGCTGGGAATACAAAGGCAGAAGAAAAATTGTCCCTGACCTCAAGAAGCTTGCAAATCTGTATTGTTGTTGCTGTATTTCTTCCTAATCAATTTTGATCCTAAGTTATTGTCCATTTGAGCGTTTGCCCAATTGTCTCTGTTTTACAGTAGAACTAACAAATTATAGTTCCTTTGCCTTGGGACTAAAGGCAGAATATGTCTTTAGAAAGAATTCTGGCTTTGGAATCTCAGGGCCGGCGTTCAAATCCAGGTTCTGCCAGTTATAGATATGTGACTTAGGGAAGTCACTTAACCTCCTAAAATTTTTCCTAATTTTTAAAATGAGGGGGTTGGCATGAGGGACTTATTAAGGTTGAACTGTTTATATTCCTACATGGAAAGATGAAATTTATAACTCATAAGACCTTTGTCAGTATTAGGGTAGTTGGAGAGAAAAAATTACATGTATAGATAGATAGATAGATAGATAGATAGAGGGCACAGGGTGAGTTGAAAATGAATAGGTGATATCTGGAGAATAAAATTAAGGGGTGAGAGAAGATTATACTGGGAGAAGGAGAAAGGGAGAGGTAGTATGGGGTAAATTATCTCACATAAAACAGACACGAAAAGGCTTTTACAGTGGAGGGGAAATGGGGGAAGGTGAGAGGGATTGAGTAAATCTTATTCTCATCAGATTTGGCTTAAGGAGGGAATAACATACACATTTAACTGGGTATGGAAAGCTATCTTACCCTGTAGGAAAATAAGGGGGAAGGGGACAAGATATGGGGGGGATGATAGAAGGGAGGACAGAGTGGGGGAGGGGGTAATCAGAAGCAAACACTTCTGAGAGGGACAGGGTCAAAAGAGAGAATAGAATAAATGGGGGCCAGGATAGGATGAAGGGAAATAGACTTAGTTTTCCACAGCATGACTACTATGGAAGTATTTTGCATGACTACCCATGTATAACCTGTATCGAGTTACTTGCTTTCTCAATGAGGGTGGGTGGGGAGGGAGGAAGGGAGAAAATTTGGAACCCAAAGTTTTAAAAACAAGTGTTAAAAAATTGTTTTCACATGCAACTGGGAAATAAGATATATAGGCAATGGGGTATAGAAATCTATCCTGCCCTACAAGAAAATAGGAGAGAAAGGGGATAAGAGAAGGGGGGGAGATAGAAGGGAGGCAGATTAGGGGAAAGGTTATTTAGAATGCACGCTGTCTTCGGGTTGAGGGAGGGACAAGATGGGGAGAAAATTTGGAACTCAAAATCTTGTGGATGTGAGAAAACTAAAAATAAATAAATTAATGAATCCTTTAAAAAAATGAAGAGATTGGACAAAACGATCCTGTAGGCGTCTTTTAACTCTAGATATTATGCTCTCACTTAGATATGCCTATAAATAGCCAAAACTTTCTCATCTAATCTAGAGCAGTATTATTGTGTTAGCTTCTTTCCGAGAGAGCCTTATTTTCTTGGTGATCTACAGCTATCGCATAAGTTTGCATGTTAGGTACCATGCCACAGGATTGTGGCATTGAGCCCAATAATTTGGAAGCAAGCATTTTGGGAACTGAGTGTGCCCATCACTGACTTTGCCCATCACTGCCCTTTCCATCAGTGTCTATTACAGTGAAGAGAAGGCATCCTTATACTCAAGACATCAGATTATAATATAAACAGACTTGCTTTCTTTTCTATAAGCAGATGTTTTCTGTGTTCAACTGAGCCTGTAAAATCTCATTAAGGTAATCATCAGCCTTGATGAAGCAAGCACTGAAGTATTTGACTTGAAAATTTCAATTTCCTATTTCTAATCTGGGTCAGCTGGCACAGGCAACTCTTTAGGCACCATGATTTGCCTTTGTATCCTCAGTATTCCTTTGAAAAATACTTTTGTTCAAGTTGATTCATCTCTCTTGGCTCCACTTTCTTCATCTGTAAGATGAGGGATTTGGACAAAATGATGTACAAGTTCCTTTCTAGCTCTGAATCTATGGTTCAACGTTCATTTACCTCAAAGAGTCTACTGAGTCCTTTCCTGCTTGCCTTTCTTGGTCCACATCTATAACCAAAGTCTTTAAGACTATAAGTTACTGACAAGTTGCAGCTATACATTAGGAGTTTCCAGACTGGGAATTTTTGTGTGTGATTAAAGTGATGCCCTACTTAGTTTTATTATTTGTAAGATTCAACTAACTTTCTCTTTCCTCTCCATTCATCCCAGGGAGAAATCCTGTAAGTTAGACAAGAGCCAAGAGACACAAAACTGATTGTCTTTCCTTGATTTTTTTTAGATTCCTAAACAAATGCCTATCAGATGATCCCTGCCCCATAAATAGAAGTCTCCACTTTTACCGACCCTTTTAGAACAAGAGATAAGCTAAATTGTATTTCTCTTCCACCCCTTTGTGTTGTCTCCAGTAGCATTCCAGGTTTTAGCAAAGATGAACTAGATTGATTTTTACAGCTATTTAAAATGTAAATCCGTGATGATTATTTCAGTATTGCATGTTTGCATTCTACAAAGGTAAAAAGAGATAAGACTAAGTAAAATTGCTGCTTCTCTGGAGAACTCAGACATGATAAGTATCACTGTAGGCAAAGAATGTTAGAATTAAGTTAGAAACATTTACTTAAAGGAATATATATATATATATATATATATATATATATATATATTGGATTCAGTGATTTAATTCAACAAACATTTATTAAGTTGTCCTACGTGCAAAGCACTATGGTAGATACTATGAATACAAAGATTTTTAAAAAATAACACAGTCTATGTCCTCAAGGAATTTTCATTCTACATAGAAACATTAAACCTAAACAGGTAAGTTTATAATACAAAGTAAAGTGTGATGGGCACAAAAAAGAGATTTAAATATGTAGAAAAGGTGAGGATGGAGAGAATGTTTTCAGCTGGGCATGGGAGGATGGGGTAGAGGTCAGGACTTTGTGGAAGAGGTACTACCTGAGATGATTCTGAAAGGCAGAGATGATGTAGAGTTTATCTCAGGAAAGGAGGCAACTTACACAAACACAATGAACCAGGAGATGGCAAGGATGCAGTATGTGAACTTTGTGTCTTTTTTGCTCAAGAAACCTTTCCCTGTCTTTCATTTGTGATTTTTCTTTCTGCCCAACTAAATTGTTAGCTTCTCAAGCACAAGTGTAGCAAGTATGCTCTGACTCTTCCAGAGCTGTGTAGCTACATCTTCCCTTTAAGGTTCGGGAGAGGGGTGCCCTGAAAGCTTTGGGGGTGGTTTTCTCTAATGATATTGACTCAAGCCCTAACCAGTTATGTTCTCCCACTGGTAGGTGCCACCTACTAGTAACTAGTAACTAGTACCTTAGTTCCATTTAATCACTCAGCATCAATTAACTTTTACAAAAGTATGTTTACTTTCAAGATATAGCAAGAACAAACATCAACATTCCCTCTAATTCCTTGGGAGCACCTTGGTGTCTGGGGAGAGTGGGGTCATTCTTAATTAAGTTCCTACATAGCACTGATCCTACCAAATTCATGTCCAAATGAGACATTGCTTCTAGGTGAGTCTTTGTCTCAGCTACTGCTGAATTGGTTCCCCAGAATTACTCCAGGTCACTTCTTGTTCCTGGGGCACTGATGCTGAGCTGGCTGCAAAACCTGGACACTGGTATACTGGGATGCCACTCTCCCTTTGCCAAAAATGAAAGAACAAAGGTCACAGTAGGCAAAGAGCCCAGACAAGGTGAGAGCAGAAGACCCAAGGTCTTTCCATTTATAGCATTGTCTCTCATTGGACACTTTGGCCAAAGGAATTAAAGAGATAATCCATCAAGATCCACCAGCCTAACAGAATGTCTGAGTCTCTGGTTGTTAGTGATTTTTTTGAAGTTGTGCTTGATTTTAGCTACAGAGCTAATCAATAAGTTTTCTCCTAACCCCATAATTAGATGACCAGAACTAGTTACAGAATGTCTAAGCATACTCAAGTCTCTCCAAGACACATTATCCCATCTCTCCCAGAAACAGGCTTTCTAGTCCCTTCCATGTGGCAAGCAACCATCTTGCAGGCTTTCTGCGTGTGTGTGCTAGTCCGTGTTACACAAAAGCTAAGTGTTTGTGATTCAGTAGATGAGGCACTTTGAGATATTCAAAGGACTTCCTAGGTGTTTGCTAATCCTGAGGTCTTTGCAGGGTGGGAGATGGGGATGAAATGGGAATAGGGATAGAGCAGGAAAATCACGCCTATTAATGACGTGATATGTTTTCCAAGATATCTAAGAAATAGGACAAAGCCTTTTTGTTTTATAATATTCATTTAGTTTTGACTGCTACAAATACAACTCAATAAAGGTTGTAGGGGGTTGTTGGTAGCTGGTTGTGACCAACTGATTTTCTCCCTTTTCTTTTTACTTTCTATAATTACATCAAGGTAGGGGGTAGTGAAAATTAATTGGTCAAAGACCAACTACTCCTATAATATTATTAATTAATATGTACTATTGATTATACCTGGTTGACTTCTAGCAATATAGAGTTCTGAGTTGTCAGAACTAGAATTTATATTTCATTTAAGAAAGGAAAGGTAAGTTTTTTATTGACTAGATATTTCCTATTTATACTTTTAATTGTTATATTTTCCCTTAACTATGATACCTCATTGCTTTAATCCACAAAGAAAAAAATCTAATGCCATCTCTTATTTCTCTAGCTTGAGAGGACATTTTGTTAAGTGTAATGAGAGATCTTTATTGTACTATGTCAATTTCAACCTGTAAATTGGAAATAAAGCCTTTCCAGTTATGGATTTTTCAATGTCTTGGTGCCTACATTTTAGCCACGCCTTTAACTATAGCTACTGTTGAATTTGCATTTTAGCTCTCTTCAAGTGAATTAACATTATCATGCCTTATTTTAGAATTTTAAAGTGACTCAGTTATTCCTGGTGACTTAAAGAGATTGTAAAACTGGAAGAAAGTTGTCTAAACCGTTCATTTTAAAGATGAGAAAATGGAGGGCCAGAGAGAAGAAATAATTTGCTTAAGATTATACAGGGAATTAGTGGAAGAATCAGGTCTTTAAAGATCTCTTTAAAGCCAACAATGTGGAATGTTTCTTTCATTGAGAAATTTTGTGGTGAGACAGATCAGTGGTCCATTTTAAGTGATGGACTGTGGTCAAATTGGGAAGGAGAGTGAGGGCACCCTGTTGGCTTAGTAAGTCTATGGCTACTCTATGTGTGGTTTATGAGACTCTGATTCAATTCAGTTTAACAACCATTTATTAAAGGCTACTCTGCACAAGCTAAAATTATTCATGGTCTATGTATACAACCTTACATTCCATTGGATGGGGCTGTGGGAAGGATTCAAGGTGTAGGAAATCAATGAAGCATTTCATTACTGGATGGTTCATACAGAACCTGAAGTGGGCATAGCAAGTACAGTAATGGCAGAATCTACAGTAGATCTTCTGGCCTTGGTCATTACTGGCAATCTTCTTTGTATAGCTACAGTCATTACCCATGATTTAGATTTTTCCTGGCAAGTATAGGGATGTTCCTAAGGTCTTTTGGCTTAGTAGATAATTTGGCTAATGTTTCAATATTTATTTTATCCTTCCACCAGCACAGATCACAATCCCATCACAACTTAGTAGATACTTGTGAGTTGCTTTGCTAAAAAAACAAAAACAAACAAAAAAAACCCATCACTTGCTTGGCTCTCCATAGTTAACTAGTTTGGTCCTAGTGCAACACACATGTATAAACACAAAGTCTGTGGCTAGGCCCTCAGCTTAGTCAGACCTTCCAGACCTCACATTTTGCTGGCATAATCTTTGAGAAACTTCATGTGTGATAAGACATCAGAATTGGACGTTGGCCTGTTCGTGTGCATGTGTGTGTGTGTGTGTGTCTGCATGCATGGACACATACATTTTACACATACATGCATATATGCATGTTAGTGGTCAATTCTTAGAGAATCTTAATACAATAAAATACATTTAACATAAACTACATGGAGCATAATTTTTGTTTGTTCGGAAAGTGCTGTAGGATTTTGCTAGACCTCAGAATCAATAGTGGGTCAATTAGTCTGCCAATTAACAGATAATTAAGTACTTTCTATGTGTCAGACACTGTTAGATGTTAGGGCTACAATTACAATGAAACCATCCTTCCATTAAGTTCATAATCTAGTAGGGAAGACAACAAGCATATGTCATGTGCATAAGTATTATATATATGTGTGTGTATATATATATATATGTGGGGGGGGGTGTTGGGATATGTGTGTGTGTGTGTATGTATATGTATATGGAGAGGAAGAGGAAGAAGCATTGCCCAACTGGACCTGGACATTTAGGTCCCCAGTGGGGCAGCTACTTCTCCTCCCAGACTGTTATTTGTCCTTACTTCTCAAAGAGAACCCATGACATCAGGAGGGTGATGTCTTGACTTGCAAGTGAATTAGATTTAAGTGAGGCAGAGCTGTGCAAAGTCATCAGCCTCATTCTCTCCTCCAGGGTCATCTAACTTCAGTACATATAATACAAAGAAATATATAGAATGTTACACATTCTGAGTTTCCACACCCCTCCACTTCCCAGGGTTAAAGCCCTGGGTCTTTGTGGTTCAAAGCATTAGATCTTTAGGGCCTTCTGCGGTACTTCAGGATGGAGTGCTAGGGACCTCTGAGTTCCTGGAAGCCTTTTATCTCTTGATTTGAGAACTACTTGTCATCAGAGCTTCCAAGTTCCCCCATTCTAGGTCTTTTGGTTTCCCTGAGGCTTTCTTGGGGGGGGGGGAATCCTCAGCTTTTGTTGTCTCTGGACATAGGGCAATGTAGGCTCTATGAGTCTGTGACCCATCTCTGATCATACTGGGAGTGCTGCTGGCTTGTTTCCCTGCACTGGCACCAGCCCTGATTGGAAGCCTCTTTCTTATCAACTGTGGGGTTCTGGCTGGCTTTTTGTGTGGTTCTGAGATGGCATAAGTTTGGCATAAGGTGGCATATACTTACTGTAGTTTCTCAATGGTCTTCTTGATCGTTATTAGATCTGGCATGAATTTCAGGTTTTTTCTTGCCTACATGTGTGAGAGCGGGACAGTCTGTATCCATTTGGGCAGCCTTTTGTCTGGAAAGTCCCAGGGTTCTTTCCCGATATGAAATGCTTCAAATTATACTTTTCATGCTCTCCCTTAGATATCTCTACTAAATCCTAAATTGATTTTTGAGGGAAGAGGAGAAGGCAAAGACACTAGAGTTAACATTTACGATGAGCTGATAGTAATACATTAGTCGATGAGGTTTTTGATTGAGGATGTTTTGTTTTGTTTTTTCTTAATACCTTCTGCCTTTCTGTTAATGAAATAAACATTGGCAAACATAGCTTATAATTGTGGATGGAGAAGACAGTATTGTTGTATTAGGATCTTCAAGACCCAATAGAACTTAATTGTTTTTAACATATCTATTACTTTTATCCCACTTCTGAAATCGCACTACTACTTGTATTCAATATGGGGATTAACATTGACTTCACAATCCTGTCTGGTGCATTCTCTACTACCAGCCAGTCAGATGTCAAAACTCAAATAGTGATTTCCTCACAATCACTTTATCAGGGTTCTTCAGGTTCTCAATTTTGTTAGTTTTCCCTAGCGTGATTATAATCTGGAAAATTAATTCTTTCTAATCAAATTTATGGACAGCTAAGTGGCACAGTGATTAGAATGCCAGCCTGGATGTCATGTCAATATTATATCTATCTATCTTGAATTGACAGACCCCCAGAATAAGAACTCATTCCTTAGGGGAGGATATCTTTCTTCATAGAATAATGGAATCAACCTATGGAAAATGGAATGCAAGGGAACCTTGTTCTTTGGGCCATTCCTCCAAGGCCTACGATCTTCAGAGTAAATAGAGTGCTGCATTCAAATGCACCTCTAACTATGGGCAGTGGGCTTCGTAACTAACAAAGCCACTAGAGTAAAGACATTAACCCTTTTACCCCCATCCCAAGATCTAACATCTAAGACCTGAGTTCAAATCTGGCCGCACACACGTATTAGCTGTGTGACCCACGGCAAGTCACTTGCCCAATTGGCCTTAGTTTCTTTATCTGTCAAATGAGCTGGAGGAAATGGCAAACCACTCCAGTATCTTTGCCAAGAAAACTCCAAATGGGGTAATGAAGATTCGGACAGGACTGAAATGACTGAACAACAACAAAAACAAAATTAAATTTATGAAAGACTGATTTATAGACTTGAATACCAGTTTATTAATTTGCAATGGGAAATATGCCTGGTTTGAGAACGGATTTATTGATTTGCACAGGACCCTCTTTTCCTTGTTGGTAGGTTCATCCAAGAGTGAGGTAGTCTAGTGTAGTAGAAAGAGAACTGGGTTTGAAGTCTGAGGACCTGGGTCTGAGGTCCTCACTTGTACCACTAATCACCTGTGTAGATCTCACTTTCCTTGTCTATGAAAGGAAGAAGTTGAATTAGTCTCTAAGGTTTCTCCCAGCCCATAATCTATGATCCTGTAACCACATTACAAAATAAAAGGTTTTCTTTGGTGACACCAGAATCAGAAAACAGCAAATTAGTCTTTGCTAAGGGAATATTCCCATTAAGCTAATGTTAGTCTAGTATGTGATTGTTCTCTGCTCTGGGGATATTTCTGTTTAAAGAACTAAACTGGAATCTAGACATCAGTGAATTCTGATGATTACTTTGGACTATCCTGATATCCGGCTCTCCTTTTTTCAGAATGCATTGTTTTCACCTAAAAATAAAGAAACTCCATTCTAGTAGAATCTTCCTCATGATCTATTATAATTTAAAAGATTACAATTTTTGTCAAACCAGGATTTTCTTGGTAAAGGCTATTACAGTATTCAGACTGCAGATCTTAGGTACTATATGATCATTAAGTTATTAAGGACAAAAGAGAACTAAGTCAGTGAGTTTCTAAGTGTAAATGTGTAAGAGTTCCTTTCATGAAAGGATTCATTGGTCTAATAGGTTACCAGGTAGCTCATAACATCTAAAACAACTTAGATCTGATTTTTTAAAAGTAGCTTCTGAAAAGAGAGATTGAAAAATTTATTTACTATTTGAGCTTATCTTTCATTAGTTGACTTTTAGCGTGACTGTTTCCAAATGACATGTAGAGACACTTTAATCAGCAATATAATTATTAATTATATTTGACTCCCTGCAGAGGATATGGGAATAGGGATGAGGAAGGGTTGTGAAGAAAGTCATTTGTTAACTATAAAGCTTTATACAAATGGGATTAATAGTAATAATGAGTAGTTGTTTTGAAGCCCAAGAACTTGACTCCTTCCCAAGCTTTGAAATTCAAATTAGACTAGTCTTCTGCACACTCTGCCATCCCTAAGTACTTACCAGGTTTCAATATCCATTGAATATTGAATATTATTCAATATTCAAGTTTTCAATATCCCTATAGATTCAGAGCTAACAACTGGCTGATGTTGGAAGGGTCCATAATAATTGATTGTGGATTTCATTCAAACACCAATTCATACGTTCAGTGTGTTCCTTTTACATTTTGATACTGTTTTAGGAAACATCTTTTTCTTTTGAGCTATTTTATGTTATTTTTTTCCTCTCACTTAAGTTCAGCATTTATATAGGGTTTTGAGGTTTGCAAAGTGCTTTACATATGTCATTTAATCCTTACAACAACCTGGTGAAGTAGGTGTTCTTATTATCCCCATATTTCAGATCAGGAAACTGAGCCTGAGAGAGGTTAAGTGATTTGCCCAGGGTCTCAGAGCTAGTAATTGTTCAAGACAGGTTCAATTGTTTGAGCTCAGGTCATGTTGACTTCAAGTCCTGTGCTCTAATCACTGTTACCACCTAACATCTTCATAGTAAGAAGGTAATAAATAGATCATTGATAGTAGTAATAGAGCTCTGAGAGTATAGGCAGGAAAGCTAAGAGAATCCTGGGTTATCAGATATCTCTTGGTCAAAACATCTTTCTAGTCCTTCATTTTCTTTTTTTTTTTTTTTGTTAGTCCTACATTTTCAGCACATATATTCTGACCTGGTTAAATTACACACCCTGGAGTACTAACCAAATGCCAACCAAGCTGTCTTCTCTAATCAAATTCATAGTCTGGCACACAGACCTTGATCGAGCTGGAATAGGGGTTGTGTAGTCTACACACATCTAAAAGGTCAGGAATTTACCATGGAGAGGTAAAAGAAGAGTGGGGATTTATACAGAGACTGATCTCATAGTTCCATTGGAATCGTTCTTTCCAAATCTCCCAATGATCCCTCTATTGCCAAATGTCATGGCCTTTTCAAAATCCTCATCCTTTTTGATCTCTCTGCAGAGTTTGACACTTTTAAACACTTTTCCCATCTCCAATATATTCTCTCTTCTTTGGGTTTTTGTGATATTTTTCTTTTGGTTTGCCTCTTATCTGACTGCTCTCTCCTTCCTAGTTGCCTTTGCTGGGTCTCTGTCCATATTGGGCTCTCTCACTGTGGGTGTTTCCCAAGGCTTTGTCTGAAGATCTACTGTCTCTATACTCCCTCTTGGTAGTCTTATCAGCCCATAGAGGTTCAATGATCATTTCTATGCAGATGATTCCTTGATCTATATAGGTAACCCTAGTCTCTCTCTGAGCTCCAGGCCTGACTTACCAACTGCCTATTGGGCATGAATGTGTTGTAAAAAACAGGAGACATCAATTAAACAGCTGATGGGAATGATATGTTTTCAGAAAACCGGTCTTGCTGGTAAATAATTGGAATTTATTTACAGTGCTAAACTTGATGTTTTATCATTTGCCAAGAAGCTTTATAGATGAGTACATTAACTAATTGAAACTTGCTACAAGATAATGAAGATCCTGGTATAGAAAATTGTGCCCACTGCATTAAGCTGCATTTTGAAGTAATTACTTGGCATTGACTCTTGATTGAGCCATTCTATGTTAAAGGTCCTAATAGCCCTGCATAGAATTGTTATCACCAGCATCTACTTGGACTGTTTTCTAAAAATTTTCAGAAAAGCTGTAGGCCAGATGGATAGCAAAGGAAAACAGTCATCAGGAAAGATTGATCAATCATTTAAATTGAAAGGGTCTTCTGCTGATCACAAGAGTGGCTTCAGAAGTTTCCACAAAGATAATAAAAGCAGCACTCCTCCCCAGAATGGTTTTGCTCTACCTGGAATGGAAATTGTTAGACAGCCTATGGTTGCTTGGCACCACATTGTAAGTAGGCCCTGGCTTCACATAGCCACCTTACATTATTTATATAGGTTCTTTGGAATAACTGGAACTCCCCTTCCTTGTCTGCTAGCTTGGGATTTCCCTTACCCCTTCACTGGCTGCCACTTGGGACTTCCCTGACTCTCCACCCACTCACACCCCCTTCATCTCTCCCTACTACTGGCCATATTCCCAAGGCCAGTCTTAAGTCATAACTGGGGCAGGTAGTGGCCTCTGGTGGTAGAAGGTAGAGGAGGAGCCATTAAATCTTATAATCACCTCTTTTCCCTTATTCTTCACCTGCTGATATTGGGCCTGTGGGCAATATCCCTCCCCAGAAGCCCCATTCTACCTTTATACCAGTGCTCTTACACTTGCCCCAGAAGCTCTGAAAAAAGTACCACGAAAGACCCGGGTCTGTTTTTCTTCCAACATGTATATAGATGAGTTTTATTCCAGTTCTTTTAGTACTTAAGAAGCCATCATTAGTACCTCAAAGACAAAGATGACAAAAATGAAAAATGCAAATTGTTAGAAGCCTTGTGGGAGAATAGGCACACTGAGGTATTCTTGGTGGAGCTGTTGTGAAGTGGTCCAACCATTCTGGAAGATGGTTTGGAACTATGCTCCAAAAATCACTAAACCGGATATATAGGTGTATTACCCCCCCCCCCCCCACCACCAAGAATACAGAGAGAGCCAGAAAGGACTCATAGGTATAAAAATATTTTTCATAGCACTTTTCATTTTAGCAAAGAATTGTAAACAAAGTGGGTGACCATTAATTGGTAGGATGACCAAATAACTTATGGGATATAAATGTAATAGAATATTATTACACCATCATAAGAAACTATAAAAGTGATGAATACAAAGAAGCTTGAGAAGACAATTATAAAATGACAGAGAGTAAAATGAGCAGAACCAAGAGAACAAATTACACAATGACTACAACTGTGTAAAGAAAAATGATTGTGGAAGAATTAAGGACTCTAATCAGTTCAGTGACCAGTCCTAATTCCAGAAGACCTATTGGTAGAGAGAGGGTAGACTAGAGGTATAAAATGAGGTGCACATATTCATTCACAGTCAATGTATGAATTTGTTTTGGCTATACTTATTTGTTACAAGGAAAAGCTTTTATTTGGAGTTGGGGAATGGATAGGTCAAGTCAACAAACATTTTTTAAGCACCTGCTAGTATTGTAAGGTATTATGTTTAGTGTTGGGGAAAGTTATAGTGAATAAAAAAGAAGAAAAATTTTAAAGTGTTCATGAAACATTAAAAACAAATACACAAGGGGCAGCTAGATGGCCCACTGGATAGAGAACTGACCCTGAAGTCAGGAGGACCTGAGTTCAAATCTGGCCTCAGACACTTACTACCTGTGTGACTCTGGGCAAGTCACCCTCTATTGCCTCCCTTCCCCCCCCCCAAAAAAAAACTAAACCCAAAACCAAATACACAGAAGAATGCAGAAGGAAATTTTGCACAAGGGACATAGACAAGGAGGAGAATTTTCTTGCTTTTCAGTTTAATGTTAGGGATAGGGAATAGATATATGATTTTATTGGTATAAATTCTCAGGTGAGAAAACTCCCTTTTACCAATGCAGGTTGGCACTTCTTTGCAACTTAAAATGTTAGAGAGCCCAAGAGCACTGAGAGGTCAAAAGGCCCTTGTCTAGAGGTACTCAGTCATGTAAGTCACAGGTAGATAGTGAACCTAGATCTTCTTGACTTCAAGGCTGGCTTTCTATGAAATATAAATTCATAGTTTAATATACAACCATCTTTTTCTCTTTGTCTGTAGATATATTTATTATTGAAGAAATTATATTAGATAATCTCCCAGGTCCTTACCAGCTCTCACATTTTGTGATTTTAAGAGTCCTCTCATAGAATGATTCAGAGTAAACGCTGTTAACCTATTTAAGGAATTTCCATTTGCTCACCCCTCATACATGTAGAAAAGCAAAGACTTAGTTTATCCTGCCCTTTTCCTTATCAAGTGATAAATTTCCTGACAATTCCTACAATTTTGTTCATGGTGGAGTTAATGAAATAGGCCTGTGGTGCTTCTAGGACCCTGAACCAAATTGGACCATGAAGTCCCACTCCATATTAAAAGAAATCCCAGGATTAGGAGAAAATGGGTAAAGGGGGTGAACAAACTGGCATCTGGAAAATCTCTGGATTAGGGCACATCCAGGGTCATTTCAAACACCCTGTGGCTATTTCAGGTATGAACAAAGGACTGCTCTCTGCTGAAACTATAATGTTCTTAGACATATCCATAATAAGACAAGTTGATGCTAGGCTTGTAGTATTTGACTTCTGTTATGCTGCTATCAGATATTGTCTGATTGAGTACATGTAGTATGGTTGCTAGAAGTAATAATGCTTTAATATTTGTGTGTATGTATATATATGCACATATATACACATATGTGTATGTGTATGTATATATGTGTGTGTATATGTATATGTATATATATATATATATATGTATATTCATTGCTTCCCTGACCCTAAAACTGTTCATAATCGGGTTAAGTATTCTGTAATGACTATCAGCATTTGGAGTTCCTTATCATGTTTCAAAATTCTTAATTTTCTTCTTACCTGAAATAAAACTTCCAAAATCATTATAGTAGTTATTATTGTGTTATCTGTAACTTTTTATCATAAACTGTAATGCCTGAAAATTCCTAAGAGTAAAATCAACAATATTTCTTTTTTATTAAATAGTAACCACATGGCTTTCTTTCAATCAGCTTGTAAAGTGAGAAGACAGCTTTTAATATCACTCATGTTAATTTCTGTGGGTTCCTCTTTTGAATCAAATGGATAAATAGGAAATCAGGATTTAGACTTTTATTAAGTGGTACCTTTCAGGTGGAGTAGGAAGACTGATCACCTAGAAATTTGGACTTGCAACTTTCTCTAGTGTGTGTACATGTTAAAGCTACCTTATCATTATAGGAAAATGCTCTCTTACATGAGGAATGGTTGAACAAATTACAGTGTATAATTATAATGGAATACTATTGTGCTATAAAAAATAATGATAGTTTCAGAGAAATGAGGGAAGATGTCTATAGCCTGATGCAGAGTGAAGAGAAGCAGACTGATTTATATAATAACAACACTGTATGAACAAACATCTTTGAAAGCTTTAAAAACTCTGTTAAATGCAACAATCAGTCATAAACCCAGAGAACTTATGATGAAACATGCTACAACCTGACAGAGAGGTGATGGATTTAGGTGACCTGATTCATAATGAGATGTATGTATATTTTTTGGACATGGTTGTTGTGGGAGTTAGTTTTGCATGACTGTGCATATTTGTGACAAAAGTTTTGTTCTTTTTTTTAATTGGGGAAGATGGGAGGGAGAAAATGGATTTTTGTTTATTGAGAAAATAAGACATTTTTAAAACATCACATGGTTCCTTTTGCATAAGCGACTGACTATAAGTATGTCTGCCTCAAGTTTTGTTGGGTGCTCCTAAAACTCTAGAAGCAAGTATTGTTTTCAGGGCTAAAGGACTATGTTCAAGGACTAAAGAATAGTAGTTCCTCTCTCTGCTTAATCAGTCAACAACTGTACTTAAAACATTTAACTAAGGAAAATTCCTGTGAAATGTGTGGAAATTCCAGGCTTAGTACACAGTCTAAAACTACAGTATTTCTCTATATGTGTGTTGTTCATTAACCTTTGGTCCTCCAGCCTGTATTTAATTAATTTAATTTTTGTTTTTAAAATCTTTGATGCAGTGTAGTGTAATGGCTAGAGAGCTGACCTCAGAGCCTAGAAGACCTGGATTTATGACCTGCCCTGCGATATACTGTCCAAATGTTGTTCAGTCATTTTTCAGTTGTGTCCAACTCTTCATGAGGCCATTTGGGGTTATCCTGGCACAGATACTGGAGTGGTTTGCCCTTTCCTTCTCCAGCTCATTTTATAGATGAGGAAACTGAGGCAAACAGAGTTAAGTGACTTGCCTAGGATCACACAACTAGTAAGTTTTGGAGGCCAGATTTGGACTCAGGATGATGAATAACCCTGACTTCAGGCCTAGCACTGTATTCACTGCCCCACCTAGCTGCCCATACTCTCTATATGCCACTGGTCAAATCACTTAACCTCTCAGTACTTAAGCAAATCTTCAAGCCCATCCATACATTGCAGAGAAAGTGCTAAACTGCATCAGGAGAGGGAATTCCCTCCCCCCCAGAGTTCCTCCAGTTAAAGGAAATTGAAGGTCCAATTCCAAATGTTCTCTTTGAGCAAATAACATCTCTTTATACCTTGGGTCTAAGTCTGGGAAAGATTTTATTATTATCCCTTTCAGAGTGCTAGTATACTTTATAGGTCTGTGGAATTCTGAGGATCCCAGAGCACCCTTTTTCTGTTGTAATGGAGATTTCCTTTCCACTTTCCTTCTAAGGCTAAAAAAAAAGTGAAGTAGTTGTAGTTGCCACTGATTCATTTCATCTATGATCTCATTCTTTTGTAAAGAGTTTAAGTATGTGTTTGGGGATATTAGAGGATGGGAGACATTAATTCAGTTAACTATTGAGTTCTGACTCAGTTATTATTTGTGTCTTATTAACTTAGTCCACTTTGTGCTGGAGGTGTAGATTCATTGTTAACTTTGCTACTGCATTTCTTTATATTCTGTTGTGGGAAGAAATCCACATTTCATCTTTCACCTGTGAAAACTTTTTAAAAATATGTTAAACTGTTAGGGTGGACTTTTTTTTTGGCAAAATAAATACCTTATTGTTTTAATTTTTTTAAATCAGCCTATGTTATAATCCAAACATTTATAAACCTTTTAGATATATTTTTTTTAAAGAACAGTATTACTTCAGCTATTTTTTGATTAAGAATTTAAACTCAAAAAAATTAATAGAAGTTGGAACATCTTCAGTTAGAGTGCTAATGGGAGATGAATAACTTTTATATTGTTTTGCCGGTTCAGCTAGGGTTTTGAACATTCATTTATTAGATTGTAAGCTCCTTGATGGCAGGGCACTATTTACATTGTCTTTGTATCCTCATGCTTAGCACTGTTCATGGCACATATTAGGAACTTAATAAATGTTTAGTATTGATACTTTGTAGGCATTGGGTGTAAATACTTGGGTGGATTCCAGCTCCCTAATGCTATTGCTTGCAATTCTGACATTTTGGAGTTTGCAAAGTCATAACCATCTCCAACCCTCCTTCACCTAAAAGCAAGAATATTGGATACAGCAGAGACAGAAGCCACGCAGAAGGGCCACACACTCAAGTGCCATATGGCCACTCCCCTGGTGAGGCCTGAGGCCTAAGGCCTCTCTCCCTACCGAAGGTTTATGGCAGTCTGCCTCCTCACTCAAACCCAACCAGGTAGGAAAGAGGAATAGGCTTGCTTTGTCTGGTTAGCACCTTTTGAGTGCCCCCTAGTTCTGTCACTCTTCACCATGAGTCAGCAGATTTTGAACCAGTTACAGAATTTGCATTCCCCAAAGTCCGCGTGTGGATTGCATCAGCGCTACATGTCCTTAAGGACTGTGCTCATTGGCTAGCAGATTATTGCATATTGATTGAACTTCATGTCTTTGAAATTAACGTCTAAGGGTGGGATGTTTAGGACAAATATAATGAAATTCTGTGGCTTTTCACATTTCTTTTATTCTTAGCTGCATTTTAAGTTAGTCTGATTGTCATTTTTGTTTGTTTTTTTGGGAGCTGGACCCTCTTTTTGAGGTGCAATCCAGGAGCTTTGGTCCACATACTCATTTGTTACCAAAATCTTCTCCTTCATGCCAGTGCAGAGCTTAGTATCACATGAACAGATAAAAATCTCCGTGGCTTTTATCAGAGTGAGGATTCTAGAGTATAGTCACTTTTGAGATTTAGTGAAAATAATGGCCATGGAAAAGTTGATTCCAATGAACAAGGCAATAGTAGGTAATAGTAAAAGCCTAAACTTTTTTTTTTGTGGCCAATTTAGGGAATCTTGAGTGTGTGTGTGTGTGGGGGGTGTTTATAAGGTAGTCAAGGCAAAGATTAAATTTCATTGAAAATTAAATTGGAAACAGAGTTTGGCCAATTCTTTAGTATTTCTCATCTTCATCTCTCAAAGCGGTTTTACTTCAATCCAAGTTTCTTTCCCATTTTTGTAGCCCATTTGATCTAGTTCTGTTTTGCCTGTGGCTTTCCTGAAGAAACAACATATCCCCTACATAGTCCATTCTATTAGTCATTGCTGTGGCTTAAAGATTCTTCTTTCTGCTGCATCTCTGACTTCTTCTTGGCACATTACTATGTCCAGTCACCAGTGTGTCACATCCCAGATGTCACATTAAACTCTCTGGGTCTAATTTGGTAGTTATTTCTCAGTGCCTCTGTCCTAGTGGAAATTTTGACTGAATCAGATCTGAAAAATGAACCTTAACATTCTCCGTGAGTTAACAATGTGAAGTTGTTTTTTTTTAACAGGATTTTCTACTTTTGCTAGTGTTTCTTTCTCAGTGTGCAAGATGCTGAATATACAGAGAGAAGTTTTTTTTTTTAAAGCATAAAATGGCTATAAAAACTCAGATTGCATTATTATGCACCTTTTTAAATTCCACTTTTCACTTCTAGCTCATAATTTATTAGTAATTATAGTTTCCAAAAGACATGATGAACATTGATTCATCTCCACAAATAAAGGCTAGAGTGCCTCCTGTAGCCAATCTAAGTAGCATTTTTAGTTCATTGAAATGACCTAATTTACCATCACAGACTTCCTTTTAAATACTCACACTTTAGGTTCCTTTATTTTCTTTCATCTACTTCTTATATTGTAAACAAACAATTTAGAAACTTCCTCTGTCTGCTTTCTCTCTGCCATGCTGCTCCCTCAGCAGGTTTTCAGCTCAGTAGGTAGTTGCCCCCTTTATGTGCTACGTTGTGGTGCTATGGGTTATTAAAAAGAGAGAAAGTTTACTTTCCCTGGATGTCACAACACGGAAACTGGATTTATGTTGACACCCACTTTCAATAAATATCTCTGAAATCAGCAAAAAAAAAAAAAAAGCACAAACCTATCTCTTTCCAACATGCAAAGTTGAATGTCAACATAAATCCAGTTCCATTTTTTAAAAATTTTCTGTTGGATTTGTGTAAAAGAAAAAGTTTTAAGAGATGTAATCTGACATAAATCTGATTTATAGGAAAGAAAATTTTAAAAAGACCTGTTACTCAGTTATATTTTATGTATTTCTCAACTTACTTGTCTTTGAGTTATCTTTTGTCAGTCTATCACATTCATAGTTGCTATAAAGACTAACTTTGTGATTTCATTTGCATACAAACATTACTTGAAAACAAAGGTTGGAAATAAATATGATAGAGCAGATACCTACCACACTATCCCTGAACAGGAATCTGATTTAGACCCATTCTCAGAATGGAAGTATGGCCCAGAACAAAACTCCACAACACCAGCAAACATTTTTGAATCACGTCCAGAGGATGGCATTCATTTATAGGCCAGATGAAAAATATGACTTGGTATGGAATCTGTCTATCTTAAAAGGTTTTTTATAGAATTAGAGCTGGAAGGGGATTTAGAGGCCATTTAGTCCAACCTCCTTATTTTATAGATGAGGAAACTGAGGTCAAGAGAAGTTAAATGCCTAAGGGCACACAGGCAGAGTCAGAATTTGAACCCAGGTCCTGGGACTTTAAACCCATGGCTCTTTCCACTTCATCACATTGCCTCCCTGCTTCCATCATCAAGATACATCCAAGTGCTGGAGAACTCCGCTTAAGTTACTGGTATTTATTTATGGGTAGGTCACCAATGTGAATTTGTTCAGGTAACCAAAAAGAGCTTTAGTGCTAGGCTATAAAATCAAGAATTTTTACCATATGATCTCATACAACACACCCTTGTTATATTATGGAAACTTCAGTTTGAACAGGTCATGTTATAAAAGATGTAAAAAAAAAATCAGTAACTTCTAAAGCCAGCTAAGTTCTTAATGACAGGCCAAGCAGATTCAGAAGAGACAAAAGCCTGGGAGATCTCTTGGGTTTTTCTTTGAGCAAAGAGTTCCAAATCAGAACATGAACCAGCAATTACTTTGCTTCAGGCCAGATTAAGTCACAATTAATTTGATTCCATTTCACTTCTTTTTTAAATCACTTAAGTAAAGCTTAGCTTGTTGAACCAGACACTGGAACCAGTTCAATTCACTGAAGAGTATGAAATGATGTCATTTTTGTCCTTCGATTCACAAGAAATGAATTAGGTAAATGTGGGCAGGAACTGGAGAGCAAATGAGGATGCCATCAAAAGTAAGGTATTTTGATGTTATATGAAGGTTTGATAAAAATTATGATAGGGTTATTTGTCTGGGTCATTTGTATTTCTCTTTGGGAAAACAAAATAATAAAATTTATTTTGTTAAAAACAACAACAACAACGTTTCCCCCTAAGTATAGCATCTTTACTTTTAAAAATAATTTGATGTGGCTACACTTTGGAAGAACAAGGGCACAAATCTTAAATAGCAACAACAATAACTAGCATTTATATGGTGCTTTACTGTTTTCAAAGCACTTTATACATATCTCATTTGATACTCACTACAACTCTGGGAGATAGGTTCTATAATTAGCCTTATTTTACAGATGAAGAAACTGAGGCAGACCTCTGTCTTGACTTACCTAAGGCCACACAGCTAGTAAGTGTCTGAGGCTGAATTTGAACTCAGATCTTCCTGACTCCAGATGTAGTATACTACCCACTGGGCCACCTAGAAACCTATGAAAATAATAGTAATAATAATAATGGATATTTATATAGCACTTTAAAGTTTGCAAAGTGCTGTATATAAATGGTCATATATGAACTTTACAACAACCCTGTGAGATAGGTTCTCCAGTTCTTCTTCTTCTTCCCATTTTATAAATGAGAATGACAGACCCTAAGTGACTCGTCCATAGTCATTCAACTAGTGGATTGAAATCCAACCTCTGACATGAGCTTACTATGTTATACTGCCTCCTACATGTCCAACATGCCCTGTTTTTATTTTTTGTTTTTTTCAATCTTGTAATTACATGCATGGCCTACTTTCAATTATCCATAATAACTGCCAACAGGGATAACACATATGCAGTAATTGAAATTCACAGGTATCTTCTCTTTAGCCATTTAATGTCACCCTCGTTCTCCACGAAACCTTTTTGTCAGAACTGATAAGGAATAACAAAATGGAGTGGTTTGAGTTTCAACTCTTATGCCTGCCTGCCATCTGGCATGGATACTAATGAGTCATGAAATGCCTAAAATCAAGAAGTCAGAGGGGGGAGGAGCAACAGCAAAAGGGCCTGAGCCGACCACAAATTGAATAATCAGTCTCTGAATAATGAAGAGCTGACTAAGTTCACTATATAATTAAGTGCTAGCAGAACATGATCCTAAAAGTGAACTGCTAATCAAAGTCCTAGAGATCTTGACAGTTTTCCTGAAACACTTGGTTGGGAGAAGGTACAAGGTGCAGTCATCAAGTTTGGGTTAAATTGGACTTCACCAGCCATAATCACTGAGGAGGAAAGTGATGAGAGAATTTTATGAAAAGGGAGCTGCCTGTTAACTAACTTTGGTGTTTAAAAATCCTTGTGAGTCCTTGCCTCTGTAACTAGTCACTTCTCTTTAATGACAAAATAAAACAAACGAATATTTTCACCCATGAACCGTGCCATAGAAGCAAACTTAATGATTTCCAGAGAACTTGGAATGTGTTTATTACAACAATGGAAAGTTGAAAGGAAACTAAAAAATCAGCATAGTATGTCCTTGAATCCATGATGTGCCCTCTTGGTCCATTCTGATTTGATTTGACTTTAAAAAAAGATGTAGGGAAGAAAGGACTATATACAAAGAAATTACACATTAAAATTATAATGGCATCTTAACCTTTGTCTCTAATTGGAACCATAATTAGAAATTCTCATGCCTGGAGCAGTTAACTGAGAATAAAGTATATTCAGGTGGTGAAGACAGTCATTAGTGATTAGTCATATTGGAAGAGTAGACAATATTTCCCACTGAGACTCTGGTCCTAGTTGCCGTTGGGATCAGGGAGATCACAAGAGAACAGTGCCAATGGTGGTTGAGGACTTCAAAGTGAAATGCTATGGGGATAGTGGTTACCTGAGGAGGAAGTATGGCCCCCTTAGGGAATGGTTGTGCCACTGGCTATCAGCTCTCTGGGGAAATGCCCCATTTACCCCACATTAATTATGGTTGTGCCTCTAATCTCTCTATTCTCTAATCTATCCTTCACACAGCTACCAAAAATTTTCCTCAAGTACAAGTCACAACTCTGCTCAAAGACTTTAAGCGGCTCCCCATTGACTATAGGATAAGATATAACCTCCTTAATCTGGCATTTATGGTCCTTCATAATCGGGTTCCAACTTATCTTTCTGGCATTATTTCACATTTTCCATATATAATTTATTATGTATATTTAATCTTATATCTGTACATATGAAATATAATAGCTATTGCATAGATTCTACTTTTCATTTGTATCAGACTCCTAGTTGTTTCCCCAAATCAACATATTGTCTTTGCCTCCTGTACATTCACACTGTCTTTTTCTAGTTCTGGAATATCCACCTTCCTCATTTTTGCCATTCATCAGCCTTCCTTTCCTTCAAGGCTCAGCTCAGGTGGCCCCTTCTCTAGGAAACTATTCTCATTCCTATCAGCTAGATATATTCCCTCCTTCCTCAGATTTTCCTAGAGCGTATCTGAATACCTCTTTCCCTGTCTCCATGATATCCTACTTCGTTGTATATTTTTCTGTGTCCTTGTCATTCCCTCAATAAAATAGAAGCTCCTTGAGACAGGGGTTATATCATACTTATATCTTTTTTGTCTCCAAGGTTTAGCATGTGGTGCTTTGCACATTTGTACACTCTGTTCATTTATTTGGTGCATGTACAGAAAGAATTTGTAACCTGCATCATTCAGTTAGAATTTCTGAACTTCTACCTCAGCAACTCTGAGAAATGTTCTTTTCTGTTTGTATCATCGCTAGTGTCGATCAGCCATCACCAGCTATTTGAATTCTTTTTTTGTTTGTTTGTTTTCCTCCTAGGATGCTGAGAAACGGACTCCGCTTCATGTTGCAGCTTTTCTTGGAGATGCAGAAATCATTGAACTCCTAATTCTCTCAGGTAAATCCAGTGTCCCCAGAAGTCAATGGCAAACCAAATGACCACCTAGAGGGGATATTGCCATGTTGCAAATGACCACATTGGAAAAGACAACTAAAAGGGACCTAAAGAAATAACAGCATTTTATTATGTCTCTGGGACATCATTTAATCAATACTTTCCTGAACATAACAAAGGCAGTGAATGCAGTTGTTTTAATTGAAGAATGACTTATCATAATAATGACAATTGATATTGATACGGTAATTTAAGGTTTGCAAAGTGCTTTGATACATTATTGTAAATACTTTTTTTCTGGGTATTAAAAATCAATTTTTCAATTAGGCCGATACAGGGGAAAAAACTCTGACAGTAGCATCAAAGAACCTGAGACCTAGTTTCAAATCCTCCCTCTAATATTTACTACCAACTGGGTAACATGTGACAATCAACTTCCCTGGGCCTCAGCTTTATCAATTGTAAAATGAAATGGTTGGACTAGATTGCTTCTGAAGAACTTCCTAGTCATGTATTTATGGTCCTAATAACTCATTTTTCCTCATCCCACATATCTAATCAGTTGACAAGTCCTATTGATTCTGCCTTCATAGTATCTGTTTTATCCATTCCCTTCTTTCTACCTACACTACAATCAGTGTAGTTCAAACTTTTATCACCTCTTGTCTGAACTATGACAATGGTCACCTAAGTGGTTGCCCAACTTCCAGGCACTCTCTGAAGACTGCTAATTTGGGATTTGTCTGGGAACTGTGATGAATGGACTCCTTGGGGCTTTTTTAAAATTAATTTCTTTTGATTTATCAACCATCACTTCCATAAGCTTTTGAGTTTTAAATTTTTCTCCCCCTCCCTCCCCAAGAAGGCACGCAATCTGATGTAGGCTGTACATGTACATTCCTATTAAATACATACTTTTGATCCTCAAGCCCTGTGAAATGGGTACTATTATATTCTTGTTAGGTTGATGGAGGAAATGAGGCTTTTGTTGTTGTTTAGTCGTTTGGAGTCGTGTCCAATTCTTCATTACCTTTTTTGGGGTTTTCTTGGTGAAAATACTGGAGTGGTTTGCCATTTCCTTCTCGAGCTCATTTTACAGAAGAGGAAACTGAGGCAAACAGGTGAAGTGACTTGCCCAGAGTCACACATCTGATAACTATCTGAGGCTGGATTTGAACACAGATCTTCCTGACTCCAAGCTTGGTACTCTATCTACTGTACCACCTAGCTACCAAAAAAATAAGGCTTATGGGACTTAAACAACTTACCTGGTTAGTAAGACTCTTATCTAAGAAGAACCCAGGCAGGATTCAAACTTAGCTTCTTCCTGCATCTAAGGCCAGGTTTCTTTCCTCTGCGTCGTGCTACCTCTCTACAGTGTTGGGTAGTAGAAAACTCATGGGACTTGAGATCAGGCATAACATCATTCTGTGTCTCATTTCTGCCACTTAACATTAATGGTATGACCCTGGTCATGTGAGTCCCTGAGCCTCTCAGAGCTTCAATTTCCCCATCTGTAAAATAAGGATAATAAGACTTGTTTTTACCAGACTCAAAGAGTTGTTATGATAAAAATGTTTAGACCATAGGATGATATATAAATTTCTTTTCTTTTCTTTTCTTTTCTTTTTTGGCTAGCAATGGGGTTAAGTGACTTGCCCAGGGTCATACAGCTAGTAAGTGTCAAGTGTCTGAGGTCAGATTTGACCTCAGGTCCTCCTGGCTCCAGGGCCAGTGCTCTATCCACTGTGCTACCTAGTTGCCCCAATATATAAATTTCTAGACCTCAAAATGATATATAAATTGATGTTATTATTTCTCCATCAAATATTTTCTATTAATGATTTCTTCATATCTAATCAATCTCAGAGTAAAATTAGAATATCACAAAGTAGATTAGCTCAAAATTGTTTTATTTAATAGTGTGTTCATTCTGTTTTGCAAAGGGACTTCTTAAAACATAAATTCACAGATACTTGTACCTTATTTTTACATGTTAAAATTTGTTTGAAAACTGGGATTCTTCATACCTTTTACCAAATAAATTTCACAGAAAGATGATGGGCTTTCCCCCATAAGCAATTCTGAGCAATACTATAAGCAAGTACTTCTCACAGAGTTATAGCTAAGTCAATGGAAATGACTCTGGTTGTCATTTATCTTAATCTCCTCCATTTTCCATTTGGGGAGATCAAACTTCAGGACATATGGCCTTGTCTCATCTAGTGTAAATTTTTGCAATTGTTTCCTGGAGTTAAAAGGCACCTGTGGGATTCCTGAATGTGTTTTATAAAACATTTACAGGGCTATTTGAAAAGCTAACTGTTATTATACTGTAAATACCCTTTGATCTAGCAATATCACTATTAGGTCTGTTTCCCTAGGTGATCAAGGAAAAAGAAAACCTATATGTTCTAAAATATTTGTAGCATCTCTCTTTGTAGGAATGGCCATCCATTGGGGAATGGCTGAACAAGTTATGGTATATGATGAGCTGGTTAATTTTAGAAAGACAGGGAAAGACTTGAATGAAATAATGAAGAGTGAAATGAGCAGAACCTAGAGAATGCTGTATATGGTAATAGCAATATTGTTTGAAGAATAGCTGAACAACTAAGTTATTCTGAGTATTATAAATACTCACATTAATTACAAAGGACCTATGAAGGAAGATGCTATACACCTTCAGAGAAAGAACTGATAAATAGAAGTATACATAGTGTAGTTTTGGTTTTCTTGTGTGTGTGTATGTGTGTGTGTGTGTGTGTGTATTTGTGTCAAATGGTGGCCTTCTTTATTAATGATGGAGAGGATAGGAGGGAGACAGTTTGGAACTTAAAATGGAACAACAAAAAAAGAAAGGCCAAGAGTAAGGCATTGGGGAAGTAACACAGAATCGAGATTTTTTAAAAAGTTATCTTGTAGTATATAATGTCAGTAATCTGAGAGATGACTATTAATGTTTCCCTCAAATGTTAAGACATTATCTAATTCTTATGCTCTTATTGATCAGGAGATGTTCAACAGAGGTAATTATGGCCAGCCACAAACCATGCCTTTGGGCCACTGGCCAAAGCAGAATATTAGGCTTCATGGACCATAGGTTGAACCCATTATCACTTGCCTCATCATGCTTCCCTCCCTCTGACCCCAGTAGCTAAAGTATTGAAGTATTACTTCTGTTAAAGTAAGTAACTTTTCACCAGCTGAAAGAAATTTGCTTTGTTTTAGGTTTGCTCAGATTTTACCTGAAAGTTGCTTCAGTAAATGAAATTAACCTATAGGAGACTGAAAAAACAGCAAGAATCTTAAAGAAAGTACTTGGGTCTAGAATGAAGAATTCCATAGCATAACATCTCATAATCACACCAACTATTCCTGCCACAGTTTGAGTACCATGAACATCTCGGGGTTTTCATCTTTACTATATTATATAATTTTGAAACTATATGTTTGATCTCAAGTTTGTTTCCATTTAATCCAATAATTATTTATTCAAGAAAAGTCCCTGCTCTCAAAGGGTAAGGGGCTTTCTGTTTGGGATGGATATGGCATGCACATGACTAAGCACATGCAAGGTAATTTAGGAAAGGAAGGACCACTAACAGGTAGGGAGAAAAGGAAAAGTTTTGCCAAAGAAGTGGCACCTGAACTGAGCTTGGAAACAAAATTAACTAAAGGTAGAGATAAGGGTAAGGAGGGATATATTCTCGGAACGGGCAAAGTTGGCTTGTGCAACTATCCAGAGACAGGAAATGGGAAGTTCAGTGTGGGGAGTAGCTAACTGAAGGGGCCATTGGTATAAGCTTCTAGGGTTTGTTTTTCTCCATATACTGGGAAGCTGAGGGCAGAGTCAATCTGAAAATGGTGGTCTGGGTCAGTTAAGTACCTAGATCTCAGGTCCCCAAAACTACCCAAATTCATATATCTATTCCTTAGACATATTGCAAGATGATCCTTGTCCGGAGATGAAAGCCCTCACATGGAGGAAGTTCTTGGCTCCCTGTCAGAGTTGGAATGGAAGGCTCTGGGTTGGGTCGAGGCATCTGGTGGCTTTGGATCCCAGTGGTTCATAGTGTGTTTGGGGCCTCAGCTGGTTTGAGGTCAATTCTGAGTAGGGAGGTTGGAGTGCAGAGACATGATCCTTATCTGGTTATTTGTGACACATTTATAGAGAGGGGCACCTTCTCAAGAAATATGATTTCCTATCACTATCACATGGACATATACAATAACCAGTCTGTCTTTAACTATAACTGTGTAATCATGAGAGGGGCACAGCTGTTTTAGGTGTCTTCAGATCTGTGCCCTTGCCTGACTTTGGAATTGAGACGGGCTATCAATCTTGAGGTAATAGGATATCTAACCAAATTTTCAGCCCTGCTTTGGAATTTCTTTTCATACCCTTTCCATCCCTTATGATAACTACTTCACAGAACAAATACCCTTAATAAAAGGATTTGTTCTATAAAACTTGGACTCAGTCAAAAGGCTGCACCCAAGGACCTAGAAGGTCACATATGGCCTCAAGGCAGCAGGTTCCCAACCCCTGCATCCCAACCAGAAAGTAAAAGAGGCAGAGGTAGGAAAAGTTTTCTAAAACTTCTAACCACCTGTGAATTGTCATGATTCCTGTGGCTTCTTATTTTTATAGAAAATGTCCTTTTCCTAAGAGGATTTTGTTTTATGCTCCTGAGGGAATATAATGGCAAGATCACCATACTAATCATTTCGTTATCCTTCGTGCGTTTGGCAGCTGATACTCAGAGAAACCACCTAAAGAGTTTTCAGATTTAATAATGAATGAGGTATTAATTATTCCGACGTTGGACAAGTGATTTTGCACCTCCTAAGCCATTCATTATTTCATCACCATCCTCTTTTCTGCCTTAACATAAGGGGGCAGGGTAATCCAAGTTGGCAGAATTCCTGCTGATGATATCTCTTGATTTCTAAGGGAAATTTCGATGCCTCTGAGGCAAACAGTGGAAGATAAGTTACTAGGAAAGAATTCAGGACATGCAGATGTGGCTGATATTTTTCCATAAACTGACTTTCACTTACCATTAGTTTTAAGCTGCTGCTTTGGGAACTAGCTTAGAGGGATTTAAGGTAAACTAAAGATTAAGAACTAGTTAAATCGTTAGTGAATCAGGTAATCCATCAGCCAGATCATTAGCTATGAGTTGCTAAGGATCAGGTAGAAAAGGTAGGGTCCATAGAAAGATAAGAAAGTAAATAATAATAGCTAGCTAGCAGTTATATGCCACCTCCTATGTGACAGGTACTATGCTAAGTACTTTACAAATATTGTTTGTTGTTAATTTATCATGTCCAACTCTCCATGACCCCATTTTCTCGGCAAAGATACTAGAGTGGTTTGCCATTTCCCTCTCCAGCTTTTATTCTACAGATGAGGAAACTGAGGCAAACAAGGTTAAGTGATTTGTCCAGTGTTACAAAGCTAGTAAGTGTTTGAGACTGGATTTGAACTCAGGTCCTCCTGACTCCAGGTTGGCACTCTATCCGCTGTGCTGTGTAGCTGCCCACAAATATTGCTGCATTTGATCGAATAGAGATAATGCATAGGAGGTCAGACTCTCTCCAATAATTGTTTTCAGATTGCATTTTGGAATACACCAAAAAAAAATATAAAGTCTTTAATGCCGACAAGCAAATAACAAATACGTACATACAGACATTGGGTGTATATAAGATAGACACTATAAGATAAATTGATTTTTTAAAAAATGAACGTACCTCAGAGCCAAATGGCTGTTGTTCATTTGTTTGGTAATGGATATATTCCAACTACGCTGCCCTTGCTTGAGATATTTTGGTAATTCCAGGATGAATATGACAAAAACATTGAATTGGAGTGGTAGTCAGGTGATCGGGATTATGGTCCAGGTTTTGCCATTATTGAACTATGTGATTTGGGGCAAGTCACTTTACTTCTGAGCATCAGGTTTCTTATCAGGAAAGTGAGTGGTAGATGGACTCATAAGACCTATTGGTAAGGGCTGGATAATAACAGCATTGATTAGTGGTTTTAGGGCAACTGAAAGAGAGGTCCCCTAGTGGCATGCCATAGGACTGGGCCCTGTTTTGTTAAATGTATTTTGTCAATGATTTTGATGAAGGAATGGCATGGTTATCAGATTTGTAGATGACATGAAATTCATAGGGGTAGCTAATATATTGGATCACAGAAATGGGATACAGAAATATCTCTGTAGCTCAGAAAAATAAGCTGACTCCAATATGATAAATTTAAAAATAGATAAATGTAAAGTCTTGTGCTTATTTTAGTATACCACCTGCATAAGTACAGGATGAGCTACATGGCTTGACAGTACTTCAGATCAGATATGGGAGTTTTGGTGGATTGCAAACAATATAAATGAACAGTGTAACATGGCAGCCCAAAGGGCTAATTTGATTTTAGGCTATGTTAATCGAATTTTAGTGTCCAATTGAATTCTGCCCTGATCACACCACATGTGAGGTATTGGGTTCAGTTCTCGGCACCATATTTTAGAAGAGTCTTGGCAAACTGGAAGATTTGTTGAGGAATGAGACTGTGCTGCAAAGGGGAATTAAATCTTTGCTATACAAGGAATATTGAAGGAACTGGGGTTCCCTGGAACTGGGGAAGAAAAGACTTCAGGAATGCATTCTTACAGTTTTCCAATAGTTGGGTTGCCATATGACTCTACAAGGCAGAACCAAGGTCAATGGATGGAAATTTCTGGGAGACAGATTTTAGATCAGTGTAAGGAGAAACTTGCTAAGAATTAGATCTATGAAAAAATGAAAAAAAAATTTACCATGGGAGATTGAATTACTTGTCACTGAAGCTTTTTTAAGAGGAGACTGTATGCTACTTAATAATAGCTATCATTTTTATAGCACTTGGAGGTTTATCGGGTGCTTCACATATTATTTCATTTGATCTTCAGACAATAAACCTGGGAGATAGATGCTATTATTAACTCATTTTGCAGATGAGGAAATTGAGGCTATGAGAGATTAGGGGTCACACAACTAGTTAAGATAGAACCAAACTCAGGTCTTTTTAACTCCAAGTCTAGCTCCATATCTACTATGCTATCTAATTGCTACTAATAGTAAACCAACAATTTACATTTTTCATATCATTTGATCCTCACACTAACCATCTAGGGTAGATATTATAATTATCCCCACTTTATATATCATATGTTTGTAGATAAGGAAACTGAGACTGAGTGGTTAAATGATTTACAAGGGTTTACACAGCTAGTAAATACCTGAGATAGGATTTGAACCAACTGCAACATTCTCCCCACTGTCTGATATAGCTAACATTTTATATAGCATTTTAAGTTTTTGCAAAGTGCTTTACGAATATTATCTCATTTGATCTTCACAGTGACCTGATAAGATTGGTACTCTTCTAATTCCTATTTTTAAAGTTGAGGAAACTGAGCCTGAGAGAGGCCAAGTGATTTGACCAAGGTCACAGAGCTACTAAGCATCTCAGACAGGATTTCATCTGAGGTCTTCCTGACTCCTAAGTCCAGTACTCTATCCACAATACCACTTAGCTACCCATCTCTTATAACTTTTACACATCTCGTGTGCATTTGCATAATCAAATGTCTCAATTTGGATGAGCCTGGCCTTGCAAATCAGTTCACCAGGATTAGAAAAATACAGATGTTTGCTCTGGAATATTGGCTCTGACTCCGACAGTGTTTGCTAATGCTATTGCTCCCTTTCCTTCCTATTACACAGACAGCCCTATCTTTCCTATTTTTCTTGCTGAAGGAAGAGAAATATTGCCTCTGGATGTTACTTTCCGAATGCCTTGCTACTATGTGCTAGCTGCTGAATAGAACCATGACACAAGGCAGAGGCATGCAATACTAAACTAAGGACATTATAATCGTACTCTGGGTTTTTTTTGGGTGCCCTCATTTCTATAAGGCTCAGAGTCCTTTAGGGTCATTGTTGCTTTTCTTGACTAAACCCTATCCAATGGCCAGGTAGAGAAAATGCCCTTTTTAAAAAGGCATTGAAATGCTGTTTGTATCATTTGCTCAGCACACAATGGCTCCTGTCTGGCAGGTAAATAGAAGGCTGCTCCCTAAAAAGTCAGTTATAAATATTCATCTCATTGCTAAACCTGTCGGGGGTGGATTTGTCTCCCTCTTATGTGTAAACAAGACACTGAAATATGCAGAGGAAAAGGATGTGGAAGACACCAGTAGGAGAGGACGCTGATGATATACTGCCTGCTTCTGAGCCCAGATAACGATGCTTTTGTAATAATAATTTTTGTTTTGGGTTGGGGGGGTGGGATGGAGAAGAGGTTGTTTTCTTGGCTGCCACCGATTCAGCTTTTTGAGAAGGGCAAGTGGATAAGTGAAGGACTTAAATAACTACTGAGAGAAGCTATTTCCTGGGTTTCTAATCATCCTTTTAATTCTCAAGTGATCCTGGAGCAGCCCTGAAAAGCCACTAGAGCATATGCATCCTGACAAACTGTGTAGGTTAACTGTGTCGTACCCAGTGCAACTTGGTACACGTGCCCTTCTGGGTTAATGCATTCTTCTCCTTGGCAGAGTCTCAGAACAAAAACGTATATATGGATCCATTTGAAATGAAACTGTGGCAATAGCTAAGTGTATTCAAATTTTAATTTCTTTTGGACTAGTCTAGTAGACCTGAAATGGATGAATTATTCAGCTCATAGACATTTTACCTGAATAGATACTGCATTGTTCAGGACTGTGCTAATGGGCAGGTACCATTTTATTCCTTAGTCTTACCTCCAAGATTAGGTTGCATCCCAAGTTACTATGTGAAGTAGGAGAGTTACCAGTTTTTCTTTTGAATCACCTGAAAGTTTGAGATTTCCTTCAATGGATGAAATCAGCCAGCAGCATTTTTTCATATGACTGGCTCAGAAAAATAGCCCAATTAAACCCCCGTTTACCCCTAAAAGGAACCAGAAGGGCAGTGTTCTGAGCTTCCTAATGACCAAAGAAGCAAGGAGATTGTGCGTATGTATTTGCATTTAGGTATGTATGTGTATAATATGATGGAAGGAGGTATACTGATGATGGTAAGAGATAAACTTGCAGCTGTAAAAGGAGATGAAAAGAGGACATGGAAATCTTAGTCACATGACTAAGAGATGTAGAGACAAAGTAGTAACCAGAGGTAACTAGAATGGGATATAGCTGGGGCTTTTCCCCAGGTACTGAATTTAGAGGATACTGGCAGTATTTATAATCATAGGGTTATAGAGTTAGAACAGAAAGGGACCTTCGGGACATATAGTCCAATCTAGTCCTTCAGCAACATAGAAAGAGTAAAGTTTATCATATTCTCAGACAGAATAATTAGTTAAAATAGAAAGTTAAGAAATTCTTTAGCTGGGATGAATTTTTTCTTACTCTTCCTACCTCCACCCTCCCCCAATGGGGAGCCCTTCTTAGGCGTAGTCCTGTGCTAGTGTCTGGTTTTTTCTATCTTTTACCACAGGACATTGTTGCTGCCCAAAGGAGGATACATTTCATACTGATCTGCCTGAGCAAGTGCAGTTTTGTGGTATTTGTACTAGTCATAGAAATTCCTGCTAAGGCTTTGAGCTGATTTTTACCCTTTTAGGTAGTTCTGCTTTTGCTAGTGAAGGAGCTTCTGGGGCTGAAATAGAGTTCCAAGATACGATATTCTTGAAATTATATTTGGAGAAACCCAATGATATGTGGCTTCTTTCCAGTCCTCTTTACCCTGTGGCAAGACAAGAGGTTTTGGAAACATTCATTAGCCTGCCTCAGTCTTTTCCAGGTGTGTTTCCCCTGTCCAACTTTGGGGAAAGAACTTTGGAAAAGATGTCTATGAGAATACAATAAAGTTTTAACTTGAAAACTGACCAACATAGAACCCAAATGAGTAAGTGTACATAAGTGCAGTTAGGCAGCATTTGTACTGGAAAGATCATTGAATTTAAAATCAAAAGACTTGGGTCTGAGTCTTAGCTGTTCCACTTAGATTATTAGCTATGTGACCTCAGGCAAGTCACTTAACACCTCTTAGCCTCAGTTTCTCCATCTGTAAAATGAGGTTAATATTCATACTATGCTCTTCACGGAATTGTTGTGAGACTCAAACAAGATAAGCTATGCAAATGAAGTACTTTGGGAATCTTATAGCTCCATGTGTAAATAGAGCCAAGAATTTTTAGATATATTTTAATGACCAGGAAATTTGGAAATATCTAGGTTAAGAGCTCTGAATTAGTTCATGTTATTTTATGGTAGGACGAGTAGTATGTGTGTGAGTGATTGATGTGGTTGTCAAAAGAAATTTTCTTCCTAAGAGATGTTTAACAGTAGGCTAGACCAGTGGGGTCAAACTCAAATGGAAAGGGGTCCACTCAACCATACATGAGGATCCCAGCAGGTGCTTATTGACTTAGAAAACTACGTATCAACATTGTCTATTGTATTTTTATTTATTTTATTAAATATTTCTTTCATTATAGTTCAAGCTCCTTCAGATCAAGAACTATCTCTTTCTACTTCCTTTCTAAGTCACAATCTAGAAAGGATAAGGTTATGTCTTAGCTGAATCCCAGAGACTACAACAAGATAAGGTCAGAGAGGCAGATGAACAGCAAAGAATGTTTAAGGGATCTAACTTTCTCTTCTCCCTTCAAACCTACCATATCACCATTCCCCCTCCCCTTTCATTTGAAGGTCTAATATTATACTTCAATGAAAAAATTAAGGTCATGGTCCCTCTTCTTGTCTGAACCTGATACCACCTTCATTATCTTCCTTTACTCTAGTCTCTGTTGAAGAGATGGTTCTTCTCCTTGCCACACCCCACCCCTCCCCATGTACCTTTGATCTCATCCCCTATTATCTTCTCCAACAGATTGCTTCCACTTTTATCCCCATTCTCTCTCTCTCTCTCTCTCTCTCTCTCTCTCTCTCTCTCTCTCTCTAATTTTCAATCTGCTGCCTCCAAATGCATCTAGGTCTTCCTTCATCCTACCAAAAACCCATCAATATATACTAATGTCCTTGCTAGTTATCATCCTATATCTTACCTCTTCTCCCTAAACTCCTTGAAAAATTTGTCTCTACTAGGCATGTCTAATTCCTCTCCTTTCACTGTCTTCTAAATCCTGTGCAGTCTGACTTGTGACCTTGTCATTCAACTGAGATGTTATCAGCATTACCAATAACATCTCTCAATTGCCAAATTTAATGCTCTTTCCTCAGTCCTCATCCAACATTTTTGTAGCATTTGACACTGTCGACCACTTCCTCCCAGAAGCTGTCTTCTCTCTGGTTTTCGGTAACACGTTCTCTCCTGGTTCTTCCCCTGCCTAACTCCTGTTCAATATCTTTTGGTGGATCTTCATCCATGTCATCCCCACTTACTGTAAGGCTCTCTTCTGAGTCCTCTTTTTTTTCTGTCTGTGCTTAATGATAGCTCGTCAACTTTCATGGATTCGATTATCTCTAAGTAGATAACTTTCAGATCAATATATCTAGCCTTAGTCTCTCTCCTGATCTCGGGTACTGAATAACCAACTGCCCACCTATTGGATACTTTAAACTGAATGTCCCATGGGCATCTCAAACTCAACATCTCCAAAATCAATCTCTTTTGTCCCCCCTCCTCCTCTTCCATCCACCCTCTTCTGAATTTCCCTATTTCTGCCAAGGGTACCAACATCTTTTTAGTTAACTAGGTTTGTAACCTTGGTGTCATTGTCAGCTCTTCATTGTCACTCCCCTTTCCCTTTACATCCAACCAGTTGCCAAATCTTCTATTTTCACAAAACCTCCCTCCCATTCCAGTCTCTACATTCACATAACCACCACCCTAGTTCAGGCCTCACTACCCCTTGCCTGGACTATTACAATAGCCTCCATATTGGTCTCCCTGCCTCAAATCTGTCTCCTTGATACACAATTGCCAAAAGTGATTTTCCTAAGCACAGGTATGATCATCTCACCCAAGTCTATTTGATAAACTTCAATGGCTCCCTCTTAGCTCTCAGATCAAATATAAATTCTTCTGTTTGGTGCTTAAAGCTTTTCACAACTTGGTACTTTATTATCCACTTTGCTTGGCCTAGTATGTATTTTTCAGACTGATGAACTGTAGTAAGGTGATGAACTCAGAGACCTAGTGATATCAATATTCAAACATAATATTGTCCTCATTTGCTTTAGGGCTCACCATATGTCTTCTTCATGCTTTGATAAAGAATTATGTTGAAGTTACAGTCAGTCCTCAATTTTCACGGAGGTAACATTCCTAGAAAACAGTGTGAAAGTCAAAAATACAAATGTCTATACATTGAACGTATGGAAAATAAGGGGTTCCCATGAACTCCAAAAACTGTAATCATTTGCTAGAGATTGCTGAAAATACACTTTTCTGCATATAATTCTTTATGATAAAACATTAATTCTGAAAATATGTACTTTTCCTAACCCACTACCCATGAAATAATCCACAAAATGCAAGAAAGAGTAGAGGCAGCTCAAGGGCAGTAATGTCAGAACAACCCTGAGGTAAAAAAGGGAAAGGGGCAACCTGCCACTCTAATCTCTCTTTTGGCTATGTGGTTGAACTGTTCCCAGATGAAAAGCTCGTGCCTTGGGGTGAGTCCCCAACCAGGTCAGAGCAGTACTTCCCCCTGGCAGCCGGGCAGGCCAGGCACCACTTCTTGCCAAGCCCTGCAGGGATGCTTGTGCTCCTTGTGGAAGAGACCACTATTTCATTAACCCACAAACTTAGCTGCTTTTCCATTTTTTCAATTCCTTCATCACTCTGCTTTTATGAGTCCTGTCCTCCTTTTTGCAGATATAACGAATAGTCTATCCATCAACACCAAACTTGGGCAGAGAGCAGCTGCAGACATTCTAGCCCAAAGTTTATCTAACACCTTTATTTTTTCACTAGGCCTCATCACTGACTTTGCACGCTTGGACTTAGAGCCCAAAAGACTTGCCCTATGCTTTGGGGGCATAATTGTAACACAGAACTTGAGTTTTGGAGGCAAACAATGAAAATATGCAATGAATGCAGGGAGCTCTTTGCAATGGTAGGGTGGAACAAGTCCAGTGAAGTCCCTACCAGCTGATGCACAAACTTGCATGCATTGGGCCTCTCATTTTTTCCTCTAGCTGGGAATGTGCACCAACCCAAGTCCTGAAAGCTAAAAGGGCGAAAGTTAAATGGGCAAATGTTGAGGATTGAATGTGTTTGTTTTTTCATTAGTTGGAAAAGGGAAAAAAATCTGTGGCAGTGAGGCAGTGTGGAATAGTAAAAAGAACAATGGAATGGGAATCAGGAGATTTGGGTTTCAGTCCTGGATCTGCCCTTACTTTTCTGTATGACATTGGGCAAATAGATTTCCCTCTCCAAATCATAGTGTCTGTAACTATCAATTGAAGGAATAACCTAGATCAACGGTGTCAGACTCAAATAGAAATTGGGGCCACCAAACCATACATAAAGACTTCTTTGAATAGCATAGTGTCTCAGAAAACCATGTATTAATATTATTTATGTTCTATTCTGTTTTAATTTATTTCGTTAAATATTTCCCAATTACATTTTAATCTGGTTCAGCAACATTCCCTAATGGGACACATCTGATCTAGATGGCCTCTGAAGTCTCTTTTAGTTCCTATATTCTATGATCCTATGCTTCTATTTCTTTCTTTCTTTTTTGGGGGAAGCAATCGGGGTTAAGGGTCACACAGCCAGTAAGTGTCTGAGGCCTAACTTGAACTCATGTCTTCCTAACTATAGGGCAGGTGCACTATCTACTGTGCCACCTAGCTGCTTCTTTCTGTTTCTTCTTTAATCAGTCTAAAAATGTTTCATGTTACCTTTCAACTACTATACTTTTAGACTTGCTTAAAATAGTAATAATGGCAGTAATTTAAAAAATGTGCCCAGATTGTTTTAGTCTCTTTCCATTTGCTTGACTTTGTTCATGCCTTCTCTATAATGCCACAACTTTCTTCTTTCCCCTCCTGAAGCCTCCCTCTCCTTCTCCACCATACTCAGCTTTCTGAGGCTTCACTACTTGCTTTGTTTCTGTCTTCCCACTCTTAGTTCTTGTTGTCCTTCCTTCCTCATTACCCTAAGGCCTAAAATAGCCTCCTCCCATCACGTCCACAGAGTGACCATGGATTGTTCTCCTCCTCCTTCCAAATCAAACTCCTTTATAAAACCTTTTCCAACTTACCAAAAGTGGAGACAGGAGCTCAAAACACTAAACCAAATTAAGGAAGCTCAGCAATTGTCTTATATGATCTTTTTTCAGTGATAAAATTATGTAGATGTATATATTGTTACCTCTTGTGAGGTAATATTTTCCCTATCCACCCTTTTATGTCAGTCAAGTAGAGAATAGAGTCTTAAGCCTATATACTGGTGGAATTAACTAAAATTCCTAGAAAAAATTTGGAACATATTATTAAAGAAATGCTTTATGTGCATTTATTTTTTGGGGGTAATTCAATCATTTTATTAATAATGCTAACATTTTATCTATAATCACATGAAAAAATGCTCTAAATCACTATTGATTATAGAAATGCAAATTAAAACAACTCTGAGGTACCATCTCATACTCTATCAGATTGGCTAATATGACAGAAAAGGAAAATGATAAATCTTGGAGAAGAGGTGAGAAAATGGGAACACTAATGCATTGTTGGTAGAGTTGTGAACTGATCCTACCATTCTAGACAGCAATTTGGAACTATGCCCAAAGGACTATAAAACTGTACATACCTTTGATACAGCAATACCACTGCTAGGTCTGTATCCTAAAGAGACCATAAAAAAAGGGGAAAGGACCAACATGTACAAAAATATTTATAGCAGCTTTTTTTGTGGTGGCAAAGAATTGGAAATTTAGAGAATGCCCATCAATTGGGAAATGGCTGAACAAGTTGTGGTATATGAGTGTAATGGAATACTATTGTGCTATAAGAAATGGTGAGCAGGATGATTTAAAAAAAACCTGGACTTATATGAACTGATGCTGAGTGAAGTGAGCAGAACCAGGAGAACATTGTACACAGCAACAGCAGTGTTGTACAATGATTAACTATGATAGACTTAGCTCTTCTCAGCATTACAATGATCCAAGACAACTCTAAAAGACTCATGTTGGAAAATGCTATCCACATGCAGAGAATGAACTATGGAGTCTGAATGCAGAAGATTTTGTGTTTGATCCTGTAGGTAATGGGGAGCCACTGGAGTTTTTTGGTGGGGGGGAGTGACATGGTCAGACCTGTGCTTTAGCATGATAGCTGAGTAGAAGGATGTATTGGAGTAAGGAGAGACTTGAAGCAAGGAGACAGAACAGCAAACTGTTACTGAGATGTTAAGAAAGTAAAAATGACAGGTCTTGGCAACAGATTGGATATTAATGAGGGAAGGGGAAAGAGAGTGAAGAGCTAAGGATGACAGCTAGGTTGGGAGCCTCAGTAACAAGGTGGTAATAAGGAATTTTGGAAGGGGAAGGGTTTGAGAGGAAAGATAATAAGTTCAGTTTGGCCATACTGAGTTTAAGATGTTTACAGGACATCCAGCATGAGATGTGCAATAGACAGCTGGAGATGTGAGCCTGGAGGACCCAGAGAGGTTAGGGCTGGATAAGGAAATATGAAAATCATTAGCATAGAGATGAAAACTAGATCCATGGGAGCGGATGACGTTGCCAGATGAAATAGCACAGGAGGAGAGAAAAGAGGGTCTATGACAGAGCCTATAGAATTTGCATAATATTTTATATACATTTTCTAATTGGAAATTTTTTAGTGAACCATAAACTCCAAATGAGACAACATGGCCAGCAAAGAAGCTGACCTGAACAAAGACATTGATACAGATATAATGCCCAGAACAAGGAAGGTGATAGTCCTATTGTATTCTGATCTAGTTAGATAATATCAGGAATATTGTGTTCATTTTGGGGTGCCACATTTTAGTAAGGACATTGACCAAGAGATGAAGTCACTTGAGCCCATAACATAGGAGGATCCCAGGAAGGAAATGAATATGGTTAGCCAGGAGAAGAGAAGACAAGGGAGGTTGGCTTTCCTTAAAGCATCTGAGAAGTTGTCATATGGGAGACGGATTAAACTTTGTTCTGCCTTGGAGGGCAAAACTTGGAGCAATGTATGTAAGCTACTGAGGGACAGCTTTAGGCTTGACTTCAGAAAAAAAATATCTTCCTAAAAATTAGAGATATCCCAAATTAGATGAGTTGCCTTAGAAGCCTTTAACTAGATGCCAGACAACTACTTGTCAAGAATATTGTAGTGAGAATTACTGTTAACTAGTGGGTCCCTAAGGCCCTCTCCAGCTCTGAGATTCTGAAATTCTGTTGCTTCTGAAATAATTGTCTTCATGGTTGTGCTGTACCTCACAGAGAATTGTTTCTGGGTTGATCTGGTCTGTTCCTGGAGTTTGAGCCTGTTTGGCTAAGTAGGGTTGGCAATAGCCATGAAAAATCTGGAATAGTTCAGGTTCTCCTAATACCAAGAAACTTGAAGAACTGGGTTTCTCCTGCAGTTTCTGTAAGTTACTTGAGTATTGTAGTAGATTTTTTTGGTTCTAGGCTTAACTACTTACCCTTTTCTCCCCTGATTCTTTCAAACGACCCCTAGTCTACCCCTTTAGATGAGAGTAGATAAGACTTCAATGTGACCCAGGTTTGATTGAAATTTAAATGTCTTAAACACATAATGAGTTGAAGGCTCTTTGAATTGGTATATTCAGCTCCAAGCATATTGTATACATTAATCAGTGCTGTACACGTGTTAAATAACCTAATTGTAATTTTCACTCTGATTTCTTTACTGCTAAGAATCTAATCTTCCAGGTAGTCCCAGAGCATCTCAACTTGATCCACCTTCTCTGAACTGCTCCTGCTAACTCCCACCACATCTTCCTTCTAACATTTGCCCACCCTTTTACTGAATACCATGAGGCCTGGTACACATCTAAACCAGTGGTATCAAGCTCAAATAGAAACGGTGGTCACTAATTCATATGTAAGGATCCCTGAAGGCTGCATATTGACTTAGTTTTAAAATGGAATGTTTGATTACATTTTCATATATTTTGTTAAATATTTTCCATTTACATTTTAATCTGGTTTGGCTGGCCTGGAGAGTGTTGCTGGTCACGTGTTTGACATCTCTGATATAAACTACTTAAAGACCCCTACTCTTAAATGCACAGAATTGACTCAAAGTAAAGCAGGTGAAGATAGTACCATCAAAATAAGAGCAAGATACTGTAGTAACTGAATTAAACAATGTTAGTAGATTACTCCATTGACAATATTTTATGTACTAACTTATGCCCTTCTGTTCCAGGGGCTCGTGTAAATGCCAAGGACAACATGTGGCTGACCCCACTCCACCGAGCTGTTGCCTCCAGGAGCGAAGTGAGTTTCACCCGATATATGTTAACACTTAATTCATTTCATCTCACAAACTTTTAGATGACTACTATTTATGAGACAGTGTGTTAAGGACACAAGGATATGATATGGTACTCTGTTGTTAAAATATACACTCTTAAGTGGGAAAACTATGTCACCAAGGGGAGTGAGATGAGTCCCTAGGAGTGGTCCAGCCAAACTGCTATGAGAATTTTGAATAGGGAAAGATTACTTTCACCTGGGGGAGGGAGTGAAAGAGTTGGTGGTCATGAAAGGCTTCATAGAGGAAGTAGTATTCAAGTTGGCCCTGAGGGATGTCAGGACAGACTTTGACAGATGATGTTGAATGGGGGATTCCATTCTAGGCATGGGAACCAGTGTGAGCAAAGACATAGACATGGGAGAGGGAAGAATGAATGAGGGTCATCCAGTTTGCCTGGAATGTAAGGACATGAAGACAAATGGTGATATAAGACTAACAAGGTGATTTGGAACCAAAGTGTGGACGACTGTGAATGCCAGGATCAGAGGTTTATTCTGTGAGTATCGGGAGTACTAAAGGTTTTTGAATAGAAGAGTAACATGGTCAGTGTTACATTATGATTATTTTCTCTGGCAGCAGCATGAAGAGTGGGTTCAATTCAATAAACATATATTAACAGCCTCTTATGCTCAAGGCACTCTGCTAGGCACAGGGGATATAGAGACAAAAATGAAATAGTCTCTGCCCTCAAGGAGCTTAAATTCTATTGAAGGGGCACAACTGGAATACAGATAAGTAAATACAAAGGATATATAAAATAATACAAAGTGATTTCAAGAGGGAGAGAACTTTACCAGTCAGTGGGTGAGGTGCTTACTCAGGAAAAGCCTCATGTGTATAGGAGGTGATATTGAGTTGTGTCCTAAAAGAAGCAAGGGATTCTGCCAGTGGAAGTGAGGAGGAAGTGCATTCCACAGGTGGGAGACCACTTGTACCAACATAAAGGTGGGGGATATACTTTCAGAATCACACTAAGATGTTATTTACCTATTAAAATCCTCTTCCGGAGGCAGCTAGGTGGCACAGTGGATAGAGCACCGGCCCTGAAGTCAGGGGAAGCTGAGTTCAAATCCAGCCTCAGACCAAACACTTCACACTTACTAGCTGTGTGACCCTGGGCAAGTTTGCCTAAAAAAAAAAAAGCTAAAAAAAAAGTGATGGATATGAAAGATGTTGTAGAGATAGATAGGGGCTTTGGAACTGCTTGGATATGGGGGATGAGGAGGAGGAAGATAAAGGATGAACCCAAGGTTGTAAATCTGGGTGACTCAAAAAATGATGGAGTCATCAATAGAAATGGGGAAATTTGTCAGAGGGATTGGTTTGGAGATAATGGAATGAGTCCTGTTTTGTACATGTTGAATGTGAAGTGCCTTGGGCTGACTAGTCAGTTACACATTTACTATCAGGTAATTCAGGACTGGAACTTTGAGGAATGAGTAGCTGTAGTCATTTTGATGATGAGATGAGCAAAGGAGAGAGTGCAGAGAGACAAAAAGAAAAGGGCTCTGAACAGAGCTTTGGGGGATATGCACACAGTGAGTAGGAATGGGAGGATGGTCAAGCAGAGGAAGCTAATGAGGAACAACAAAAACAGGTAGAAAGAGACCCAAGAGAGAAGTATCAGAGAAGCCAGAAAAAGAGACTCTGTAGGAGTGAGTGGTTGACAGTGTTAAAAGTTGCAGAGAGGTCGAGTAGAAGGAGGTCTGCAACAAGTTCATTGGATTTAGCAATTGAGATTATTTGTAACCTTGAAGACACCAGTTTCAATTGATTGCAAGAGCATGAGAAATATTGGGAGATGAGCAAATATAAGCAATGAATGTAAGTGGCTCCTTCTAGGAAAAGATAGGATAAAATGAAGATTTTTTCCATGATTAGGGAGGCCTGGATATGTTTGTAGGAGTCTGGTATGGAACTCATAGATAAGGAGAGTTTATAAGTGAGACAGAGGCAATGATAAAGGAGATAAATGCCTAGAAAAGACAGGTGTGGTTGGCCTTCATAAGAAGAGGCATGTAGTCGTCAGAGAATGGACTATAAGAAGGAGAACAGAATGGAGGGGGGTGAAGAGGATGTTTGAGGTATGGGATAATGGAAGTAAAGTTAGTTTGTGATAAATGGCTTCTATTTTCTCAGCAAAACAGGAGGTGAAATCTTGAATAAAGCATTTATTAAGTGCTTAGCAACTGGGAATACAGGTAAAAAAAAGGATACTCTCAAGAAGCTCACATTCTAATTAGGGAGACAACATCTACAGAAGGTTTCACTTGCAAGTTAGATGGAAAAGTCTCCTGGTCCTTAGGATGCAGGGACAAAACAGGTGGTAATGCTTCTTTAATGTCATTTCCACTAATAAAATCACATCAGTTTTTGATGTTGAACTGTTTGACAATGCCAAGGACATTGGTGGTAAGAACTTTCCTTTCTGGGTCCTCAGTTAGCTGTGGCTAAAGCACCACTAGGAGCATTTCCCAGGCTGCATCTTTTTGGGTGTTGCTTCCCAGGATTGTTGGTGGAGGTCACTGTCCTGGAACCAATGCTAATCCCAAGACTCCTGAATTTGGAATCCTGGGCTGCCCCCATCAGGGTCTGAGGGGAGATGGCATTCAAGATGGTGGTGGTGGTGGTGATTTGACTTGCCTGGCACATGTTGTCTTCTGTCTCTTTTTCAGGATGCCTTGCAATTCCAGCTAGGCTGGCTTGCCAGACCTTTTTATGGCAGATGGTTGACAGTGTGGGGGTGTCTGGGCCCCTTCTCCACAGGAGTTGCTTTCCTAGATAATGGCTGGGGGGAGGAGGCCTGGGCTGGAAGCAGGCCTGGTCATCTAGAGGGTCCTGCCTCTCTCAGAGGTCCTGTGCCTATCTACCTATTTCTGGTAGTTGGTCATCAGTTATTACTTGTGGTAATGAAAAAGGTGGGCCTCCTCTTCGCAATGATTTTTCCCCTAAAGCTATGGGGGTTAGTCTGGAAGCAGGTCTGCTATTATAGAACACTCCTATTCCTAAAAGTCTTAGGCTCAGGGTTCTTGGCTGTCTGCATCAGAGCTGAGGGGACATGGTGCTCAAAGTGATGATGTTGATTTGCCTGACACAAGCTGCTTCCTGTCTCTCCCTCAGGTTGCCCCACTGCTTCAGCTAGCATAAAGTGGTATAGAAGGTTTGAGGAGAGAGGAGAAAGTGTTGAAATAGTTATTGTGGAGAGAGTGATAGAGAATCAGTTAAGAAAGAATAAAAAAATATTGTGTAGCACTGAGGGCCCACAGAGATGAGATAACATGAATTGGTAGTGAACCCAGACAATTTAGATTAGATAAGAAAGACATTGGAGGCAAATAAACTATTAGGAGGTTATTAGACTAATCTAGGTGAAAAAAGATATGGCCCCAAATAAGGGTGGTTGCAGTGAGAAATGGGAAGAGGGGACAAATGCAAATGACAGAGCAGAGACAGAATCAGAAGGATCCTTAGAGCCTAGATTTAGGGCTGGAATGGACCTTCTACGAAATACACAAGGTCACACAGGTAGCAAGTGGCAGTTGATATTTGAACCTAAGTCCTTTGAGTCTAAATCCAGAACTCTTTCCACCATATTTGGCCACTCTTCATCTTTAGTAATGATTTATTGATCATTTCACAACCTTCCTGGTTAAGTTTTTAGAGATTCTAGAATTGTGCTTTTGACCTCTTTTGGTTAGTGTGATTTCTATAATACCAAGGGTTTTCTTTTTAAGGAAGATGAGAAATCCCTTGATTTTCTATGTTATCTAGAAAAGCAAATGTAATAGGCTATTTTCCCTTTTGAATATTCAACTTTGTGATGTGCAGAGGAAAATGTATTAGCTGCGTTTAGACAGGTCATACAACTGGCGGGAAGTGGGGGAGAAGGAGAGGTCTATGCCCAAATCTGGATTTTGTTCCTGACTTTTTAGCTAAGCAGTTTCACTAAGTTTTCAAAAAGCAGACTCTTACTTTTGGCTTTTCTTGTGTAGAAGTTGTTATGCTAATTGAGGATATTAGTCCAGGACTTTCTTCCAAAACTGACTTCTTTGTTGTTTTTACTAAACGCGGATAGACTAAAGATAACATAAGATTGGTTAACAACAGCGGCCCAACTCTGGAGGAGCCATGGCTTCTAAGGAAGGCATTTAAATGATATTCCATTGGCTATCTGACAGAAATGGAATCGTTCCTGTGACCTGGGCTGTGTTTGCCATTTCTGGAGGCAGCTTGTAAATACTTAGCTCTTATCCGTTCACACACTGGAAGGTCCTAGAGGAGCGTCCTGACTGCCAGCAGCGCCCTCTACAGGTCCGCAGAAGGAACTCCCTGCCTCAGGAGTAAATTTAGAAAGTAATTAAATGCAAACCAAATCTACAAAAATTTACAAATAATCACAGTCAAATGTAAGTCATCCAAAAATCACGTCTTTTTACTAAAGGCTGCCGTGGCAAGTTGGCACCTTCCTTCTGGGAGTTTTTATCAGATTTGTCTCTGTAGCTGACTTGAAATCAGAAAGACTAGGGCTCATATCCCACTTCTGATTCTTATTAGTTGTGTGACCATGGGCAAGTCATTTAATTGCTCTAAGTTTTCCCACTTGAAAACTGGGAATCATATTACTGTAGTACTTACCTCAGAGTTTTTGTGTGGTCTAAATGAGCTAATGTATGGAAAGTGTTTAGCAAATGCTTATTATATTATTTATAATACAATATTTTATTTCATTATTTATTGCTATTATTCATAATAGTATTAATATTATATTATTGTAATATGTTAGATTTAATTATATAAAATTATATATAATGTGCATATATACACATATGTAATATTCACACATATATACAGACACATATGTGTGTGTATAGATGCATGTATGAGAGTTATTCTTTCCCATGCATTTTATTCACTATGATATTCCTAAAGCACAAGTCTGACCATATTGATCTCATTCTCCAAAAGCTTTAGGGGGACCCTATTTCTTCCAGAATAAAAAACTAGATCTCCTGTTTGACAGGTGTCTCATATGAATGGATGAGGAAATTGTAGAAGTACATAGGAAATGTACCATTTAATGATTCTCTTGACAGATCTACATTAAGTGTTCACCTGAGCCATCAGGTAGCTAAGGCAGCTGGGCAGCTAGTTGGTGCAGTGGATAGTGTGCCAGCCTGGAGTCAAGAAGACCTAAGTTCAAATCTGGCCTCAGACACTTACTAGCTGTGTGACCCTAGTGAAGTCACTTAAGCCTATTTGCTTCAGTTTCTTCATCCATAAAATGAGCTGGAGAAGGAAATGGCAAACCACTTTAGTATCTTTGCCAAGAAAATCCCAAATTGAGTTACGAAGTGTCAGACATGACTGAAAAACGACTGGAAAGGAAACAAGTCATCATAACAAGTACTTACAAACAACAACAAAAAAAACCTTTGAAGTTTAACAGATGGAGATACATGTCTATAGCATGTAAAACTAAGATTCAACAAACCTTTGGAATTATCGGCTTTGCTTTTTCAAGCCCTGGCCTCTTGAATGTTTCCATTAGAATTCTGGACATGTTCCAAAGTCCTCAGCAAGCCCCTTTGGTGCTCACAGCTCTTACCGTAATTGGCCTATGTAAAGAAAAATGCCGAGGCTAAATATGATGATGGGTGATTTTAAAGGAACAATCTTGTTAATTGGACAAATAAGATGGGCACCAATTTACATAATTCCAGTAGAATGTAGGATAAAAGAATTAATAATTAGAGCAATAGAATAAATGCCCATGGGGATTTGGGTGCTGCCGCAGGCTTTGTCAGCTTTAAAACTTCTCTTAATAGGCATAGTTTGTGATATATGGGGTTTACAGTTGGATTATAGCATAACATTAATTCCATAAATTTAGCTTGAATACTGACTTTGTATAAAGCCCTAGTAGGGAGGGGCAGGGTGCAAGATGCTTTAATGAACAAAACAGGCACTCTGCCCCTAAGGAGTTCCCAATTTGTAAAATATGCCACTATTTATGCCTGTGGGTGACATGTATACTTACAAACAACAATTATTTTTCAGTAATTTTTGAACACTGAAGTGGCACCGTGGATAGAGCACTGGCCCTAGAATCAAGAAGACTCAAATTCTTTAGTTCAAATCCAGCCTCAGACACTTACTAGCTGTGTGACCCTAGGCAAGTCTCTTAACTCTGTCTGCCTCAATTTCCTCATCTGAAAATCAGCTGGAGAAGGAAATGGCAAACCACTCCAGCATCTCTGCCAAGAAAACCCCAAATGGTGTCACGAAGAGTCAGACACGACTGAACAACAACAAAACCTTTTTAGAGCACTTGGAGGATTTTCAAAGCCCATTCCTTATATACTTCATTTTATTTAATTCCTCTAAAACTACAGTCTATGAATACGGAGTAATTTGGCAGGGTGGAGAAAAAGGACACGCTCTAATAAGGGGGGAATCGGACCTTTACATCTAAGAAATTTAGTTCTCCTTATTTGTATTTGCTTATTCAAGAAGAAAAAACAATTGATTTTTATAGTTAAACCACCTACTTTAGTAGTAACAAATAGTTTCTATGTATTTACTGCTCATGTTCCCTGGTGAGAGCCTCTACTTTTGTGAATGAACTCGGTGCTTTTTATTGCCTCTTCTACAAAATAACGTGGAATGGGAATGGAAGAGATTTTTTGTATTTGGGAATTCATAGAACAGCTATAGCATCTTTTTCTGTCTGAAAAACCAAGGTAGAAGGAAGGATTCAAGAATTTTTAAATGATTGTAAAGAAAGTTTCCTTCACAAGCTTAGTTTTTGCTCGGTTGTATAAAGCTTCTTCATTGTGGTTCAGAAATTGTTATTAGGCAAATGTGGGTAGTTCACACTTCAAATTTTTTATTATTTTAAATGCCTAAAGAGATTTAAAGTTTTAAAGTATTTATTTCAAGAAACTTTGCTACTGCTTCTAATCTCACGATCATTTTAGCCCATTTAAGTTAGACAAAATATATTAAACTATGCATGAACTTCTTCACATGGGAAGAATTTCCCGACAGATTCCTTTCTAGTTAGTAAAGTAAAAACTATGCTACTCATTACATAATCCAAAGGTTGGGGGGAAGAGGGGGAGATGATGGAAAGAACATGAAAAAATGACCAGGCCCGGGGCACCCTGATAAAAACAGAGAAATGCTTGTTACTGTTTCCTCCTTCTTAACTCTTCCCCACCCCCATCTCTCCTTCTGTTTCTCCATCATTCTACTCCGAACT